>NW_006262201.1:34771053-34875671 GCF_000493195.1 Citrus x clementina | reverse complement strand
ATGGATCCAAAAATGGATTCAGAGATATCAAATTAGGGGGGAGAGACCCCCTTTTTATAGATACATGGAGTAAATCATGGCCATCAGATTAAAAACAGTTTGGACGCTCAGGATTGCGCCACGTCATCAATCAACAGTCCACGGTTTGACCATGCGGATGAACAGTAACACGGTTTGACCCGACTTTGAACAGTAACGCGGTTTGACCCGGATGAACAGTAACGCGGTTTGGTTGAAAATAATCCTGTGTGATGCATGCACCGTACACGAGATTTTTCGTCCACTGATATGCTGCCACGTCACTATCAACAGTACATAAGAATTTTAGTCCAACAGGATCGTGACACCTCATCAGTCAATGCCACATCATCGGTCAATGCCACGTCATCATCCGTCTATGTGAACAGTGTTGTGAACAGTAACGTAGACAGTACCGTACACGTGAATAGTACCGTACATATGAATAGTGCCATTTTTCCTTTTATGCTCCTCCTAAGGTTTTTGATCGTCCTGAGTTCAAAAGTGATGTCCGTTTTGCCGTCTGATTTCTCTTTTATTGTGAAATGACTATAATGCCCCTAAAATACATAAAATACTTAATTAAAATAAAACACATGTAATTAAATCACAAGAAGGTTAAATACATAAAAGTAAGGGTTGTTAGTAAAACTTGAAATGTAAAATGACGGTTTTCTCCTTTATAAATATGCATTTTCTAACACTCAACACCAAACACCCAATGACTTTTTGTCCAAAAGCTCTATTGGTATAAGCTCTATTACTATAAGCTCTATTGTTATAAGCTCTATTTAATAAGCTGTACCAAACGGAGCCTACGTTTAATACGGGTGTCATTTAAAACTATATGACTGATAATTTTTTTAAATTTTTTAATCCAAATTTATTAATGGGCCGACAACCATTTTACATACCCGTAACCAACCTGATAAACCCTAAAGAAGAAAGAAGAAAGCTCAGGTGACGTGTTGCCGCTAACAGTGATGGCGGTTCTGGCGTCTTCTACTTCTGTGCCTGTACCAGTAGCAGTGTCTTTCACTCCCAGTGCCAAATTTCAGGTACCCTTCTCCTGTTATTTTAATATATATTTGTATTTTTGATCGATTATCGATCGCCTTCTTTCTTTCTTCTTTTTTTTTTTTTTTCAAATTTCTAAGTGGGTAGCATTTGTTGGTTCATTTCATACGTACAGATTAAGAAACTGTCAGCCCATTTCCGCCACCAAATCCTTTCGAAATGTTCAATAACAGCGCAGAGTGGCGAACCAAATAAGGCCAAATTGGAATTGGGAACTGTTAAAAAGAGGCTGTGGGATGCTGTTCCCAAACCAGTGAAGCAATTTCAATGGAAGAAAGCTGAGAATACACTGTTTGAGAGGTTGCTTTTACTTGGAAAGAAAGCGCTCAAGTGGTCTCTTGTTACATTCTTCATCTTCAGCTCCTTATCGGATGTTGTATTTTCCATCTCTACAAATCAAGAACTGATGATTCCATTCGGTCTCCTTGTTGGCTGCTTGTTGTCTGACTTTTCCAGAGAGACATTAAACCAACTTTTTCCTGTAACTGAGGTATAATTATAATTAGCTTCTTATTCATCCTGTTCCTCTGCGTATGCTTGATCTTTTTCTGATTTCGTTTTGTTGTTGTTCAACGACAGGGACAGGGACAGGGACAGGATCAGGAGCGTCAACTTTTAAGCATCAGTTGCTTCTTTGTTCTTGTCAAGTTTGTCTCTGCTTGTTTTGCGGTAAAACAACGAGTATTCCTCTTGCACGTTGGAAATGGTGGATTGTTGCAAGCATTGTGGCCCGTTATGCAAGTAATTGAAAATGATAAATCCAGTGAAGAGAATTCTAATTCTACGTCGAATCAAAATGCCACTTAGCCCGTAGGATGCGGAAGGTTGAATTGAGTGCAATTTTGCTGCTCCTGTACATCAAAATGTATGCTTCATGTCTCTCAATCGTTGAACCATTGACGCTAACTTTTGTTGCTTGACAATGCGTGACATTTTTGTTCCATAATTCTTATATTTTTAGTGTTTTAATTTTCTATGTGCAGCAACTTTGTCTTGAGGAGGTTAATATCTCTCCAAATGATGTTGGGCGGGGCCCCAATTAAAAAAAAAAAAAAAAGGCTCAAATTCATCTATATTTCGGATGTACCAAAAAGTTTCTAACCAAAATTCTGAAGCTTGTTCAAAACCAGGCGTCTATATACAACTTTGTTTTTTCTTTTCACTTCTTTCAATCCTCGAGAATTCAAGAAGGTACATGCCTTTCTTACTTCACTCTCTTCAATGAATCATACAACTGTGCAAAACCGACAGCTTTCCACACCCATGCATACCAAAAAAAATCTGGGTGTAAAATTTAAAAAACAACAGAGAAAGAGCTAAAGGCTGATCTGCATACAAATAACTGAATTCTGCATCCTGGTTCTACCTTCTGTACATTGCTTGTTTCTGTACAAATATATTCAACCAAATAATGCATCAATGCACCTTTCACCAGCAAGGACAACCTGAATTTTGATGTTTCATGATGGGTAGACCTAATTCACTTTGAAATGGGTCCTTGTCTATCCATATAGCAATCAGCAGTCCCAGTATCATCTACTTGCTGTTCGGCTGTTCCAATCTCTGAAAAAGTAAGACAGAGACAACTGAATAATTATTTTTTGATCTGGGACAGAGGGAGTATTCCAACACTTGTTTTCAGTCAAACCTGCTGTCTCTGCCTCTGAATCTCGGATGCCATCCTGGTCCCTTTGCTGGTCTGCTTGTCTAACGTTGCATAAATCCAAAGAAATTAACCTGAACTGGCAATAAGCAGATTTCAGCTGTTGATAAATCTCCTCCATCCTCCCACCCTGCTCATCTTGTTGATCCATTTGCGTAAGAACCTGTGAAGAAATAACCCATCAAACTTGGAACACAGACACACATAAGCGTACAAAAATAGAAAGGAAGAAATTTCCATGGTACCTGTGCAGCAATCTTCTGAAATGAAGGAAAAAATCGTTGTCTACAGTACTCATTGAATAAAAGAGTGCCAACAATAAGTGGAATAGTGAAACCGGATGCAACTGGTGACTTTTTAATCCCAAAGATTCCAAGAGCTATAATTTGTGTCAATACCAATGAAGCAATTATTGTCTTGTGAGCAATAGGCCAGTATTGTCCCCCATTTTCATAACTTTTCTCATACACATTTATAATCTGGAAAAAGCAATTGCAAGATCAACACTAGCAAAAAATACACACACAGAGAGTAAAAGCAAAAACAAATAGCTATCCATCAATGGTTCTGAGCAATACTTTCCATTCCCTTTTTACAGATGCACAAAGTAAATGCAGCACTAGAATAGAGATGAGTTTCCAATAAGAAACTTTCATGTGATGATTAATAAACAGAGAGGCACTTTTTCGTTAAACCTTTTCAATCGTTTCATGTGAAACGAACTGAATGATTTGGTTATCTGTCTACATGTTACTAGGTTAACTTCTTACATAGGATGAAAAATACCGATAAAAAATAAACACATATACGACATGATGACATTAGCCACCAAGTATAGTCCTAAAAAATAAACCTGCAACAAGTAAATTTCACTGTTGTCTGTAATCTGCAAACTTGAACCTAGACAGATGAAGATAATCTATAGCTCTCTGATAGCAGCAACTAAAAACATGTCAAAATAATGAAGTAAAAATAACCAAAGCTACTAATAGATTTTTTCAAAAGAAAGAGAGGGGGGGGGGGGGGGGTAGCTACTAATATATCTTCTCGATGGTCTGGAAACGAGAAAGCTGAGAAAATGATTGTTCAACACAACATAATTGAGTTTCAAACTGACACTATGAAACAAATTTTGAGGTGTCCACTGAACCCAGAATAAAGATCCACATAGCTGCGCTCTATGGAGTTTTTTAAAAGGGGGAAAAAAAACACACGATTCAAATAAAAAATTTCACTAAGCTCAATTGTTAATGGATAAAAACTCCAGATGACAGAGAAAAAAATGATTATATCTTTATCAGAGACCATTGATAAAGACCATTAGCACTCTCCTTGCACACAATCTGAAGAAAAGCATATAAGAATTGAAGAGGGAAGAACGTATAGACTTAGATTTTAAGATTGGAAATACAAACCTGGTTTTTGTACACGAGGTAAGCAAGTACAAAGTATATCAGCAAGAAAGGCAATATCAAGGGTGCCATAACTGAACAGATGAAGCCAAGAAATCCAAACAGGAGGAGTCTTGGAACTTCTGTTTGATATGGGAAAGATAGAGTGCCATTCGGTGGATTATTTTTTATTCTGCATATAAACTTTTTCAGAATGTTCCGGAGAAGAAAAAAAGGCTGCATGATTTCAACAGACAAACTTGCCCAACCTGAGGTTAAAACATAAGTCATGAAGAAGCCAACCTGCAGCAATTCACACGTGAAAGTTTTAATTAGAATTATATTTTATGTTTTTGAGATACTGTGAAGGAAATACAGGAACTACAAAATTCTTTTCATTAGATCAGTCAAATTACAGAGGGCTAGATAATAAACCCTTAATGATATCAGGAAACTTGTAATCATTTATTAGATATCTTCCTGATTAAAACTGGTTAAACACAACACTTCTATAGATTCAAATTATAATCCATGTAAGTAAATGCCTCAGTCATCATTTAGGAAGTCTTTAATCAGGCAAAACAGAAACAAATGGTGCGCTCACATAAAAGCCTGCATCAGAATAACATTAATAGAATGTGGTTGATATATGAAAAGAATTGATTCATTTCAAGAACCATGGAGAGATCACCTGATTTGGTATCGCTTCAGCGAGATGTTTGGGTACATCTTTGACACTTGACAACTTGGTCAACTGCCCAATAACGGAACCCGATAAAACATTAACAAAGAAAACATTCCAAATTGTGAAGTACAAAACTTTGATGCATGCACTTTTTTTCCTCCCACTATGTGAGACAGATCCCTCAATTGTGGAAAACACCATCATTGTTGGTGGAGCAGCATACAGAAATAAAATCAAAATGACACTTGGTAGGTAACCTGTTACCACATGGCTGATGAATTTCCTGCATATATAAGCACAAGAAAAGTTCAAAACAAGTTCATCTATAGTTCAGAGACTGTCAAATAAACAAGTATGCTTTTTCTTCATCAGGCTATTCTCTGAAAATGAATGATGTGTTGGACAGGAAGTAGGATCCATATAACCCTATGTAACCTTTTTATTGATTAGAGTCTTTCCACCAACATCCTTAAAATCATACATTACTCATTATCAAGTTAGTTTGCACGGAACTTCGCATCAAGTTTGCTATGTCCAATATGTTTAGCTTGACATATCCTATCCATGTTCTAGACCAACAGGTGTGCCATGTCCAGAATGCATGTAACAGATGACAAATAAAAAACAAATAATCCTTGCACAATCACTGTCTTGGTATAATACTTACTTTTTAAACATTCCTTTCAGGAATGGAAAAGCATGAGACAGCTGCTCAAGTTGAGTCAAGCTTTGCACAAATGTTACAGGAATAAGAAAAACAAACATGAATGCAATAGAAGCCACGAGTACGGCTATTTTGCGAATCCACAGTTGTCTATATGGTATAGAAAGGTTTGACCAAAGAACATCATTTGGTTCCGGAGCCATTTCTGTTACCCATAACATGGGATTCTCCGAGTGAAGAATTTCTGCAGCAACAACGGCAGCATAGCGAGTCTTGAAACAAACAAAAGCAACTGCATTCTCCTGCATAAAGACCAATATATATATTAGAACACAATGTTGCCCTGTTCCCAGATTCTGTAAGCTTACCAGCTCACATTTACTTGAAGATATGGTCCAAGATTTCAGACCACGGCAGCATATACAAGACTTACATTACTCCATCTATATATATATATATATAGAGTAAATTGAATAGAATTGATCATAGTTATAGAGGAAGCAAAACAGAAATGAAAAACTAAATTTTCAGGAGCAACTCTATGAGAAATATGCATCACAATTACTACTTATAAAGAGCAACAAAAAGAGAACAAGAAAGACATAAAATTCATGACGTTCATGAATATCAACATAGTCAAAATAAAATCAAATAGTTCATACCACATAAATGATATTTACACATCTATTAACTGTGGTAGCTCTTAACCTCCGACATGCGTAGACAACATGGGGATCAGTAAAGGCTTGTACCACATTTATGCCAAAACTGAAACTAAATAGGTAGTGAAATCCTAAGAACATTACCAAATATAAGTTGTAGACAAACAAAATACTTAAAAGCATAAACAGGTAAATCTAGAACGAGAAAAATCCCAGTCTGTAAAATTTATAAACAAATTAATAACCTACTAATAATGTAATGCATTCATGCAACCAAACTAAAGCCCACATTACAGCGATGCCATATCAAGAATTGCCGTTTACAAAATGTTGTTATCTAAAGGGGGATTGGAATTTAGAATATAGGAAAATATAAGCACATTCAACATAGGAACTGAAGATCCAGCAACATAACAGATCCACATGACTTGTGTACCATGTGACAAGTGAAAATAATAGCTTTCTCAAAATGCATAAAAATCTAGGTACATAATATTGTTGACCATTTTCCTTATGAGCTCAAGCTTTTCGAATTAATAGTTGTTTGACATGGTATCAAAGCTTAACCGAAAGTTTTTATGTTGAAATGTTTGAAAACTCCAGATTAACTAAATAACAACACAGAATATTATGGGTCACAGAATTGCTACAGGTACAGGTTTAATTTTGGCCATGCAGAAAAGGAAGCATGTTAGTCTTAAGTAGCATCATCAGGCCTTTTCTTAGACGTTTAATCAGTTGGGACAAAATCTATTCAACATGTAAGAATATCCAACAGAAGCTAACATGTTGATAGCAAAACCATTAAGGTTGAGAAACAACCATGACGACGGTAGAACGCAAATTGTAGCTGAACTTGTGCCAAGAGTTTTTACCTTCTCAGTTGCTAAATTCGAAATATCTAATCCAATGTTCCCCCTAACATTATCTGGTTCATTAGAAAGGATTTCAAAAGAATTTGGAGCTCCACAAAAACATGGCAGTAAACATGGTTTAGACTTTTGCTCAGCAGAAACACCCTTGAATACCCGGCAGATCTTCTCCGCATCATTCTACCAAAAGAAAAAAGCATGGTCAGATATCCAAATTGAAAATGTCAGATATTTCCTAAATTAATTCGCTTTTCTAAATACTGTGACCCAACAACTTTTTGAGTTACTCTTTCTCCAGCTATTCTGCTACCATTCAAAAATGTATGGTCTACGATCATACTTATTGGCATATTAAAAAGAAAGAATGTTAGAATGACTCTTAAACTAATTCCAATGTCTTCATAATCCTGCATTACATATCAATATAATAGATCAACCCCGAACTCTATGGCTGTCGATTTGATCATATGCTGATTTGAGGAAGTCGAAGTCAACATATTGAGATCCAATGCTTCCAACGTCATCTATTCAATCTAAATTATTTACACAATTAAACTGTAACATTTAATCAAGAGAATAAAAATGCATGAAATTCATTTAGTTTCAAAACCGATTTTGGAGACACAACAGAATAGCTAAAGAAAATTCTGATCTCAAAAAGCTATTTAACAATAAATTTCTGATGAATACTTCACCATCAGAAATCACTCAAAGCAAATGCGCACCATCAGTCTCTGAACTCTGCTAGATCGATGAACCATATGGTGTGATAGGTAGCTTGGTGCATAATATTTCATGAAGAATTCTTTCACAGACTCACTGTATGATTGTTCAGCAGACCAAGGAACAGCACGGACAAGAACTGTAAAGTGACTTGGATTTGGAGGAGATCCGGTAATATATGCCAATCTTGTTCTACTGATGCTTTTATGCTCCTAAATCAATTGATTGAGGAAATATTCAAAATAGTAGACTTGTTAAGAAAAATCACTATAATATAATGTAACTACAGAGAGGAAGATGAGATATACAGGTTTTGAATCCTTACAAAGTAAAGGAGACCACAAGCCGAGCAGGTTATGACGTATAAAGCAAAACAATGAGTCCAAAGCCTGACAAAAAGAAAAACAAACAATAAGTAACCACTTCTCTTTTATGATGTATTTTACCACAGGTTCAAAACATTGCACTGACATCACAGTTGAGAATGAACCCTCTCCCCCCCCACCAAAAAAAAAAAAAGAAAAGAAAAGTGTAGCAAGGTTTTTAAATTTTGACTTCCTGAAATTGATTTTGTCAATTTTCTCTCAACCTCTTTTACTGCAAAACTGGAAATCAGAAGAAACAGGTTTCCAAGAAATTCCATAACCTAGGCGAGTGTATGTAAAGTTGTTGGTATGGATTGGAAAAAAAGAAAAAGAAAAAAAAGTCCATATGCTTGTGGGTTCACCAAAAAATTATATAGAGCTCCTACCATTCTGAACTTTCCTTGACATTTGCAATTGTGAATATTTCCAGTGTTTCTGAAGAAATATCATGATGGATCATTTCTTTCCCATAATAATTCACCGGAAGCACTAGAAACATGCAAATGACAGCAGCGATGCAGAAGATTCGAATGCTGTGGAAAAAAAATAGCACTGAGGATCAGTAAAACTACAACAACACGAAAAGTTTCTGGCATATGTAAAGTATTGGGCAAGGTTTAAATCACCTGAAAACAATAATCCTGACGAAAACCAGAGCATCCATGCCACCAAGAGCCAATATATCATCTTCAGTTGTTTCCCAAGCCTTGACCACCCAACTTGGGGAGGGCAAATACCGCAGCAAGCTCGGAGGATAATTTTTTCTTTCACTGGCCAATGCAAGCCTCGGTCCAAAATACACATTTAAATTGCCCGGTTGTTTTCTCAATACCGAATACAGCAAAAACAGCAAAACGGCTATTGCTGAATTGATTCCAACAGAAGTTAAGAAAGCAGAAAGCTCCATCCCCTTCCAATTTATCAAATCAAATTAACCAAACATCAGGTTTTCTAACAAAAATCTATGACTATCTCAACAGCAAATCTTTCTGCAAAAATCCTGAGTTTATGTTCGACACACAAGATTCTAATTCGCATTAAACAACATCAAACTCAATTTCCGCAGAAGAATGTCAAAAAGGGAGTAAAAAAGGAGCACCTGTGCAAGTTCCGGAGCCACGAAAGCAAAGAGACTTTGAAAGCGCTGAAATTGAATAGTGAAGTTTGCACCAAAACTTAAACTCCGTTGCCACGCTTTGCGTCCACTTCACATAAAGCAGTTTGCATAAATTAGAAACCAGAGAAACCGAAAACGAAAGCCCCAGAAATTGCAAGCATACTTTTTTCTTGTCGTTTAAAATTTAAAAGAAGTTGGGTTTTACTTGAAAGAAAGGTTTATGTTCGCCATTACATCGAACACGTAATTTGTTGATACACGGAGAGAGAATGCAGGAATGCCACGTTGTCACCTTAGTGCGCTCTATCTGATTCAAAATACCAATTGTGCGAAAGCTACGGGAGCGCCACGTGGAAGACAAGGACAGAAGAGTCCAATAATGCGAGACTCAACAATTAGGAACCGCCGACCTGTCGCTTACTCGCTTACTGATTAACTGACTCTCTCGTCACTCAATTACAGTTATTTCTTTCTCTAATAATGCCTTTGTTTTGTTTGGGTTTTTTGGATGCAAGTCCTTCTTGTTTATCAAAAAGGTATAAAAACCAAGAAGTTCGAAAACATATCACTTTAGTCCATTGATTAGAATTTTAGATTCCTGCCACCCAATTCCCCTTTTATTAGACAGTTATCTGTTAAAGATATTTACTTCCGTTAGGAAGAAATTTTAAACGACAATTTCACTTCTCAAACTTGATTGAACCTAAAATTACATGATAGTTCCACGCTGTGGTAAAAAATAAATAAATAAAATAAAATAGGGAGAACTATTTAAATATTCATATAGTTCTCTCTATAGTTCACGAATTATTTCATTTAGTTTACCTATGACAATATAATATTGCACTCAATTTTGAAAAATGCTAAGGGCTTGGCAGCATAAGATCCAAACTATATGTCCATAATCCAATATAATGATATTCCCCATAAACAAATTAAGAATGAAAATATTTAAGCTAATCATATTTTTGGATGACAGAATCTAATAAAATTGACCAAAGTGATGCTTTTGAAAAAACCTGTGGCTTTTTTAATTTTTTTCACCCTTTTGAAAAATAATAACGAGAGCCATGTAGGAGAAGTTACCATATATTTATATTTTGTTTTAAGTGTTTCGCGACCTAGCGTAAGAAATTAGTCATGAGTTGGTGATGACTGATGATCACGATCTTTGATCGACTCTGTGCGAGCATCGAGCAAAGAGGGTGGCGACACGTACCCTGTATTTGATCGACTTTGTGCGAGGATCGAGCAAAGAGGGTGGCGACACGTATCCTGTATTTGATCGACTTTGTGCGAGCATCGAACAAAGAGGGTGGCGACACGTATCCTGTATTGGGCCTACCGTACCATGAGATCCAATAAATGCTAGTGGGCCTAGCCTGACCTCCCTTGGTCACCTCAGTTGGATATGGACAAATAAACCTGATCAGTTGACAGTAACATTACTTTGTATTGGAAAGCCCACTGGATTTACGGAAGAGAAGAGTTGTCTCTGTCCATACCGTCCTGCGTAATGGGGAGTGTCATTTACTCATTTTGATCTTAGCGGATCAGAATCTCTAGAGTGTAGGGTAAGCAGCTCGCACTTAGATTCCACTACTGATTTGACCTTCAACCCTGTAAAATATCTACTACTGATTTGATCTTCAACCAAGTAAACTAGAAAACTGTAATTTGCATTTATTGGATATCAATATAAAAGTAAATAAGATTCTAATTAGGTCTAAGGTTGTGCAACTTTAACTTACAAGTTACAATGTTAAAGCAGTGCTAAATTATTCAGTAAATACAAGTTATTGTAACTTAGAAGTTAAGTTTGATATAATTTTACGTTCGTATGATAAAAAATTTATTATATCTTTATTAATTTTATCAAAATATTATTTAAATATTATATTTACTACATACTATTAACTTTTATTTCATATATTAGCATATGTACCTTGAAAGCTATAGATCCACAATACCAAATATGTACACTGAAAAAAAAAATTGAATTAGGATCCTTGCTAGATAAAATTTTCATAAATTTTTATGTCTTATGTCACATGACTTTTGGTGATAATGTATCTTATAAATTTATTTATTAACCACCAATCATCCATCTAAATTTTACTGGATAGAAACGCTAATCACAAGGAAATATACTTATTTGCTTATAAAAAAAAAAATTGTAAAGTTATACTTCATTGAGGGATCCCACACTTTAATTACAATACGGGATTCTAATTTGGGCTATTGAATTCAATAAATTACAATTTTTTTTAATTTTAAAATCTGCACATAGTAGGGCTTACTATATATAAATTTTAAGAATCATTTGATTTGAATCAATTGACTCCAAGGTTTGCACTTTAACTTAAACGCAAGATCCTTGAGTGGAACCTATCTCAACTTTTATATATAGAGAGAAAGTAATATAACAGTAAACAATACTACTTAATTAATTACTAAACTGAAAAAAAAAAAGCGAATAATTTACTACATTTACGTAAATATTAGTGTCCTCGTTAACTTCCCGACACAACAAATACACAATTGTTTTCAACTTGAACCGATAAACATACGTGGGTTCCATGATCGCATAGACTGTTGCCAACCAGTAGTCCCTGGCCTTATACTGTTACCAACCAGTAGTCCCTGGCCTTATTAGTGGAACAACTTTAAAGTGCTGTTACTGTCTGGTTGATCAGATGCCAGCGCTTAGAGAACTCAGATGATCCAAAAGTGGGCGTTTCGTACGCTAGGAAAGGAAATTTTTGCATGGAACTAAGACATATGTTGTGGCACGAAATATTTAAACATGTAGACTAATTAAATAATAATTAGTTTATTATCTAGTTAATTAATTAACGGCCTGGTTCCTGATCATATGATGATGATGAAGATAACTTGGAGATCCATTTGCCAATAATTGATCTCCTTTGCAGCAGCAGCATCTGGGGGTTGCAGGATTGTGCAAATACCTTGATGCGCTGCAATGCAACCTGTAGTGTTTCTTCAGTGATGTTGGCAAAGCAAATCCTGAACCACCCTGGTTCATTGCAATGGCAAGAAGAGCCTGGAGAGATATTCAACCCTACTTCAAAAATTATTTTTTTCCACAGCTCCTTCTCAGCTTCAAATGTGTTGGATACCAAAAGGTGCCTCATGTCTACCCAGCAAAATAATCCTGCGTTACTCTTTAAGCATCTGATTCCTGCAACTTTGAGTCCGGAAACAAGCATTTCCTTTCTTTTCCTAAGCCTCTTCCGATTTTCCTTCATGTAATTGCATGTGAACTTCTTGTCCGAGAGCATGCGTGAGAGTAGATACTGTGTTTGAGAAGAAACAAGGCCGAAGCTTGACATTTTAGTCGCCGCCGAAACAACTCTTTCATTGTTGGAATAGATCATGCCAACACGGAATCCAGGCATGCTGAAATCCTTTGAGAGACTGTAAACAATGTGAATGCGACTCCACAGATCATCGGACTCGCCAATGTTTCGGTCCATTACAGCCTCCATGATGCTTATAAAGCTGCTGCTGGGTGAGTCAAAGACGGTGCCTGAGTAAATTTCATCACTCACTATGTGAATTCTTTTGGACTTGGAGAAATTAATGAGGTGGTTTAGTTCTTGGTGAGTCATGGCTGTGCCTAAGGGGTTTGAAGGATTAGTTATCAAAACCCCTTTAACTTTTAGGTTAAGTGTTTGGGCTTGTTGATAGGCATTTTCCAGGGCAGAAATGGTTATTCTGAAACCATTTGAACTTGAGCAATGAATTGGAACAATTTCAATTCCGGGACGCCATTTAAGATCTCTATCGAATCTGGCAAAGAAAGAAAATTAACTGTTTAACATTAATTTCAACAACTTAATTTATGTGAAATGAAAGTAATGTGCACTTGATTATTAAAGTGTTATACATGTATATATACATACCCGGGGTAGTAGGGTGTGGGAAGAAGGAAAGCATCGCCGGGGTCTGCAAGGCAAAACATTAGAGTCTCGTTGGCTGCAGTTGAACCAGCTGTGAGTACCAGCTTGTTAAGATCAAATTTGACCTTGTTGCCTCTTATTCTCGCCATTAACTTTACGAGCTCCTGTATACAAGTCATGTTAAAGTTCGGGTACTAACACAGGCTATAGCGATATTGACGTTGCTAGTAAAATTACGATTGATTAATTATTAGTGGCTGAGATAGAAATTTACTTTCTTAGCGTCTGGAAAGCCGTGATAGTCCTGGAAAAGAGCCAGCTCTCTGAATAGAGATTCTCCATTTCTCTTCAGCTCCACTGCCTCTTGGTTGCTTGCAAGCCACGACTCAAGGAGGTCAAACGAAAGCTGCAAGAAATATCACAGCGTTAGTGGGAAGACCAATTATATTCCACGATAAATTTATTCTAGCCACCTACATGCTGATGCTATTGCTATCACATGTGACAGAAATATATACTTCTTCTTCTTATTATTTTTGTAATATATGTTTATATTTGGTTTGTAAATAAATAAATAAAGTTACGGACCTGATTCTCAGCGAGTCCCATTTGAATGATTCCGGAGGGATTATGAAGTTGATCATAAGGATTATTTTCGTAAGCTTCCCAACCAAGAAAGTAGGAAGAATCTTGCCCATGAGAGTCGCAGCTAGCTATCCTGGACAGCATGTTGATTGAAAGAAGCGATCAGTGTTAGATGATTGAAAGTCGAAAGAGAGATGGGAAGTTTTAGTTTGCTTTAGGGAGAGATGTGCAAAGACTATAGCATGCCCACTTATATAGAAAAAAAAAATTTGATTGAGCAGAGACCAACCCGACATGGTGAGATAGGTGAATTTGACGGTGATGATTCTTTTGACCGTAAAGCGACTCCATTTTCAATTTTCTTAATTAATTATTACTTTTTCTCTTACGTCTCATTTGAGATTAAGAAGGGATATAAAAGTTTAGGTCAGACCTGGGTATGATAATGTCGGGATCTAGTCTGGATATATTTTATGAACACCCAGATCAGGTTTAAAAAGCCCGACGTTGAGCTGGATTTTTTTTTTCTTAAAATTCAGATTTTATATTTTATAACATTATATGTGTATATTTTTTAAATTTATTTTAAAATTTTATGATTACTAAATTTATTTTAATAAAATTAGGCTTGAAAATATGAATTTTAATATTTAAAATTTTACATATATGTAATAGGAGAGTCAAATAAATATAATTATTTAAAATAATATGTATTTTATAATATTTTTCATGAAATTCAAGTTTGGGGTTAGACCATAGACTTAATAAGTGAAGTTTAGGTCCGACTTGACCTCATCCCTTGGGTTGGATGAGTATTTTTGACTTCCCTAATAGTAAGGTCGAAACGCTATAAACGACTAATTTCATAAGTTTTGATAAAAATAATATTTAGTAAATTTATAATAGCTGATTTTAATAACAGCTTTTAAAAGTATGTAGATAATTATTTTTTTATAAGCAGCTAATTAACAAGCACCTTTTTTTCCATAGATCCTAACATATAAATAAAAGAAAATTATATTAATTTTGATCAATATATAATAAAACAAAACTTTTATAATAAAACTTATGGAACACATATACTTTGCTTTTTAATTAAATTAGTTGACACCACTTATTTTTGCTGATTTAGGATTGTAAATAAACACTCATTTGTTAAATTGTTATTTAGGTCAATAGATTAATTACATGATTATTGTTTCCTTTACTTTAACTGGCTAACTAGATGGATATTATGACGCACGTAATCAATGATCTGCGCACAGTAGAAACCTACTTTCTGAATTGGACGGATTCTTACAAAAACATGTAGCAATAATAGACGTCAAATAGTCTATGTGAAATGAAGATTACTCGGATTTAATCAAGCAATAATAAATTTTAACTAATGTTGTTTTTTTTTTTTTTTTGAGTTTAAGTACTCAATTTATGATTAATCGGCAGTCAATTAATTGTCAAATAAAAGTAATTGTATGTCATATAATTCATGGGTTGGAATGCTGTAAGAATGATGTAATATATATAGATATGCAAATATCGAGAGTGGAACTGTGGAAATATGAAGGGAGCAGAGCACACCGACAAGCTAACGTCACAGGCTTTTTCTAGACAGAGAGCATGAGTGCATGACAATCCAATTAATGAGCCCATTGACTTATAAACCAAGTTCTAAGAAAGCCAGTTCCTAACTAATGGAAACGCACGCGCTCCTCATTAATAATTCGTCTAAACAATATTTATCCCGCATGCACTCGAAAGATAAGATACAACGAAGGACTTTTTTTTTTTTTTTGACTGATTAATCATCAGATTACTGCATTACATAGATATTTACAACAACTGCTTATTGTAGCAGAGATGTTACACTGATATTTACAATCAGATATACATGATTGGGACTTACATTATTACAATGAATTCTATGAAGTACATGCCCAATACAAATAACTCCTCACATGAGAGGATGTCCATACTCCACTTACATTTCGCAAAAGAGAAAGATATAAAGAACATTTAGCCCCTACAATGCTTTTGTGGGGGCTAGAACCGCTGCCCTCACAATGCTTGTGAGGGCAGCAGCCCACTACTTCGGCCAAAGCCGAACTGGCACAACGAAGGACTTAAGAGGGGAATGTCGCTGTCTTTGTGGAAGTGCAGGCGAACGTCGTTATCTTCGCGGCACATATAAACTAATTGAGAGTACAAGCTATATATATCTCGGAAGTCCCGAGCGAAAGTACTCACCGCCGTCGGTGACAACAACTTTTACGTCGAATGGGCATAATTAATGCCAATGATTCCACAGATATTTAGGTAGTAAGGAAACCAAAAATCAGTATTAAAAAAAATAAACTTTTTTGTAATTACCAACGCGGGCGTTGCTGGATGATGATAATATTTGGAACCGGGGATGGCGTAATTGAGATGATGTTGATGGGCAGTCCAATCGGTGCGTGAGTTTGCGTATTCCGGGAGTTGGTGGCCCATTTTTATTATGATAGAAAGACAAAAAGGGGTTCACTTGGATGTGTTGCGCTGCGTGTCGACGATTTAACGTAAGACCGAAGTGGTCCAGTCGCCAATCCTCAACTTATTACTGTTCTCCACTTTTAGACCCCGTGGCTTTGCCCCCCGCCATTCCCACCCACTCTTTGTTTCCTTTCGTATCCTGCCGTCTTTGGGGGCAAATTACTAGTATGGAATGATTCTCCCATTTTTTCTTCTTCTTTTTGTTTTTTTGGTCAAACTATATCGTAATAGATTGAGTAATTGCAAAGTCACAAATGTTATATGTATAAAGAGATTTGATACTACAGTATTACTTGAATACAAATACTACATAAACAAAATTCAATATGTATAAAGAAAATTTATTATTTTAATATAAAACTACTAGATCTTTTTATTCTATAATGAGAGAGAGCTCATCGAAGTATAGATTATACAGGTTATTTAGTATTTTCATTCAACCAAATATTATTCGGTTATATAAGATAGTTTGCTACTATGATACTTTACTTTACAAATGATATGCTAAGTTGACGTTGCTTGTACATGATTTCAAGTTGAGAATCTCTTAAAATATGATTTAAGCATATATTTACTAGGGCTAATATCTTAATTATCTTGTTAGTCAATTTATTTACACTTAAACGGTACCACTAGAGTATGCTCTATTATTTTTATGAATAATTATAATACTCTCGTAATTCGATCTCTCATACATTTTTGGATGGCACCATCAATTACCCACTTGAATTACACTCTGAAAAACCCAAATCTTAATGAATCTTGATCATATTTTTTATTATTTCATATAATGTCTTTACTCATCTTTCATTAGAAAACCATGAATTGTATATCCACACATGGCTTAAAGCGTTACAGCTAAATTTACTTAATAAATAATTACATTCTAGATACGCATGATAGGTTTCTACCACTTCTATGCTTCTATGAAGCATGCACAAGTACTCATATTTAATCTTTCAATCAACATCACTCACCATTGCACATATTTTGAAAGCATAGTAGTAGACAGTGTTAAGTCCTAACAACCCGCCGGGTTCTAAATTTTTTTCGAGATGTCTCCCATACAAAATATGCATATATTATTAAATCTAATTACGTCCCTACCATATTGAACTTGGTGTGTGAGTGGCGTACGTAGGAGTCACAATTTCAAATCAATTGTAGTCTCTCTTGCACTTATGACTTGACTTGTCTTTCCGTCTTCCGCGTTTTAAGGTGAGGAACAGCTCAGCTCAGCTCAGTTTAAACAACTTTTTTTTTTTCTTTTTTAATGAATTTTGCATCATATTAGAGCGAGATGCCCATGATGTAATTAATGGTCCATTATTTCATATTACTATTAGAGAATCATATTTAGTCTCATAGATTGTTGACTGCCTCGGTTGACCTTGAATTTTTGTTATTAATATAGCAGTTCAATTAAATATTCTGATGGGGTGGGGTGATATATATTGTCATAATGAACTGCCAGATTAGAGAACGCGGTTTTGTAGGCACTTTTGCCACGTGGGTGTATTAAGATTTAAGAGATTTGCTTTGACTGCTTTTCTTCTTCATTTTTTTCCTTCGAAAAATTAAATTGATTTGATTACGACATCAGAATACTAGTGGGGATTTCATAACTTGGCATTGCAAAATGGCTGGCATGTCTACAATTAATTTGTTTTCATCTCTTTCATACGACATATATATATATATATATATATATATATATATATATATATATATATACATACCAAATGGTTGTGGCTCAGTTGTCAACTTAGGCTGAGTTTGTGGGAAAATCTCTCGAGTTTGGTCCTTATTAAAAACATCATTTGGGAGGGGTAAGAAATCTTAATTATAACTATACTCTGAATTCAAATTAGTCGGGCCAATGCAATCGTCAAAAACCGAATAATTTAAAAACAAAAAAAAATTGTTTTCATTTTGTCTTTTGCAAGGCATATATTAGTTGATGGGGGGTGGAACTATGTGGAAGAATGACCCCTTAGAAGAATGAAAAAGGAGAAAAGACAAGGGATGCAATTGAAATTTTATATTTGTCGAACCAAAATCTTATTAGTTCTGCCACTATTAGTACTAAATTTCAACGACAATGGTGTGATTGGCTGGAAACATCGAAATCGAATTTTGATTCTGGGGCACAAAATGAATAACACATAAACTCGATAGGTTTTTTTTTTTTAGACTGATTAATCATCAGATTACTGCATTACACAGATATTTACAACAACTGCTTATTATAGCAGAGGTATTATACTGATATTTACAATCAGATATACATGATTGGGACTTACATTATTACAATGAATTCTATGAAGTACATGCCCAATATAAATAACCTCTCACAAGAGAGGATGTCCATACTCCACTTGCATTTCGCAAGGGAGAAGGATATAAAGAACATTCGATAGGTTTTGCTATCAAAATAAGAGGCCAAAACATAAATTAAAAAAAAAAAGGTTAAATTTCTGTTAGAACTCTTATCTTCTCTAAGTTTTTTTTTTTTTTTTAAATAAAAATTTTCGACTGGCTTTTAAAACCCCAAGCCACAGCGTAACTTATATATAGATAATTAAATAAGTCCGTACTGGTTAGTGTGAATGGTGGTGATCAAATATTTCCCCACAACACAAGGCCATGGGACGATCAAAGTGGAGCAGAGAACAGAAGTTGAAGGTTGCTTTCGCATATTTAATTATTTGAAAAACTGTAGTCACTGGTCAAGCAAAATAAGTGGAGCAGAAGCAGGATAAGGTGCCCATATGCATTTCTGCAACTCTTACTGTAACCAACATAGACACTAAGACACAATTTTCATTATCTGCACTGTCGTCTTTCCCATTCACTACAATGGGATGCATGGCATGGCATGGCCCCGTTCACCGGAATTTCAAAGTCTGCGAACATGTGCCACGATCCCTTCCAATAAAGTACCATATATTAACTAGTTCTACTGCTATCTGGATAGCGGAAACAGATAAGGATCGACAATTCCGTACCAACTTGGCCTAAAAGATTGTGACAATTCGACTATAGAATTTTCTCCATCTAGTTCTAATCTTAACTTCTTTCTTTTGCCACGGCAGGCTAAATACAAAAACCAAGAGTTTTGGCTATTCTCATACTATATTACTATGCTTTCTATTTACAACTCAACATTGATGTAAAAGGACAAGTTTGTATTTAAAAGGGAGCGGCTTTAGCACTAGACAAATTAGGTTATAGCCTAAGGTCGCATATTTTAGAAGGTCACAAATTTTAAGTATCTATTTATTAGTCTAATAATAATTATAATAATAATAATTATAATAATAATAATAATAATAACTATTCTAAAATTCTATTTTTTTTTAATTATGTATATAGGGCAAGGATATCTAATTTTTAAGCATCTCCCTATTATTACTCCCCTTCATAATTATCTCTATATTTGTTAATCTTTACCTTAAAAGTAATTTTTTAAAATAAAAATATGACTTTTAAAGTATAATAATAGATAGATAGTTGAATCAGATTTAATAAAAATGGTTAAATTAGTTAATATTCTTTTAGAAATAGATAGATATCTTTTTATTATTCCTTTTTTTTGGGATCTTGTATTCTCGTGGACAATTGTTAAAATTCAAGATATTGTTAAAGAATAAAAGAGAGTAAAATTGTGTGCTGTTTAACATTTCTTTGAGAGTCATTTTGTTTAATGTAGAAAGGACTCTCCGAAAAAAAAAACAAAAAATTCACCTAAGGCCTCCAAATTATTAGAGCCGGCCCCACTTTTTTTTTTAAAAAAAAAAAAAAAATCAGTAGCCATTCATAATCATGTGCTTTTGTATGTATTTTTTTAGATAATTGAATAGAGGTTAGCTGCTAAATATAAACTAATAACCGACGAAAAAATAAAAATGAACTCTAATATGTCACGGGGATACAAGAAATAATTGAAGTGGCTATTATTCCATCAACAGCTAGTTTATTTTATTTTATTTATTTTTAACTAAAATATAGGTCCAATAATATGAAGCAGCCTTCTTAAAGTTTAGATTATCGATTCGAACTTCAATAAATGTATGAATTAATAATAATAATAATAATAATAATAACTATTCTGATTTTGAATTTTAAAAAAGGTGCACAGACATGATGATTTTCAAATATCTATATGTTGTTACAAAGGGGTGAACACGGAACAGTGAGGAGTCGGGGTCACGTGGGTTTGTAGTGGAAGAAAGTTAATAATTAGGTCATGTGAAAAATCTTCATTTGCCTAAAGAATTTTGAAACCCGAAAGTCCAAACCAAGAGACATTGGTAATGTGACAGCCAAAAGGACATGATGATACCCATGTCATGTCGTGCATCCTGGCTCAACAAGCACTACCCCCGAAGTCGAAGAAATTATTCATTAGACAGTCAGACTATTTGCTTCCTTAACACAACCATGTTGACCCCTACCCCATTAATCTCCCTCCCTTCCTCTCTCTCTCTCTCTCTCTCTCTCTCCCTCTCTTTTTAATTGATAATTTCGAGTAATGGAGACAAATCCCACCATTTCTTTTATGTATTTTAACAAAATCCAACGGTTGAAAATTAATAGACTTAACTTCAAAGTTAAAAAAGAACAAATGATAGTTAACGGAATGTAACTTTCATTCGAGACATGTTAGTGAGCTCTTAGCGTAGTGATGAGGAGAATATGAGTTTCAAATCTTCACAGAGATAACTTTTTTTTTTAGAGTTTTGTTACCTTAGATAATAATAAGATAATAAACATAAGTAAATAATAACAATTTGATTAAAATTTAATTGCGATGAAAATATAAAGTAAAAGTAATAAAATTTGTGGGGAATTAAGAATGCCTTACAACTGTATGGTGTTTGTTCCGTTATTATGTAAGATATCTCGAGTCTTTTTTTTTTCATATACAATAATATCTTATTTGTAGATGCAAATATAAATTTAAAAAAAAAAAAAAGTCAGGGGGGAGGGGATTCTTGTTAAATTTTGGAGCATGAGAGAAAAACAAACCATTTTCTCTAATTAACTTATATATCCAATTTCCTTTTTTCCGTTTCTCTCTTTCAACTCAAATATTCTGAGCTTTGATGAGAACTGCTGCTACAAGCAAAAATGAAATGCCTTCATCTTGTTATAACTTAACGAAACATAATTACGATTTACGAACTCTAAGTGAGGAATTAAGATAAAAAAAGAAGTGTTAAAAAGTAATTATAAATTATGTTGGTCTATCTTACTGATTATATGTCAGTAAATTTTGCATTAAATATGTCAGATTAATGCGTAAATTATAAAAATTATGACTAATAACTAAGAGCATCTCCAAAAGGCTCTATAAATTTTACTCTTCAAATATTCATTTGCTTACCTATGTGGCAAATAGATGAGTGAAAAAAGATATTATTCTCCAAAAGACTCTTCAAATATAAATGAGTTAATATTATTTTAATTAAATAACTATTTTTTAAAAGAAAAAGTCAATAATAATTCAAATACATTTCTCATTTTCTTCAACAAAAAGTAATAAAATATAAATTGAAGAGGGAAAAAGTAACTCTTCAAATTTGAAGAGAGATGATCATTTCTTATTTAAAAAATCTTAATGGGAGTGTCTTTTAGAATTTTAAATGTTGATGATGTAGCTCTTCAAATAAATAATAAAATCTTAAATGTTGTGATAATTGTACTATCAAGTGTGTGCTGTCGGGTAGTTTTTCCCATCCTTGCGTGTAGAGTTTGCTAACTGGGAGTCTAGAAACTGCTTCGAATCTGTAGAAGTTGGTGATAATTGAAGACGATTTAAAAGGTTGGATAAATTTTCAAAGCTGGTAAGAGTGTGATCAATTATTGGTTCCGCTTTCAATTGCAATACGAGCATCAACCCTATCTAAGTCAATAAACAGGGTGGAGCGCGTCTCACAAGCTTGCCCAACAAGAATTTCAAAAGCAGTTTTTAGAGATAAAATTCATGTTCTAGCTTTTTGACTGATGAGATGATTTGATTTCGTGCGGCATTGCACATTAATTTGCTCTTGACCTTTGAATCCTGTCCTGCTGTTGCTGTTAACTTTTTGAAGATTTTCATTGTCAAAATGGGAAATTGATGAACGAGGAACAGCAGATCAGCGTCCTGTTATTTATTAATTTCCCATATAGAAGAAATTTTGCTCTGTTCAGACCTCTCAGTGTTTGAAAATGGTGCTCCTAATTTTCTCAGCACCGTTTAATGACTCGATCCTCTTTGTCTTTAATGTTTTGCTCCACCATCATAGAATTCAAAATTATCGAACAAGTTTCACTTTCAAAGGCTTCGTGGTCAATCCAAATACAGACTTTATGTCTCAATTTTGTACTATTAAAGGAATAATATTAAAAATAGGAGGAATAATATGGCAACGTGAGACATCTGACGAGCTTTACTATGTTGATAATGAAGTTGGACGTGCATGTCCACCAGCCACCCACTTAACCAAGTTCTGTAATTTTGGTAAATTAAATTATGGTGGTTGTAAAGTTTCAATTCTTGTAAAATATTTATTGCTTTGCAGAGAAAATTACTCTACAGCGCTGATTTATGAAGCTCCACTTGCTACTAGTAAAGAAATTCTATAAAAGAACGACTTGAGAACTCCGAATACGTTACAGATTTTTTAACAAACACCAACGCTGTTTTAGCTCGTTGGATCAGACTGTAAATCTAATGGTTGGGATGATATACGTGTAAACTGGTAACCGGCCAATACGGCGAAATTCGTCTGCTGTCCCTGCAGGCCCCAGAATAAAGATAAGTTTGCATAAGCAATATTTATATTTTGAGCCTGAGATATTGAGAATGTTGTACTTTGGCCCCATCAAAGTTAGATGTTCTACATTCACCCCATGGGTTTGTGAAGTATTTCTCAGAATTTGGCACTTCAACATCACTTCTTCCACAGTTTGGCCCCCTAGAATTTCCAATTTTAGCTCCGTCCTTGATCCGCAAATTCATATTTCACCCGCAATTCAAAAATAAAAGGTCAAAATGAAAATAACGAGATAATAACAAGAGTTAACGAAAGTTAACTCTTGTTACTCATTTTTATTGTAAACCAATTGTTCGTCTCCCGTAACTGGGCAATCACCACCATATTGCAAAGTACAATTTACCCCTTTTGCCGGTCATCGTGTCCCACTGTAATCGACTACGTGTCAACATTTGAGTAATGATCGTGTCAAATCACTAGCTGTTAGTTACAGAATCTGTAACGTAGTCGGAGCCCTCCGACTTCAGATGGAAAATTTGGCAATTTGGATTATAGGAATTATTCCCAGCAGCCTGCTCAAACTCCTTGATAGCAACTTCATTTTCTTCTACGCTTGTCCGGTCGAAGTAATGTGTCCACCAAGAAAGAAAGGCTCCTCAAGTTAGCCTTCATAAGCAAACCAATCAAAGCCACGGAAGATTATTATTATTATTATTATTATAAATAGTTTCGTGTTGAAGTAATGTGTGATAAAAAGCTAATTAGCAACAAACATGCTACTTTAAAGCAAACTTGAACAATGTTAAATCAGAGGAGCAACAAAGAAATGTCCCATACTTGATGACTTCAAATTGTGTAAGCAACCTATATATAACCTATGCAATGGAAAGTAATTCTTCTAGTTGATGATTTTTTGCAAACAATTGCTACATCATGTAGAAATGCATATTCATTTGTTCAGGTTGTATGCGTGCAAACCCTTCTAATAATACAAGCAGCTACTTCTTGTGTTCACAGAAAGACTCTGGAGCAACTGAGCAAGTTAATACTTGAGTCACTTTTAAAGGCTTGTATAATGCACATCATTCGAACTAAAATGATGTTCAAGTCTCACTTGCCAAGTAACTGAAACTTTTATCTCTATTAATCCATGAAACAGATCCAAGTAGACAAATAGTCCATAGATCCATGCATCTTAATCAAAACCAGTTTCAGTCATTTTAGGAACCGATGTCAATTTAGTAACTTGAAAAGCCAAGAAATTATTGGGAAAATAATTCTCTAATCCTGCATGTAACAGCCACTTACCGCCCTCCCAAATTTGGAAACTTCTGCCATCTTTGCTCTCTGCTGACCGGGAGAACCTCCATGCGAATAATCAAAAAGGCCCTTGAATGACCAAAAAGGAGAACATGCGTGTATACAATAATATCTAACTTTCAGGTTGGAAAGAATGACCAATTATAGTATTTTGGTATGCACATATTTCAGATACACAGGTGAACACAGGAAGATCAACTGGAAACTCCAATGAAATATAATTAAAAGAAACAAAAATGGGAAGAGGCAAAAATGCAGAGTTTGGACAAAAAGTGGTTCTACTACTAGAGTAGGAATGACAGTTAATAGTTACACACATTGGCTATGCCGAAATTATTTTCATCTCCACTTTGTGCACACTATGTCATAAGATGTTTGTGTATCTTTCTTAAGTTCTCTGTTACTTTGACAACATCATATTCCATCACAAATACTGATAAAGAATACCCACATCCATTCTCAAACACAAAGTAGCAGAAGATGAGCATGGTTAAGGATTGTGATGGCAAATACAGCGGAGGAAAAAGATTCAAGATCAAAACTAAGTACCTAAGCTATGCATTTGGAGGCACCACAAATATCCAAATCCAAATTCATTTGTTTATGTTACAAAATTACAAAGGTTGATCAGTTAAAGTCTACTGATTCAACAGAAGTCGCAAGGTTGCTAGTGATCATTGCAAAGTAAAGATAAACCAAGAGAGTGAGAGACTGACAAACAGAAAAAATGCTGAGAATATTAAATGAGAAAGTGTTTCAATAACATCACCAACAAACAACAGTTTCTGCATGTAATAAACATAAGTGCACAACAAAATACATGCTCAGAAAATACTTTTGATTCTTCTTACCTGTAAAGGTGACAAGACCATCGGATGATGACCCTCGCCAAATCTGAAGTGCCTTGTTAAGGTATCTTGGAGATAAGTAATCCATTGCATCAGAGAAACTTACAACAGAAAAAGTGTTGGCCGGTATGGAAGAGAAAATTTGATATGAGCCACGCGTACAATGCCTTTATGCACAAGTTATCAGCAACCTCTGTATCATATGGTTCCAAACCCCAGGCTTTGGTTTCCTCTTCATTCCGAAATCTAGAAACCACCGGATAAGTATCAGGACTGACTTCAAACTTTGTGCATGCCGTCACCATATGCTTTCTCTCACTGAACCTCTAGTGTGCAGGAGAAATCACCTGCACATGATCTAACGTCATATACTTGGAAATACTGCTGGTGAGTCGGATTAATGCTGAAGACCATAAGACAACCTCTACCCTCAGCAATTCGATTATACCAACTGAAAACAAATAATTATTAAATAAAACCAAAATCAGAAGTTCGACGAACCAAAAGGCAGCCAAACTACCTTCAACCCCAATTATAGGCTCTTTAAAGTTGCCAAATTCACCTGTTGCAAAAGATATTAGAATTCAGTCAATGGGGTTATACATCAATATATATATATATATATCCATATCTGTCAATCAACTTCTTCAAACATAAAACCTATTTTCTAGTTTTCTTGATTTAAAAAAAAAAAAAAAACTAAAATGATTGCACCATATAATTGCACTTGTCATTTTATCATCTTCTAGTCCTGTGTCACGCAAATACTAAGAATGAACAATTCATAATTTACACCAATCTCTATAAATTCAAAACTCAAAGGGGTTAACTTTTGTGTCCTTTATAAATATATGAAATAGTACTTGCATAAGAAACAAAAATAAAGCTCAGAAAACAAAAGCAGATCAAAACCCATTTCTGCTGTAGATCTGTTCTTAATAATATCGATGTTATAATGCATATAGTTTATTATCACCGAATAAATAGTAATTCAAAAAAAGAAAAAAGAAAATAATAGAACAGAGATTTAAAAACAATGAACTAAAATTAAAATATTAGCAGTTGGAATATAATAAACCTGAGCTATACAATACAGATGAGCCATAAGCAGCAGCTCTCCCTGAGAAATCCACCAAGAAAAGGGAAAAAAATAAACTGTCAAATATAAATGATTAAAAAAATAGTTAATTGGAATGGAAAAGGTTATCAGGATGACAGAATGATTTGGACGGGCAAAACCCAAGAATGCCTCCTCCACTGTCTCCATATAGCCGACCTGGACTCACTGCCATCCTTGACATTACTACTTTATCAATTTTCTCGGTGATTTTCTTTTTCATTTTTTGCATCATCTTAATTCATGTCACCAACTGTACTGATGTACTGTCTTCTTCTCTTTTTTTTTTTTTTTTTAAATTTATAAATGAAAAAAATAATATTATATATCACTAATAGAAAGAAGTGCAATCATCAATGATAACTTCAACAAAATTACAAATGGATATGAGGAGGCGGCAACGACACCAACGTAAAATGAGAACAGAAATGGATATTATCTATTTGTGTAGATTAAAAGCCAATGCCATGGCGCTAAGTCCAAAAAAAAGTTCATTAGCAAATGCCACCCGCTTGGACATGCAGGCGATGAAAATCACGGCCCCTCTGAGCAGAAATTTACCTGCTTCGATGTATGATTATGACAAGCTCCAATTCGCTGGATGCTCCCTTCCATAGCCAGAACCAGCTTTCATGTTCAGCAATTGATAATTTCGAGTTGACAACACAACTCCCTGAACAAAAGAACACATGGCACTTTCTAATTCACTGCGTCTGCATGTGCTTTTCAATGGATCAACAATTCCATACTCAGCCACATCTACATATTCAACTCTAGCTTGACCATATCCAGAGTCAGGATTGTTATGCTCTAGTAACTATATCTACCACCAATCACCAATTGCGAAGGCTTCTTAACCAACCGGAACATGTTTCCCTTCATCTGCCGAGCACAATTAATCGAGTGTCTCAAGCTGAGACTTTTCTTTTGGGGTTGGGGGGGGGGGGGGGGGTGATGCCAATAAAACTTTGAGCTGCAACCACGGGTAGGGTTGGTTCGGGCTCTCTATTAATGCCAATGGGCCATGCCTGAAGTAAGTTTGGACTGACTTTGATTCAATTTGGATTGGATCAACCAAGTCGTTATGTCCATTTCCGCTCTCCTCTATTTTCTTTCATTTATAATTATTTTTTATTATTGTTGAAAATGAAAAAAAAGAAAAAAAAAGAGCAATATTTATAATGTAAAAACGAGTATATTACGACCACTAAATGAATGCCATGTATTCAACTTTGGCGCTAGAACTCTTGATTGGGCCCAATTGCCATCCCACGCCGAGGGTTCTCTGTCAAATTCGATCGTTTACATTTCTCATGTCACAGAGAGGAAGGGCGTCGTAGGCATAATACGTATTGATAGTCGGTTGAAAACGAAAAGAGAAAATAAATTGAAGCCAGAGCCAGATTAACCAAAAAAAAAGGTAAAACCCCAAACATGGTATTAGCCTTTGGGTGCTTATCGAAATTTAATACTATCTCATAGAAGAAGTCGTCGGATAGGAGGGAATATAAATACCAGGGCAATGGGAGGGAAAGACGGAGACCGGAATAAGAATAACCCATGGCCGTCGCCAAACGGACCCCAACAAGAGAAAGCTGACGTCAAACTTTGGGGGGTTTTTCTCTTCGGTCTAATTGGCGCCACCGCCACTACTTTTGCCGTAAGTTAATTTACTTGTTCTTTTTTCATTGCTATGAAAAATGTAATGCCGATATTAGGGTTTTGTAACTTCAGAGTTTTTAGTAATTGATAGGCGATGCCTCTTGTTTCTCTCACAATCTCTGTCCAAACTGTTACGGTGCTTGGTTGAATTGCTTGTATAAGCTAATGTCATTTTGTGAGTGCGAATAGTCGCCCTATTGATAGTGAATAGAATATTCATGTCTTAGATTTTAAAACTTGATCTTCTGGTTATACGTGTGAAATCCGGAACCCATTTGCAATCAAATATTGTCATTGGTAGAAAGTTGTTGTGCTACACAGTCAATTTGATTCCTATAGCAAATTTGGCAGGTTGGGCAGCTCCGGAAGACTGTTGACTGGGTCTATTCTCAGGTAGAAATAATATGTTTCCATCAACCTTAAAGTGGGAAGCCTGTTTTACTACACTATTACTTGGATGTTGCTGATTGTTTATTAGTGTTCACTGGAAATCCTTTCAAACAGATGTTCAAGGTTCTGCATTTGTTCTGCTGCATTGAAGGTTTTAATTTGTGTTCTTGTTATTTGGAATGTGCGTGCACATCCCCATGCATACCAGCGAGTTTCAATTCTTAAGCAAGATTGTTTTCTAACAACAAAATTTGGGTCCGTAGCTTTTGAAATTTGAAGACTGAGATCTCTTTTCATTAAGTTTAGTATACTCGATCCTATGTTTGAATTTGATTCTTATAGTAATGGATGGATTGAATATTTTGTGTCTCTAGCACGGTAAGTTGATGAATATGATTTATTTATTTATTTATTATTGTTTGATTTATGTTCCAGAAAATATCATTTTTTTTTTTTTAAATATCATTGGCTGATGGAGCTGATTATGTTGTAAATGCACCATAAAGTTAAGCAGGCCACAGTCATCGTGGAAAGGAGCAAGTGGAAGTTCTTTCCGGTCATCTTTTCAGGAGGAAGCTTGGAAAAGGTATAATCGTCGAATGCGAGAGGAATATGAAGAAGAAATGGAGAGAGTGGTGAGTTTTAAGCTATATATTGTTTTTGTTTTGTTTTACCCCTCTATATATTTATGTTGTTTCTTGTTGTGAGCCTTTTCCCTTTTTTCCAGAAACTTTGGATTGCTTTTTCTAAAGTTGTGTTATGCAGGCAGAAGCTATGCATGATAGTGGAAAAGGATAGGCTTGAATAATTAGGGCCGATCAAAATAATAGTCACACCCCAAAAAACTCTTATGTAGCCATTTACTGTGAATCTCACTCCCTGCCATGCCTTTTTGTGAACATTCATAGTGGAGTTTCATCTGGACTAGCATTCTCTGTAGCCTTGCTATTTTTAGACTCTAATTGGGGAGAGAATATGAATAGACTGGGCATCATTCTTGTATGCTATAAACTGTTATGCTCTTATCAGAAACGGCAATGTTTTGATTAGTACTTGTTACTTATGTCCTTTATGGGTTTGGTTAATAAAGTACTGTGTAGTTATTGAAGTTTACAGCCATTTACTGTGAATCTCACTCCCTGCCATGCCTTTTTGTGAACATTCATAGTGGAGTTTCATCTGGACTAGCATTCTCTGTAGCGTTGCTATTTTTAGACTCTAATTGGGGAGAGAATATGAATAGACTGGGCATCATTCTTGTATGCTATAAACTGTTATGCTCTTATCAGAAACGGCAATGTTTTGATTAGTACTTGTTACTTATGTCCTTTATGGGTTTGGTTAATAAAGTACTGTGTAGTTATTGAAGTTGCTTCCTCCAGTTGGCTGCTTATTGTATTTTCTTCTTTATTTATTTTTACCTGGTGTAAACTGCATCCTTTTTCTTCTTATGTTGGATCGGTTAGTTTAGCTTAATTATGATTTCTTACCAAAGAAAAATGAAAAGGGGGTTGTGTATGGTTGATCAAGATCTGATGATGGGGTGGCAATTTGGTCTTGTCAACTTGTTCTTGGCTCAGATGGATTTTTTCTGGTCAAATTCTGGATTGTGTCTTGATGAATGGTCATTTCTCAGACTCAACTCGTATGGTTCATATGCTGAAGCCATAAATTTTTTATTTTTTTTTAAGATGTTATCTGAAAAATTGGTATTTTGGAAATTGTAATGGTATCTACTCTGATGCAATTCAAATCTGGTTCTTGTATCACTTGTTACTTCTGCAGTAGCTAACCTCTTTCTCCAAACCACAGTTCTGATTATGGAGTTGTTAGCTATTCTCCATTTCTTCCAAAAGCAACGTAGTAATACCAAAGTTTTTTTGGGGCTCAAACATTTAATTTGAATTTCAATCTGCTGGTCCATGCTTTGGTTTTGCTTTTGGTTTGGGATTTGTCATGGTACTGATCATCGTGGTATTTACATTTTGGTTCTTTGGCCCTTTGCAGGAGCGGATAAGGCGGATGCAAAGTGTGTTCAATAGAGAGAGGAATAAATATAAAAAAAGCTATGAGAGCTGGAGGCAAAATGATTATGACAATGGCACTTATCATCATCATTTCCAGCGGGATGATTGGTATTGGAAAGCAGATCCATCCTACAGACAACAGAGGACCAATTTCAGACAACCTCCAAGAGAGTCTGAAAGCTATTCGTTATCACATCACTACTCGGTTTTGGGTCTTGACAGGTAATGTTATTGTTATCCAGTTAAGCAGGACCCATTCCACATGTCTAATCTGAACAAATCATATTCTGATGTGATTTCATAAATTTGTAGTAAATGAGTCAAAGTTGATCACAGGATTGAAGTTATTCCTCATTTTTTGCCACATCTATTCTAGATTTAATTGAAGAGCAGTTTCTCATTGGGACTTAAAACTGAGTTCTGAAAAATCATGTGAAACAACAAAGCTTTTGTGAAAATGACACGTTCAGATTTGACCAGAAAATGTACTTCCAATTTTTTTCAGTTCCATTTTGGTTCTATAGCTTGTGAATGGTACACAAACCTTTGATGGCGTACAGAGTTATCTTTAATCGTGTTGCAATCATGATGGCTCTTGACCATTGTATTCATCTCACGTGTTTTTCATTACACAGGTTAAGAAAAGCTCCTTACACAGAAGCCGAGATTAAGGTACACCCCCTCATTATATTATTGCTTTTAGGTCATTATTGGAGCTTTGATTATGCTTCAGCTTTTCATTTGTCAAAGGGAATGCCAGCTGATCAAATGCTTAAGTTTGGTAGTTATAATTATGATAAGGCTCCAAAATATCATGGCATTTTCTTTTTATTTATAAAGGGGTGCTGTTTCTAAAATTTGTTTCTGGTATTGCAAATGTTCTGTAAACTTAAACCCTTGCTTGTTTAATCCGCAATTTGCTGTCTTCTTGAGGCAAATTGGAACGTGTTTGTATGCGCCCTCTTATTTTTTTGTCATTTTAGAAGTTTTTGCCGGACATTGAAGTTTTAGATCATGACTTGAAGAATGTTGGTGTTTAAGAGTGCTTGCCGAACAGAGAGTTTTGGAGTCTATCGAGATTTTGTGATGGATGAAAGCATGTACAAAACAGTGTGTTTTTGTCATGTGATTTCATTCCAATGTAAGCCTATCATTTCCGTCCATCCTGACGTTAGCAGTAATCAAGAATTGCAGTACTCACTGATCTTTTGATGATATTTGTGGCAATTTGATTGTTAGTTCATGTTTGATTTTGGATTTTTCCGTTGGAGGCCTTTTCTAAATATTGATATATTAATAAATGAGCTTCATAGCAGAACCGAGATTGTTTGCTTTATTTTCTATTTGTACCTGATATGGTTTGAAATTTCTTTTAATCCCTTGCAGACAGCATTCAGGGCCAAGGCAAAAGAGTTCCACCCAGATCAGAACCAGGATAATAAAGGTGAGACATGAGTGGTCATCATTAACTAAAATCTTGTAATTTGAAATGATACATGGATTGGATAAGTGAAGATTGCCCATGTCTGTTGCAGAGGCCGCTGAGGCAAAATTCAAAGAGGTAATGGTGTCCTATGAAGCTATAAAGCAAGAAAGAAAGGACATGAAGTCATGAAGTTGCTAACACTGCCACAGGGGTTATACAGAATAAGTAGCAAGTCTCCTATGTGTTGAATATTATCAAGTCACCTTTTCCCTGCAGCGATTAATTGTTTGCAGAACTCGAGTCCTCGGCAAACTTTCTTGTGGAAATATCCGAGTTTGTGAAATATTGATGTTGTACTACCATGTTGAGGTTGGTATGAAGAATGAAAAGTGATTTATTTCAGTATACATGTACAAAAGCAGATCATGTACTATAGAGGCATGTTATCATGCATGCATAGCTGTTGCAAAAATGTAATTTATTGAAAACTTTGACTTGCGTAGAATAAGCAATAGGTTATTTTGGTGATTTCCTCAATTACCTCATCGCATATTCAAATTTCTTCTTGTACTAACATGCTATAATGATTTTGCACTTGGTAGTGAGTACATAGTTTGTTTTCCTTCGTTTGGTTGGCCTCGAAACGGCTTGGCCGTGGTTATTTGTTTTGTATTTTGGTGGATGCTTGTTTTTAGCTGTGGAGAGTCGAATTTCTTCATGTTTTCAATTGTTAGAGTATCTTCAAAAGACTATTCAAATAAGATTTTATTACTTATTCGAAGAGTTACATCAGCATTTAAGGTTTTAAAAGACATTCAAATTAAAATTTTTCAAATAAGAAATGATTATTTCTCTTTAAATTTAGAGAGTTGATTTTTTCCTCTTTAATTTATATTTTATTATTTTTTATTAGAAAAAGAGAGAGATATTTTAATTATTATTAATTTTTTTATAAAAAAAAATTATTTTATTAAAATAATATTAACTTATTTTATTTGAATAGTCTTTTAAAAAATAATATATTTTTTATTATTTTATTTATCACATAAATAAATAAATAAATATTTAAAAAATAAAATTTATAAAACCTTTCAGAGATAGTCTTATTTACCCAAATTGATATCCATTCACATTAAAACCCTCAACGTTAACCGAGGGTTGAGTCTTTGACCCCAAGCGTTATGCAGTTATGCGTATTGTTTTTGTTAATAGCGCCGATTACAATCCAAGTGGATGTTTGTTTTTGTAGCTGTGAAAAATAGCGCTTCGAATCAGACGACTGACAAAATGATTTATTGACTGGTGTAATTTTTACAGATTTGACCATTTCAGCAGTGTCTTTTTTGGAAGATTTGACAAAAAGGAGGAAGACTGAAAATTTCCGCAAATGATTCATTGACTTGTGGTTTGTTGACGAATTCAAGTCCCCAATAAAATCTGCCATCTGCCCAAATTTGAACACAACGAAACAACGCAGAGAAGAAAACATTGACCATTTCTTTAAGTGCGCGCGCGCGCGCACACACATACATACACATATATATATATATATATATTAATTTTTTAAGAGAGTCCCTATGCTATATTGAATGTACCATACACAATTAAGAACCACACAAATTATGGAACCCACATAATTGTATAGTTCTCGTTAGTTGTGTATGGTACATTCAATATAACATAGCAAAATCCATTTTTCAATCAAGAATTTCTAATTTTAATAAAATTAGAAATTAATTAAAAGATAAAATAAACACATATTTTAATACATTATATATTTATCATGTAGTGTATTAAAATTTAAATTTTTTTTATTTTTAACTAATTCCTGACTTTATTAAAGTTAAAAATCTCATATTGGTTAACATATTAAAATGATTAACATAAGTTAATCTATTCTGTCGAAATGGAATTTATTTAAACTAAAGCAGAGGATTAAATAAAGAAGACAAGCGATGACTAAATAAATGGGCGGCGACATACGTAGGTGAGAAGAGACAGCGGGGCACAACAGAACCTGCCGAACGAGCCCCACACCGACAAACGCCCATCAATTTACAGATGTGCCATAATCCCATCCCCAATTCAAAATAACAACTTGTGGCTGGTGTGTGTTGGGGGACCATAAACTGGAATAATAGCGCGCGCCAATCGAGTTCAACATTGTAATGAATCAGGTGAAAGAAAATGTGGAAAAAAAAGCATCTAGAAAAATAGACCCATATTTTCGTATCAACAAAACAAAGTCATAGAAAAACATATAACTAACAAGTTAAAGATTCCATCAGATATCTTGTTGTTGCATGCTTGCATTCGTAATTGTGAGCATGATGGGCAGTTTTTTCTGTCAAAGATCTGATAATATTTATATATTTTTGTCCTGCTTGCAGCCGTTTTGAGATTTGAGAGAACGCTGCCTGCTAACACAATGTGTGTTGTGAAAGTGGTCGTAATCAAACTGTCTGTGTGATACAGCTGCTTCACAACAATAAATTCGGGGAGCCAGCTTCGAAAAATGGCCCACGCCCACGGCATTAAAATTGGACAATACGAGCGCCCATGTGCTGCCCCGCTGGTTAGCTGCTGATGACAATGGTGCTTTGATAGCTACTTACCATTAACTTACTTTTGCCTTTCAACTTTTCTATATCCATTTAAAAATTAAACTTTGAGGATAATCCTAATCAAGTGATCGCCAAAAGTGGTTCTATCGGGAAGCAGTTGAAATAATGAAGTAATTAATTAATTCCTAAAGGATTTTTACACTAGTTAGTAGCAACTACTTCTCAATTTAGAATAAAAACGATGAATAAGCAGTCCATAAATGCAATGACCAATAATACCATCAGAAAAGAAAATCTATTCACTTTAAGGACCAATATTTTATTATTTACATTTAGAATCCGTAAGATCTAAACATCCACTGGAAAACTTTACTTATTCCTTTTTTACTGCCGGAGCAGAAATTATCTACAATTAAATCAACATTTCCATTATCACATCAACTGAACTAGAAAGAAGAAAAGCATCAAAAGGAAAATTGTTTAACTACCTCAAACTGTAACTAAAATTCCTGTTTGACGTTTCAACAACAATTTCTTCTTACAAAAGAATTGAACCAAAAACAAAAGAATCAAAAAAACAAGAAGAAGCAAAAGAGAGGGGCAAAAAAAAGAAATGAAATGAAATCTTACATATACCACTCTCTCCGAATCCAAGGAGAAGCCATTCATCCGTCCATATAAACACAATATCTTCTCGTATTGGGTGGAAATGGGTTCGAGATTTTGAGGGTGGATGGAGAACAAGCAAGCAGAGCAGTCACGGCCCTCTAAAGTCCCCCCCGCAGATGGTTTGTTTCAGTGATAATTAACTATCTGATGTCCACCCATTTCATGTATGCCTGAAATTATCCATATCTTATCCTACAATGCCTATTGTTTGCCTTCAATCAAGCTGCTCACCAATCAAGTCTAGACCAACGAGCAGGAATGATACCCCCTGAAAGAGTAAGAAGTAGAAATGGATCCCTTGAGCAGACAGGAGGCTCCTAGCTGAAGCTGTTAATAGAAGGAAGGCCAGTGTCAATTCCTTCATGTATATCCTATTATGCTTCTTCTTCTTCTTCTTCTTGGAAACCATTTTCTCTTGTTTAGTTTCCATCTTCACTTCACTGAGGTTGGGTACAGAGGACCCCTTATTATGTTTTGACTCTTTCTCAACCAATGAAACAAGATCACCCTCAGAGGAGCGGCCGGATTTCTTGGTAACGACCCACTCATACGCACTTCCGAGCTGGAAGAGGCCAGATATCATGGCATTGAACTTGGTCACTGACATTGTGTTTTCAAAAAGAAGGTAAGGGACAATAAATGGGAAGGATTTTGGAGCAGGGAGAATGTTGAGAAATGACATGGTGGCCGGTATGTAACAGACGACCCAAGCAGGGAGCTCAGCCTCTGGGATAAACATTGTCATGGGAAGAATTATACAAAAGAGGGTGAAAGAATAAAATGGTAGGATAAGTTTTCTGAGCAGAAAGAAAAGAAAGATCAAATTAAATTTCTTCCCCATGCTTATCTGCAAAACCAAATTAAATAACAGAATAGTACCAGTCAGTAATGAGAGTCTTGGATGTGTAAATTTTGGTAAAGAATCCTCATAAACAACTAGTGTTTGAGAGAATATATACCTTGGCTCTTATGATGTCAGGCAAGCACAAGCGAAACAACTGCATTGGTCCAGAATGCCATCTGTGCTGTTGTTTCCTATAAGCTTCATAAGATTCTGGCAATTCACACTGGCACTGAACACATAGAAACGGACCAAACCATAACATTAAAAACTAATCTCAAAAGAAGTATAAGCACTGGTGTATAATTTACCAAAATATTCTGAGGCCGAGACATACCTCAACATCATTGAGGAAAATGAATTTCCAGCCCCGAAGATGAGCACGAACAGCAATGTCCATATCCTCAACGGTAGTCCTCTCCATCCACCCACCAGAATCCTCCAAAGCCTTAATTCTCCACACACCAGCAGTGCCATTGAACCCAAAGAAATTTATAAATACACCATTTACTTGCTGCTCTACTTCAAAATGAAACGACAGGTTTATGTCCTGCAGCCTTGTTAACAAATTCTCATCCTTATTCACAAAAGACCATCTTGCCTGAACCAACCCCAGCTCCTCATTATCCTGTGTTAAATTATCATCTCAAGCTTTAAAACTTTTTCATTCAATCACCGCATCAGGGATTCAAACAAGAAAAAGCCAATTAGTTTAGTTACCTTAAAATGAGGGACAGTTCTTCTGAGAAAATCAGGATTGGGTTGAAAATCCGCATCGAAGATGGCCACAAATTCATAGTCTTTGACGTAGCTGCAATTCATAGCGGACTTGAGATTACCGGCCTTGTAACCATCTCTGAGAATGCGATGCCTATAGACAATGTTGGCACCCGCTTCCTGCCACTTGAGCACCTCCTCTTTAATCAAGGTCTGCGCCGTTGGATCATCGGAATCGTCAAGCACTTGAATCAAAATCTTTGATTTAGGCCAGTCCAAATTACACACCGCGGCAATAGACTGCTGATACACCTACACCGACCAATCCAGAACAAACAAATTAAATTTTAATTTAACACAGACCGAACTAGATTCCAAAATTTGTCAAATGTAATAACAAACCAAAAAAAAAAGAAAAAAAAAAAGCGAGAGAGATAAGAAAAAGGTTACCTCTTTCTCATTACACATAGGGATCTGAACAAGCACCATCGGGAAAAATCCTTTTTGGCCGGATTCAAGATCTGAAGTGTCATCGTGTTTGGGGACGGGCTTAATTCTCTTGAAACGGATCCAGAAACAACCCAAGCAGAGAATAAGCCGGTCGAGGCTCTGAATTAGGAAGAGCACAATACAAGCATTGGCTAGGAACTGAAGCGGAGGAGCCAAATAGTGAACGCGAACCAAAACCCAGCTGGAATAAAGCAAATCAAAGGCACCCTTGATAGCTAATGGGCTCTGAAATATGTACTGGAGTTGCAGATTGGGAGTGGCAAAATGCCAGCCTTTAAAATAGGCACAGAGTTCAAAGGCGAACAAGACGACTGACAGCCAGAGGAAGAGCTTGATGCACGAGTAGAAGAACCTGGTGCGGAGTTTCTGGATTTCGTGGGTGTCGGCGGAGGTCGGTGGCTGGTCGGTGCGGCCAGCGGCGACGCGGCGTCGAACGAGGGAGCCGAGGGAGAAGAATGCGGAGGCAATGGAGGTGAGACAGCCGGCGGCCTTGTGGGCCTTCAACAAGAGAACCCACGTGAGCTGCTTGGCGTTTCTGTTGCGAGTTTTGTTGGCGGCGGCGGTGTGGTGTTCGGCTCTAAGGAAATCTTCTTCGGAAGGAGCTTCGAGTTCGACCATAGACCAGTTGGGGTTCTCCATTTTGATGACGACGGGAGTGCCGCCACCCCTGTGAGCGTGGCTCTTCTTCTTCCACCAACCGAACGACGCCGTCGAAGAAGGAGGAGCCATCTGATTCACTTCCAAACAAACTAAACCGAAGAACGCACTCTTCTTACAAGACAACCGAGTTTAAGAAAACTCCCTACAACTCCGATCTCATTGTAATGAAGAAGAAAGGAGGAGACGCGTGGAAGAAGGACGAGGAGACTCTCAGACTCGGGAGGCAGGCAGGCAGGCAGGCAAGCTCTACTTAATACTCTACTACTAGTACAAAAAACAAAAACGCCTCTCTCTCTCGTTCGATTACAGCTAGCACCAAGCCTCCTGCCTCTTATTATTATTATTATTTCCCTTATTTGTTAATTTGTTATTAAAGAAGAAACGAAAAAAGAGAGTGAAAAAGCAAACAAAATAAAATTTTTTTGGATTTATGAAAAAGGATGGTAACAGCTCAACACGTCTTTGATTTTGATTCCTTTCACCTTCCTTCTCCGGTCTCCCCCCAGTCCCCACAGAAAATACTTTTGCTCTTTCCCCCAAAAACAATATATATATATATATATATATGAATTTTAATAAACCAATCTCCAAGCCAACGAAAGAGACACACGCAGCACGTTGTATGCTAACATCTCAATCAAACAAGGCTTCCGAGAAATTGAAGTTTTGATTGGTCTTCTTCTACCCCCCCCCACTAGGAGCACGAGGTTAAATTATAATGAGGCAATGTTGTTGGATCAACCCCCTTTCGAATCTCTCACTCCACCTTACTTGTTTTAAACTTTATTTAATTTTTAGCAACTACCAAATAAAAAGGCCAATTCTAAATTCGTGATTCCGTTAAACCATCCACTGTGTCTGTCTGTCTGTGTAATAAACTCACTGTAATAAAAATCCGTTTTTTTCTTTAATTATTATTTTAACCGTGGTAACTTTTTGCGCGGGTGAATCGCTTGGGAGGTTGGATCCGATAACTTGTGGTTTGGTTTGGTAAATGTAACAATGTTTGTAAATGAAACGCGAACAAAACTCGAGAAAATTCAAACAGAAGAACCAAAACGACCAAAACCATTTCAAGTTCAACAACCCCCAACGCGTAGCGTGCTCATGGGGGCAGGGCCCAATCCCTTTTCTTTTTTTCTTTCCTAAAAAAAAAAAAAAAGAAAGAATATTCCTGTTTAGGCGTTTCTGTTGGGGGCTTTTCAGTAATTTGAAAAGCAAATTTCAAAATTCTCTCTTTGTTTAAAAAACCGAAAAAGAAGAAGAAGAAGAAGAAAGTCAAATGAAATCTAGACCGCCCATTGTAATTGGATGTGAGGAGAGGAGTAGAGACGAAGACAAAGTCCACCCCATTCTGGCTCCCAGTAAAGAGTTAAACCAGAGTAGTCCCAGTTAATTGAAATTTTCCTTTTTTAAAGAATGGCGTGCAACAAAAAGACTTCTTAAGAGGTCACTCGTTTTGATGAGATCCGGTACATTTTATATCGTTACTAGAAGTTAACTAGAGGCTACATTGGAACCATTTTATTTTTATATATAGTAGAATAAAATTCAGTAGTTTTAATTATTTTGGTATATTGTTTAAGGAAATGAATCCTATATTTCCCTAGGTCACTTGTATTACTAATTCCATTTTCATACTTTCTTTTGATGAGTTTCCTCATGTAGTTTAAATATACTAATCTAATAATTATCATAAGAATTTCATTGATTGAAAATTCCTTCCTTAAAATGAAATTACTAGAAAATCTAGGCGCACGATTTTGAATATTCAGTTTTTCTTGGATCCATTTCACTTGAAAGTGCGGACACGCGCCGAAAATGCGGTTGCACTGTTGGAGCTCCTTGGGATTTTGGCGAGGACATGAATGGTCTTAAATAGCCTCGGTCCTTGGAATAGCCCACCGACAGTTTCGGTCAGAAACTGCGAATGTCTCACAAGGGTAAAGTTGGCAATTGGGTTGACATACAGGTGGGGGCTGAAGCGACAATAATGATGCGTACCGCGGTGTTACGGTGGGTACTTAGTTTCATTAATTTTCGTGATGGTGACTTGTCCGCCAACCAATGCGTAGGGAGCACTGAAGGCAATGTGGTTGCGCTTGTATGCTAACAAAATTCTGTTTTAATGAGTTTTTAGCTGTCGTCACGTGAATCAGGATGACACGAGAGGAGAAGAGAGGAGATGGGAAGTTTCAAAATTTCGAAGTACAGTGTGATGAAAAATGAGTGGCCACTCTACTGCGTCCAGACTGTAGAGATTTTAATTTATTAATTTATTGAGAAACAATTTGCGGGACGGATAGGGGGTAAACTTGGGTTTTCGCAAGGGGGTTCCCAGGAGGTGTCAGATGGGCCGTTGATTTATGATACGTGTAATTATTGGAGGAGATCAAAGACCGCACGTGACGATTGTGAAAATGAGTTAAGAGCATAAGAGCGCAGAGGGCGACACATTTCACGAGCGGTGGTCCCCCTGGGGAAGAGAAGCCGGCGGTGCATGTCGTGCCTCCAGGTATTTGTGCGCAATCTCCGCTGGTCAGCCACTTTTGATGAAAGAATAATAATATAGTTATAAATTTTTGTATAATTTTTTTTTATAAATTAATATAATATAATATAATATAATTAATTGAATTAAATATCTCTTAATATATATTATTTATTTTTATTATATTATATTTTTATTTAACTAATAAATTGATGTTAAATTAATTTATTTAAAATAAATTTATATAAAAATTTGTGACTGTATCATTACTTATTATGTACAATTACATAATAGATGATTTCTAATTAAACACCACTCAAAAATCAAATATCTTTTTCTCTTAAAAAATCTAACATTTTTTAAATTAAAAAAATTACTTTTTTCTCTCATTTTCAGGTGAGAAATTTATCATTAGTGGTTACAATAAAGAGAATGAAAACTCATATATTTATATATATATATTCTTTTGAATGAAAGAAGCTCATTTGTTGAAATGAGGTTTAATAATAAGAATTAGAAAATATTTTAATGAAATTAATTAAAAAAATAAAAATATTAAGATATGTTTAGAGGGGTGCCAATAGTCCTGCTCAAAAAAATAATAAAAATAATAATAACAACGAGAATCTCTTTTCAACCTTGGATAATATAACATTCTCTCGTATGATATTAAATATGATCACATCATTATTCATTCGGATAATTCATGGATGACAGCTCTACTTACTACATATGATTGCTTTTTGAAAACAAAATTTCCCCTCGACCTCGAGAGAATTACACAAGACGTGAGTAATAACATAATCGAAAAAGAGGAAGAAAAAGTTCCAAAACATGTAGGGTCGGTGCTCTCGCGAATTAATTGTTTAATTAATCAAAAAGGCTTAGGTGTGCATAAAAACGACATTAGTCTCACCCCGTTTTGTATGTTCATTCATATTATTGCTTATACAGGTGGACGGCCGATTGAATTTTGTAAAATTAAATTAACTGGACAACAATGGGTGACACAAAACAAATGTGATATAAGGTCCCATCCCATGTGGGGAAGGCCAATGACACTACCGACACTACACTTTTGGAACTTTGACGCCACTATTATTAACATAAGTTATGTATTATGGGCACATTAGTTTTATGTGTATATAATTTGAATTTGGAGTTTGTGTTGGTGTTCAACTCGATCGTATATTTTTATATTATGAGTCAATTTTGCAGTCCAAAAAGCTTCCAATCATTCGTTATTTTTGGAGCTTTGTATCCCCGAATCATGACCTAAAAAATACATGCAAAACGTGCATCTCTTTACCAATAATATGGTTTCCATGTTTACTACCTCCTCCTCCCTTCTATTATTATTATTATTTCTTCATTTTGACTTCTGTAGATGTCTAAGTTCATTTGTAATGCACTATTAACTTATCTTAATGATTCAATCTTAGTCTCTCTTGTGATCTGAACTCCGTTTAAACAAAAATATAAACAAAGTGAATACGCGGCTAATATGATAAGTTTCCGCGTAATTAGCAGTGCAATGACGGTGGACGCACGGGGGAAGGTCAAGGCTCGACTCAAAGGCTATCTGCTTGATGCTTTAACAACTTGATTAATTAATATCTGTTTGCGTGCACTTAATGCTTTATTACCCATGCACAGCTGTGGATTAACTGTACATAACTAAGCTATAATTACGCAATTAAAAGTACTCTCTCTGTCTCTCATTCTCTGAAGGAAGTTTCATACCCATGCATTTTGCTCCTATTATCAACTAGTTAAAGGGCAGTCGGACTGGTACTTTCTCTTCCTCTTCTCTCTCTTTTGTTGTATTTAAAAGACCTTTACTATTTAAAGGGAGAACAACACTTTCATATACTTTTTAGATTTTTTTTTTTTACAACTCGAGTCCTTGAAAATGTTTTTAATATTTTATTTTATCCTTCGTATTAAAATAATAGTGGAAAAATTATAGGGTTATTGGCTAAAAATGACTTCCACATATAAATGAATGACTATAGATTTCTAAAAAACTAAAAAGGGTGGGATTATTTAAACACACAATAGTACTCTTGGCACCCATGTTAAGTGGCGAAGCTAGCACCATCTCTTAGGGAGGTGCTATTTTTTTCAAATTAAATTTATTTCTCAAAAAAATTGTTCTATACAAATGAAATTATTAAAATACACTACATAAACAAATAATAATAATAATAATAAAAGGACAATATAAATCATAAAAGCATTATCAACGAAGTTATATCATGCTATTCTTTATAAAAAGCGAACTCATCTATCATCGCATTTGATTTTATATTGTTCGCAATTTCTCTTTTAATGTAAACAATCATACAATTTTAAAGAAATTCGTTCTCCATCTTGTTTTGATGTATTATCTTAATCAATTTTACAGAAGAAAATATTCTCATATGGTGAGTTCTCAAATCGGGCATATCTATCTCACTTTTTTCTTTGAATAAAACTCCAATCTTAATAAAAATTTCTCAACTATTGTCTTCCAGCCTTTGAATCTTTTTTTTTTTTTTTCAGTTGAGGTTAAGTGTACAACATTTAAAATGTCTTGAGATTTCACTTGTAATGTTAGACAAAATAAATCACTCAACCCTACAACTTTATTTAATAAATATAAAATGTAAAGATGTAGTGATTCACTCGCACCTTCTATTTTTTATTGCAAGTTTTAATAAGGACGAATTATAATTAACTTTTTTTTTTTTTCCAAAAAGTTCATTGGGCGGCAGCCCCGGTTAGCCTCCTCTTATCTTCGCCCTTGCCCATGTTTTCATAATTTTTTTTATTACTTTAATGTCTTTGAGTGAAATAATTAAAAAGTTAAAAGGACAAAATAAATTAAAATAATATATACACCTAGCCTGACTTATAACTCTACCAATTTTCTTTTCATAATTTTTTATTCAAAGTAAGAGATAAAGTTTTATAGTATTAAACTTACTAATTAATCATGTATTCAAAATATAATCATTGTGTTTATGGTAATTAGTTACCGATAATCAGTGTCCCTAAGTGTATATTTGATGTAAAGATACATATGTAGAAGAAAGGCTACGCAAATAAAGTCCTTTGATTTTTCGTACTTTTAAAGTTCCAAAATTTAAGCATTGTTTGATAAACAAATGATTTTTTTTTCATCAGTAGTTATATCATTCTCGTTTCATGTTCATATCTTATTACTGTGCAACTCGACAAACAATTTTTTTAAAACTTTTTTCACTCTTCAAAGAAAAATAATGGGAATCGGCAAGTTTAAGTATGAAATGTACAAGTCCATTAAAACTCAAAAGTGCTTAAAATTAATTTTAAAAAACACAAACTAGCATCCAAAAGTAACAACGATGGAAGCAGCAACAACGACTACAGAATCAACGGTAGCAGTAGTTGCAGACTCAATGATGGAGGCAGCAATTGCAACAGTAGCTGTAGAATTAATGGCGGTGACGGTAGCTACAGAATTAGCGGCCCCTACAACAACTACAATAGCACGACACGATTGTCGGCAAAGAAGGGAGTTGGATGTTGATTGTTTGGATTAAGAAGGGAGTTGGGCAGCAGGCAAGGTGTGCGACTCACGGTCACGACTGAAGGTAGATGACAGATCAATCTCCTTCAGTTTACTTTAGATGAGAGATCGACTGAAAATGTAGATAGACTTTAGGGCTTACACGTTGCAGCTACACACAAGTTTACACACTTTATGTGTTTTTAGGTCTACATATTTTTTAATTAAAATTTTAAAAAGTATTTGCAAAAAAGTGCAGGTTTGGCGAACAAATATCATATGTAGGTTTTCATTTGTGATATCAAACCCGCCCACAATCCCCGTAAAATTACCTACAACATACGGATTTTGGTAGGTGGATTTGGGTGAATTTGTGGGTTCTATTGTTATTCCTAAATTAGTAAGAAAAAAAAAAAACATTTCGCTCATGAGTTTGAGAAGAAAGAAGAAATATGAATAAATGAGTAAATTGGAATTACATTTAAGATTTAATGGTTAAAAGTAAAAATGTGATTTTTAAAATGCAATGATGGGTTTATTGAAAAATGAGTTCAGAGAGTATTTTTACAGGTTCAAATAACCTCACCTTTCTAAATATTAAAATTTATTAATTTTGTAAGGATTAAAAGGTCACAATTACCCTCAATAATTTGTTCTTTTTTTTTTATTTATTTAATTACAATGGTAGAGCCACAAACTTCTCATAACAGCTAATATGACATCTTAATATTGCTTGGATGAAAGCTCCACATAACTTCATAATTTTTTCATTTTTTTATGTTTTCATCCAACTAAAGCTGTTAACCCTCATTAATTTTTACAGAATAGTTGGTACAAGTAGTTTGCAACTCTAATCTATCATTATTATTCATTCAACACAAGAATAAAATGAGATATTAAAAATATATAAAAGACTCAAGTGGTCAAATTAATTTATAAGAGGGATCAAAATCTCATTTTTTATCTTTTCAAATGATTGCATTCTTTTCCCCCCTGTTGGCTTGAACCGTGAATGATCGTATTAATGTTACTGAAGTAAGCATTTAAAGCAAGTTTATTTTCGCAAAGATCAAACCGGTCAACATCAAATCTAGTGGATACTTGATAATTATTCTAACATTAGGATACAGTAAAAAGATTGATGATGCCTCAGGCTCAGGCTTAGCTACTGGAGAGATCCTTGGAACACTTGGGGAAATCTAGTGGCTATGACTAAAGAGTATATATTCTAGTCTTGGAAAGCAACAGGATAAATGCCTTGCATTGGCCTTTAGAAAAGATGATGTTACGTTCACGGTCAACACGACCAAATATAAATGGTGGTAAGCAGATTGTCAAAATCAGATCCTGACTGTGTGTCTTTAAGTTATCATTAGGCTCTCCAAAATGTTAATATTGTCAAAAATAATAAGTCCGTCCTGTCAGTAAGCTTTCAATCCATATATACAAAAAAATTCAATCATAAACTATCTAAAATCCATCTGTTAGCAGTGATAACCAACTCTTTAACAATGACAAACTAATCAAACTGCCAATCAATTTGTAGATAGCCATAAATAAGCAAATAATCAATGTTCCATAATTGACTTTAAAAATATACGCAACATGAAATATTTAAATGACTGTACCAAAATTGTATGCTGAACTGGAGCTTAGATCTTTCGTTCAGCCGCAGGTGCACAATCCCAGTAGGCTCCAAGTGCATCATATCTGGATGACCGGCAACTGGATTAAAAGAGCAACCAGAGGGTTGCACTCGCACTTTTAACTTTTAAGGTCAGCCTCCAACTCCATTGAAAATGCTGTAAATGTCACTAGAGACTGCCACTGTGCTCGATGAGACGGCCAAAGATATCATCAACCATGATGCTAGTCTGTCGTTCTTCGTTGCAATTCCATGGGTATCCCTGAACACACACGTATAGGAAATACTTACCATTTTAGCGGATAAAGGACAGCTTTCTTCATGTCAAGCAATATATAAACCAATGGAAGTTAAACATGCTCTAAAAAGCTTGTCTTGATGCTTGGTATTAATTTCACCCACTTTGTGATTAAACAATTACCAAAAATTTAGAATGAAATGTTTGTAGGTTCAAAAGGCTGAGTGTTTTCTCAACCTTCAATGTGATCGACTTGATAATGCAATCACAACTATGAGAGTATGTAATCTGACAGGCAACTGAACATTTTGACGGTTCTTAGACCACCACGGCTGAGATTAAAGTCACAAATAATTCTACTTCACATCACCATTACTTACCTAAGGGCGATTGCAGCTGGAAAGATAAACCCAACGGAGACAGCAGCTGTTGCACCAGTAAACTGGAAGGCATCCCAGATACTTGGCACAAAATTGGCTCCAACAAAGATAAATCCCATCAGAGCTGCAGTCACTGCAAAAAATCTCCGGTTGTCAAATGCAATGGGAATGGCATAGGGAAAGAGAAGACCATCTAGGTTGAGCCGAAGGGAGAAAAACACAATTGGGAAAACAAGCATCAAGTGGATTCCATAGCTAACTCTAACCACATCATCAAGCAATGAGCTATATGGAATTCCAAGGTCACCATCAAAATTGGCAAGTACATCATCCAAAGTGCGATCCCCAAAGAGTAAGAGTCCAAAGAAGCTTGTAGTAATGTAGACAGTTGAACACAATGTGATTGATGTCCGAACAATCGACTTAATCTGGGTAGGGTCTTTCAGTTCATTCTCTATAGGGTGAACTGCAATATTGTGTACAAGTAAACAGCAAAATAGTTACAGGCCAAAGAAACCAATTAAAAGTAATTTCAGTGACTATTAGAAAAACATACATATCTATGGTGGTACACATCACATTTTTTATGAATAAGAGAAATCTTTAGATCTTCCAAAATTGTACTACAATAACCATTTAGCACTCTTAAGGTGTAATTAAGCTAGGGATGTAATTCGATGTGTTGATTCATTGTTCTTACTTTCTTCTTGCAGTCAAATAGGAATAACTGAATACTCCAAAAATAAAGTTGGTTTCAACCAATCATCTAAAAGAATAAAAAATACAACTACATTTTATACATTGCTAATAAAACACATTTCACGATAGCATCATCAAATAGCACATTGAAGGTAATAGGGCATCTGGATTTCCATCAAGAGAAATTTCCATTTCGACTGACTTAGAACTAGAACACTTGTCGAATTTAAAAAACATGGAAAACCACTAATTTAAAAAAAATATTGTCCTAATTCAGTTGTGTATTTCTCTATTCACATAAAATATGGTGTTCAAACTGTGACAGTGAAGTAGAATACAGTGATAATGAAGTTTAGCAAAACCTAAGATACTTGAAAACAATTAAAGCACGTTTGGGGCAGCTGCGCTGTGCTCAACCTCCTTTATTTTAGGAGGATTCTTTTACAATGAAGGGGTTAGGAGGATTCTTTTAAAATGAAGGGGTTAGATCAGCTGCACAGTGGCAGCGCAGCTGCCCCAAACAGCCCATCAATACATTAGGCTGAACATAGCCACAAACTAATTCATTCATGTGCTGTGATGAAGTAAATAAGTCAGAATATTGATTTAAAAGGAACGTACTATTGTGGTGGCAGATATAAGCAGTGACTAGAACTGGGAAAGTGGTGAAAAGTTTCCAAAAAGATGCCTGGTTGGAAATTTCAGGCAACAGACGCGGCATGGAAATGCTTCCATCAATTGTTTTCACAACAGCAACTCCCGCTGTTATCACCACGAATACAATGGCCAAACCGACTGACAATGCCGATGTGTACCTCAATGAATCTAGCACAATAAAAGTACAGACATCAATCACTGTTGCTCAACATCACTATACAACCTCGTATAGAAACTAAAATCAGTAAAAAGATGGCTTTACAATCAATCAAAAAACAAAAAATATAGTAGAGCTAAGTCAATAAATTAAGAATATATCTTTTAAAAAAATTAAATTAAGCATATAGAGTTATATTTTTCATTGATAATTATTTAAATATTTAATCTAAAAGACTAACTATTGAATGAAGGGACTTATCTTATTTATAAACCCCAAGCGACTCCTTTTTAATAGCTAAATGTGGAACACAATTCTATCATGTACTCTGTTTTTTTTTTTTAATATATATACACTAATATGTACAATCAAAAATCGCTCAGGACTTTTCTTAATAATCTTATTATGGCATAGTTCGAAGGTTGATCCTCATTTAATATTAGAGGCCTTCACTTTAATATTGAAAGAAAAGTTATTGTACTCCAAATGTGATGAGACCGATAAACCTCTACTTTAGAGAGGAGAATAGCTGGGACTTGATCCCGTGCACTCAAGGTTATTCAAATAGAAAGATGACAATGAAGACCTCCAAAGTTTGCGCCAATGGTCTTCCACAATTGACCACTAGATCTTCACTGTTCCAGAAATGGACATTCAGGGTTGGATATCATTTAAAAAAAAAAAAGGCCCGGGGGGGGGGGGGGCGCGGGATTGAGGGTCTTTTTCAAAATTTAAATTATTCCAGCAAAAATTAGGATAACCAATAGGAGAGTTTACCAACGCGCCTGAATGAAATGAGAGGAAGGAAGACGAAGAGCGTGGTGAGGAGAAGCAATGTAAAGCGCGTGGTCCACCAATGTTGACCAAACCATTCTTCGGTCACACCAGAATGGTGGACCCCGTTCAACCACGCCCCCGATAACACGTCACCTGCCACCGAAGTCCACAAATCACAAATAAAGCTGTGATTTCAATTCGTAGTTCACTAAGTATGCAATAAAAAAAAATGAAATATTACCGATGATAATCATGTAAACGACGAGCATGCCCAAGTTGTTGACAACAATGCAGACCTGCAATAAGGCCCTACCGGCCCCACCAAAAGCGTCGGCGACGACACCGGAGTAAGTGGCCGACTTGGAAGCTCGACTGAATCTCATTATCATGTCTATCGAAGATTCCGTTAGCCAACCAACCAATACGATCATAATTAGACCAGGAATCAATCCCAATTCCATCACCGTCGCCGGTAATGCCATGATTCCGGCTCCAACAATTGTAGTTGATAAATTAAAGACGGCGCCTGAGAACGACGCGCCATCAATGCCAGCCTCGTGAGCCTCCAAATTATCGTGCTTTTGCGATTGTGCTTGCGGGAGGAGAGGGGCTCTAGGACTCTTTCGATACTTCCGCTCCACTGAGGACTGAATCGTCATTTTACAAGAGTTTGACCCTTGAAGTTGAAAGTTGAAACGAAGCCGTGGTCTAAATTCCAAAATTCAGCCTCGATTTGAAAACGCGGATCGGACAAGGGTTTTGTATCTATCAAGAAGTCTTGACGCGGGAAACAACGTGGACGACCAACACTTCAACTGTTATACACCAATAATGTTTTGCCACGTCTGAATTTCTAATAGAGAAGGTTTAGTTGGAGTCCTGTCTCTTTTCGAAGATTGTTGTGTTTTTGGCTTGGTCTCTGACTCTCCAACTTTTGACGACTTCGTTCGCTGGAAAAGGGGTTGAAATGGGAAAAATATTCTCTTCAAGGGACCGCACCGTTACGGAAAGTGCAAAGATAAAATGCCAAAATGGACGAGACGAGACGCCCACAAAGTCACCAACCGGCAACCTGTCCTGGGTGATTTACAGGTGGAACTTGCTGGTTCGTTGTTTTTTAAAGTGCCATCGTGAAGGTGGGCGCCTGCTAGGTTGCCTTCTGAGTCGCAACGGCTATCAGCCGTTACCGTTGCCTTTTGTAAGTAACCATAGCACGGTGCACAACAAAGAAGGTTTCTCCAACCCCGGACTCCACGAAGCTTTACGAAGCTTTAAAATGGAAATCTTTCACTTCACATACGCATGTTTGGAATTCGCTGACACACATTCTTTTTCTTGGGTGTTCACTTCAAAAGTTCTAGTTGAATGTCTGAAAATGCCAAACGACAGACGTGTGGAGCTGGCTACAAAATTAACTCGGCGTCCTCTTTAGTATGGAAGTGTCACCATACTTTAATTTTTAAATTATAGTTACTGTAAACAAAATATATATCTATAAAAATAAAAATAAAAATAAAATTAATATCTTTTAATAAATCTGACTTTTAAATAATAATTTTAAGAGTATTTTATAAATTTTTCATCGTACATTTTTAAAGTGTAAAATTAAATTAATTTAATTTTCAAATCACAATAATAAATATTTATCAAATATTTTAATAATATACCTAATCTTAACACCAACTTGTCCTCGAATGAGTATCTTTCAGATTAATCCGTCAAAGGCTTAAAGCATTTGATTCACAGTTGGGAATTGAATACAACATGCCAAGCGATAATTATTCAAACATCAGGAAAGGTAAGAAATAATTCCCGTTGTACCAATTGGAGATGCATTCAAGCTCCTGCTATCTTATAATTATTTAATTTTACAACTACACTTGGTAATAAACATGGCTTGGCTCCTAAGCAAGTACCCTAGCTAAAACTAAGCTCCTTACATGAATTTACGCGTACCGAAACTTTTTCCAGACACTTTCCCCAGAAGAGTATTCCTGAAACCTTTCGAGAGCAAGGATTTTCAAGTTACCAGGAAGCAAAATTCATCTATTTCAGTTAGCATGACATGTTCTTGGATTAGTCAGCAGATGTTTAAAAACTACTGCATCACAAGGCATTGTTCCCAAGAATAGCAACTACATTTGATGGAGTTTTCCTGTAAGTAGAATGAAGATGACTAGCTGATCAGATAATAATAGTTGACATATGAACAAAGTTACCGCTCAGAAACATGCCAATTGCTCATTATCAAATCAATGCTTTCGCTTTCTTTTCGAGTTTTTTGTTGTCTTAATCTCAGAGTCTTGATTTGATTTTGATGCTTTCAACTTTAACCCTATGGCAGAACTCCACAGTGCCCTTTCCACATCGGATGGTGTGAAGGAATTTTCTTCAGAAACTAGTTCCTGCAGCAGATCACCAGATGAAAAGGAATACAGTATGAAACTTAAAATTTGGACTAATACTTTGCTGGCACCCATTCGAGCAATAAGTGCAAGTATTTGATCACAGACATTTAACACACTCATACTCCAGGCTCGCTAGATTCTAAGCGAAAGCGGCATTGATTGATGTTTAAGTAATACATGATTTCTTGATTATACGTTATTGTTAAATATTTCCAGTCATTAAGTTATCTTGGCCTTCCATTTATGATATGCTCTCACCGCTGAACCTCCTTTAAACATTGAAATACACTAGTCTAGAATTATAGAACCATAATCTCCAAGGGCTACTGTAAATCTCCAAGTTGGGCATTTTAATAATATCCCACAGCATCTCTCCAAGACTAGTCAACATCAGGCATAGCCGGATATACAATATAGAGACTCAACTGGAAGACTTGGCAACCAGAGATTGGGTTGATAAGGAGATTAACAGTAATCCACCACTGGTGAACTGAATTAGAATCAAAGTACCAGCAGAGCAAACTTACCATCATATTTAACACATATTTGTTAGAATAATACTACACTTCCCGAGTAGTATCCCAACTATTTTTTATCCTAAGTGAGGTAACATTCATCAAATGGATGTTGAAATGGAGTGATTAAGTAACTTTGAGGTACAAATTGACCATCTAATGGATGAATGCTACATTACTTCTTGGAATGGAAAAAGAAGGATACTGTCCCGAAAGTATACTTCTAGTCCATTTCTTGATAGGGGGGGGGGGGGATTTTTCTAATTCTGTACTCCAATGTAGGACAGTCCATGTATATCCAACAACAATACCTTCAAAGTGATGCAACATCATCCAATAATTTATTATCATTTTTCTGAGCAGATATACACACACACACACACACACATAATATTACTGAATACCCATATAATGAAAATAAAATAAACTACCAGTACTATGCTCTGTCTGAGCATAAAGATAATTGAGAGAAAATTATGTAAATGAATAATTGAATTGTAGCATTATCATCTGGTCACAATATGCCCCCAGGGGCTCAATTTCAAGAGGCTTTCTTTTAATGATCATCTAAGTATGATCTTGGGGAAGGTAGGGGCTAGAAAATTCATTTGGGCTTTGCCCATCCCGTTGGCCTTTAAAGAGAAATATGCTAAGGGGAAAAAAATTCAGAATATGACGACCAGATACATCAAACTATATTCTCTGCCATTATCCGACAGAAACTTGATATTGAATTAATTTCCACTGTCGTACAGTCTCAATATTTCTTTTTCATGGGTAAGAAATTGACTGAAATATGTCATCTCATACTTAAAATCATCTTCTATTCAACAAAAAGCTCTGACAATTTATGCAGTACGCTTATAAATTACTCAAGACACTAATCAATAACAATGCATAACATAGCTCCAATGACATCAGAGGTTTTGACTTACTAATTAATCCCAACAAACCCTTTACTAATAAAGAAGAGACTGTCCAGCATCCATTATGTTTCAGAAAAGACAAGTCAATAAAAAGTCAAGAAGTTGTCATATGATAAGGCAAAGATGCTTGTTGGGTAGTAAGCATGAAATAATAATTGCAGCATAGAATTGGCACTCTTCTCAAATTGACGAGTATGTGCACTCCCATAGACTTCAAAAAGAGAAAAATAAAATTGCAAGAAAGACTGTTTAGAGTGACACAAACGGCAAAGAGAGGATGTTTCCTACCAACAACATTTAAGCATTTGATAAACAAATGAAAGTTAAAACATGTAAAACAAAAATATGTAAAACACAAAATACTCTTTGAGAAGATGTTCAGGAAAATCACTTTCGGCATCTGGAAATAATATTGAAATCGCTCAGACGTGCCATCAACTTAAAATAAAAATGGTCCCTGGAATTTGTTCCCCCACTAGTGACTGACAGGACGTTAGTTGGACAGCTATGAAAACAGCATTTCCCATGGACCATCTGAATAGGTTCCCATTCTTCAATCAGTGACCTTAAGTATTGTATATTTCACATCAATCAAGGACATGCATTATATTAAACATTACAGCAGCAGTGACAGAAATAATAAAAGAGCTCATATCAATGTCCAACACTTGAAGTGAAGACACAACTCAATGATTCCTAACAATTTTACCCAAAATATTCCATCAATTAGAAGAAAAGTTCCTTCAGGAATGACAATCGCATCGTATAATCTTGATAGCCACAATGTAAATAGTTTAACTTAGAATAAGACATATAACACAATCAGCGAACATTTATACAGAAACGAAGTCATTTGATATCCAAATCAAGTTGCAAAAGCAAGTGATGCAATACAATTAAACATACTACAAACTGAAATGTACACAAACATTTAAAAAAAAAAATGTCACTGACCTTAGCTTTGGCCTGTAGTTTATCAGCAAACAACAAGTACTGCCTCAATGAATAGTCTTTAGAGTGACCAAGTGCTGCCCCCATAGCCTTCCATTCCATTAACAAAGGTTAAATAAAAATAAATAAATAAACTGCATAACAGAGTAAATTTAAAAGAAAACGAACAAAAACACACCTCATCAGACATGAACGGCGCCACACCAGGGGCATAAGCAGCCAGAACGGCAGACGCGGTGGCGGGACCCACGCCTTTCAAAACGGTGAGCTCGGACACAGCTTTGGTTAAATCGGGAAGCGACTTAAAAGCCTTTTCGGAAGCCGATTTCACCGAAGAATCATCCAACGACGAAACGAAGTCCAACAAACGCGGCCTCCATTTGCCACGAGTGAGTTTCCACCGCACGAGCTTAGAGAGCTCTGTGGTGTTGATGTGAGGGTTAGGGTTACGTTGGTGAATTAGAGAGGGAAGTTCTTTACGGTAATAATCGTCAAGTGAAATAAGGTTCGGTTTGTTGAGTGATTCGACACGGGCTTCGTAAGACGCGAGCGCCTCTTTCCACTTGTTCACATTTGAACACTCGAATTCCAACTCCATAGTCGCCGTTTTCCTCCCGCCTGCCTGAATCATCGGTTTCCTCCTGCTGTTATATGGACCATTGGGCCGTTCGCTTCAAGCTTGGGCTGGACTTTTCATGGCCCTTTTGGCTCTTACAGAGAATTAACCCTCGTTACTACTAAACAAAAGTGCCAACCATTGAAAATTAAATAGTAATAATAAGACATAAATAGTGTTTTAAATTTTTTTTATATATATATGAAAATGTAGATTAAATCGTGCTCTACTTGGGGGAATAAGATTTTAGTTTGACGTATGAATAATATAAGAAATACAGACTGAGAATGGACATAATAATAACGTGTAAATATAAAAATCAATACAAAACGACGTTGTTTTGAGCTCTTTTTTTTTTTAATTTTCGCATGATATTGTGATTTTGTGAACCAGTACAAACATCTGATCCCACATATGATCAATTATCTTTTTGGAAGTCTCAGCAAAGGTTGCAGGTGTGTGTGTGTTGATCATAATAAACGTTTCCTTTTCCTTTTTTTTTTTCTTTTTCTTTTAATTAACTCGTGAGTTGATAAAGTTTGTTATACACATTATTGGCGTAGAAAATATATAAAATCGCCAGCCAACAATGACTTTTAAAAAGAGAAAAAATATTTCAATTGAGTTGTATCATTTTCACCCCCAGCTCTTATCCGGTTTGTTTTGCCATGAACACAATGAAAGTATGTAACGGTATCTGTTATTTCGTTAACCGTGCATAATCCATAATCTCCAACCACTGATAACGTTCAGTTTTGTAATACTAAAAGCATTTACGAGCGAGATTGATCTGTTAGCACAATAATAAATTACTGTAGGTATTGATCAATGTGAACCCAAAAACATTGTGGACTGTCTTTCATCATTCGTTTGAAATTAATAATTGTGGACTCTGCGCGAAGAAAAATGTGGAGCACGCCCGCACGAGAAGGCGAAGGTTGGTCGACTGCCACTTCCTCGTCCATTCAAACTTCATGGAGACATGGAACCCTCTTTTCCTTCTTTTTCATTTTTTTTCCCCCTTTCTTGTATTTTTAAATGTAATTTCATTGAGAAATTCTTTTACTATATAACAGACGATGCTATTTTTTTTTTTTAAATAATAATAATGTAGTACGTGCTTGACTAAAAGGGTAAAGTGCACGGTGGCCAACTAAAGTTATGACGTTTTTGTCTTCGGCGTCCGTTTAATACTTGCATATCACGCTATTCGTAACATACTTACAAGTCTCTTCACCATCGTTACTCATTCTTGAAGTTTGGTAATTGAATAATTACAAGTGTAGTTTTGTGCCTCTGGGTACGGATTTGAGCCTCATTGTGATACGTTGGAGAGTAAATAACAAATGTAAAAAATTGTGTTATAAATTGGTCTATGCAGAAGAACCGTCATGGCATCAATTGGTGGAGGCTACCATGACGATGAAGATTAAGTTATAAAAACAACTCGAATTTAAAAAAAAAAGCCATACATTATATAAAAATATCTTTCTACATAATATAGGGATATCTTCTTTGGTTGTCAACAAGATTGCCATTGCTTATTATTCAATTGTAATATATTAAATGTATAACAATCTTGACTATTTTTGTATTGTCGATCTACTAAATATGTGATGAAATGAAATGTATATCTATTTTTCTTTTTTTAAAAAAGATCTTCTAAAGATAAAATAATCGATGAATTTTGTAAAATATAAAGTAAAATGATGTTAAAAAGATATGAAAAGACAATAATATGATGTTTACAAAATTTGTGTTCCAATTAGTATCATATTAATATATAGAACTTTACATGAATATGAATGTCGCATTAGGTTGTTTACAAAATTTATATTTTAACTTTATAAATATAATGATGCTTCAAAATAATGATATAAATAAGATAAAATTTAGATTCTTAAAATATGGCGTTTACCAAAACCATCAAATAGCCGGTGGAAATAAACCAGAAAGAAAAGAACGGGGAAAAAAAAAAAGGAATAATAAAAGCAGAGACAGTCCAAGGAGGCGTAGCTTAAGGTGAATAAAAAATGTTAAAAATATATGTACAAGTTAGCATTAAAAGTAAAACTAACGGTAACGGTGGTGTGTACTGTGTGACTTGTATCTTGTAATTTGCTTTTTTTGCGGACGCGCCAAACATCTATAAAGGTTAAAGACGCTTTTGCCAAACTCCACACTTCTCGTGTCGTGTATAATCAGTAATCACGGCTTAGCCAGCGAGGCAACAGAAACGGAAGAAAAAAACTAAAACAAAAGAGAGAGAGAGAGAGAGAGAGAGAGAGAGACGTCGTCTGGTTTCGGTTTCGGTTTCTGTCCGGACCGGTGGAAAAGAAAAGAAATGGCGGATCAGTACACGTGGGGATTGATCTTGGGCGCTGTATTGGGGCTGGTGGCCGTTTATAACCTGGGCCTTCTTGCTTTGTATAATCTTGTCATGAGGAGCAAGAGCGAGGACAACGGTGCAGATTCCTTACGCAAGACTCCAACTACGGCTCTAAATGGCGAATGCCCCTTCGATGCTGACGTCATCGTCGTCGGCGCCGGCGTCGCTGGCGCTGCTCTCGCTAACACTCTTGCCAAGGTCATTTTTCTTTTTCTCTTTTTTCAAATTTTGAGGCTTAAACCGAATCTTATTGTCGGGAACTGCACGAGTATTTTTGTTTTTCGATTAATTTATTAGAAATTTTGAATCCAACTGAAAAATGGTCAACCTGGATGACAACACTCTCACATTTTTATTCATTTACACGTTTTTTTTTCCCTTGTCGAAAAGCGAAAAGCGAAAAGCTTGCCTTTGAGGTTCTTGGTCTTTGTGCTGGAAACTATTGTATTTGTAACTCTCACGCTCTTCCTTTTCTTCAAATTTTAGTTTTTTTTTTTTTTGTTCCGGCGTGCTTTAGCTGATTTCTAAATTCTGATTTCAATTTTTGAAGCTTAGACGATCAAAGTATAATTGCTAGGGAATATCCTAAATAGATAGGCCCTATGATCGTTTATTTAATACCTATCCATCCACGAATTTCATTTTGATGTGATATTTCAGTCACTTGATACAATTTATCTCACAGTTTGTTTGTTTTTTTATTATCCTTTTGCTTTTTGCATGTGTGACTGGGTTGTCACATTCGAACTCTAGTCCTGTTCCCAAGTAGCTGACTAAAATAGTATAGGTTGAACTCGAATGGATGTAAGCCTAATAGTCTATGGTAATTCTACCTTTTGAATTTTGATTAGTATCCCTTTTAATAAATTTATTAAGATCTTACAGAGGACTAGAGATTGTGACGTTTGCTTGATTGGGAAAATATGTCCTTATCACTAAACTAAAAGAAATCTGTTTGCTATTGCTAATAACCAACCACATATATATTCTTTATGGATAAAATTTTGTGGAAATGAAGCTATTATTTTACTGTTGTTGTCCTTTTCTTTTACGTGTTTATTTCTAGGAGCAAAGAATAATTCTTGGCCAAGACAAGGTGTTTTGGAAATTTTATTGTCTGCTTTTGGATGAAATTTTGTTTCAACAACCAGATATTTCCTCACCACCGTTATGTTGGGTTGTAACAAAATTAACATCCGGTTAATTTCTCTAGTGACTTCTTCTATGATGCAAACTTTTTATATTGGACATCTAATACCCATTTAATTAGGGATTGAACTTGATTTTATGATTTTTGATGGATACTAACACTTAATATTTTCCAATTTAGCATCCATGGATTTTGAATATTTATTGGAATTTTTTTTTCTACTATATCTGTATTTAACTTCATGCTCATATCTTAAACAATTCTAAAATGAGTGTCAACTGTTTTTTGCATCAATTAACGTAATGTCTGGTTTAGTTACTTCATCTGCATAGAATGTTTTTAAGTGTGTGTTAATTTCATAGATAATTGATTATGCAACTCCAAGTGCAGGATGGTCGTCGAGTGCATGTGATTGAAAGGGATTTGTCGGAGCCTGACCGAATTGTTGGTGAATTGCTGCAACCCGGGGGCTACCTCAAATTAATTGAGTTAGGACTTGAAGGTGGGTGAAATTTAAACTTTAATTATATAGAAAAGTCTTTAATCTTACTATTTGTATTTGATGATAGTTATTGGCATTAAGCAATTTATATCTTTCAGCATTTTGCTTAACAATTTTTTCTTTTTTTCTTTTTTTAAATTTTTGTAACTGCAGATTGTGTGGAGCAAATTGATGCTCAGCGCGTTTTTGGTTATGCCCTTTTCAAGGATGGAAATAGGACCCAAATATCTTATCCCTTGGAAAAGTTTCACTCAGATGTTGCAGGTAGAGGATTTCACAATGGACGTTTCGTACAGAGGCTGCGGGAGAAAGCTGCTTCCCTTCCAAAGTACATATAGTCTCCAAAATTTTAGATGTTTATCAATTGTTTGGTTCATCATGCTACTTATATTTAATTATTGCATTTTCCATTTTGAACAATGACACACTCGCAAAAGTTTGAGTAGTTCAAAATGATTTACATGCTTATCAGATAATTTATATTTGAAACATGACACAGGCACAATTGGATGGCTTGATTTAGTGCTGCATTGGACATAAGTAAGAAGCGATTGTGAAATATAACCAAAACGCTGCATGTCATAGTTGGAACAGCAGATCTTGTCAGATATGCTCTTATGGTGCTTTTATATTATGATTTGGTTGAAAGTCTTTTAGCAATACAGACAGTGTCCAGGAATTATCTGAATTTTTTTTTGTGGGATGGATATAGAATATTGATTAGTTTCTGATGTATTTTCTAAGGGTGATTCACATCAAAACTGTTCATTGATAGTTATGCCTTCTTTAATTGGTGCTAGTGTACGATTGGAGCAAGGAACAGTCACTTCCCTGCTAGAAGAAAAAGGGACAATTAAAGGCGTGCAATACAAGACTAAGGCTGGTGAAGAACTGACAGCGTATGCTCCTTTGACAATTGTATGTGATGGCTGTTTTTCGAATTTGCGTCGCTCACTTTGCAATCCTAAGGTGAGAGAGTATTTGTATCAAAATTTCACTGCCGTTAACGATTCAGCTTGTCTATAGGTTTTACCTTGTCAATATTGGCATAAACTTTCACAAAGACCTGATAATTCCAAAAAATTAAATCATGTCTTTATATTCTTCTGCAGGTAGATGTTCCTTCCTGTTTTGTTGGCTTGGTCCTTGAGAACTGTAATCTTCCATTTGAAAATCATGGGCATGTTGTACTAGCAGACCCTTCCCCAATTTTGTTTTATCCAATTAGTAGCAACGAAGTTCGATGTCTGGTTGATATACCTGGTCAGAAGGTCCCTTCCATTTCAAATGGTGAAATGGCAAACTATTTGAAGACAGTAGTTGCGCCTCAGGTATATGATTTTGGTTGAGTTTTCTTTCTTGTGCTGGTAAGTTTTCTCTTTAGTTTCTAAGTATCCTTATGCAGTCATTTTTTATGTATGATGCAGATTCCACGTGAAATCTTTCATTCCTTTGTTGCTGCCGTTGACGGAGGAAATATTAAAACAATGCCAAATAGAAGCATGCCAGCTGCTCCCTATCCCACTCCTGGAGCTCTTTTGATGGGGGATGCATTCAACATGCGCCATCCCTTGACTGGGGGAGGAATGACTGTGGCACTGTCTGATATTGTTATATTACGTAACCTTCTCAGGCATTTAAGCAACCTTAATGATGCACCAGCTCTCTGCAATTACCTTGAATCCTTTTACACCTTGCGTAAGGTAACTTGTAAAATTAGCTGTAAAAGTACTGTTTCATCTGTCTTTTTGGCATCTTCTTTTCCATGATTATGCTGCTTGCACATGGAAAGTTATTCACCTACCAACCTCATGGGTTCTTTAGATTTTATTAAAATATATTCAAATAACATTCTTCAATTTCCCTTCACTAATGATAGAAGTCTATATAACTTTAGTAAACTCGGTTCCTCTGATGTTCGGGATTGCAGCCAGTGGCATCCACCATCAATACCTTGGCCGGTGCCTTGTACCAGGTATTTTCTGCATCTCCTGATGAAGCAAGGAAGGAAATGCGCCAGGCTTGCTTTGATTATCTAAGTCTTGGAGGTATCTTCTCGTCAGGACCAGTCTCTCTGCTCTCAGGCTTAAATCCCCGTCCATTAATCTTGGTTTTCCATTTCTTTGCCGTTGCAATATATGGTGTTGGTCGAATTTTACTGCCATTTCCTTCACCTTATCGCTTCTGGATTGGAGCTAGAATAATTACGGTGTGTATCCTACCTGCTATGCTTGACAATCAGATTTTCTTATTATGATTATGCTGTTTCTAATTACTTCAAATGTTAATTGACTCTGTTGCAGAGTGCATCGGGAATCATCTTCCCTATTATGAAGGCAGAAGGGTTGCGACAAATGTTCTTCCCTGCAACTGTTCCTGCATATTATTACCAAGCTCCACCTAGTAACTGAAATCTGAGTTTGCAGAAAATTGAAGTAGTACGAATTAACATCCGTCGAGACAAGCTAGGCTGCACTGGTATCTGCCTCCCTTTGTTCAATTCTTGAGGGAGGCCAATGCCTAGAAGAATTGATGTGCGGTACTACATTTTTTTTGTTGTTTTGTTTTGTATTTATGGATTTTTGTTTCTTTAGGATGTTAATAAACAGTAGCCTGAAATTATGGTATATAATTTTTTTTTCTCTGAAACATTATTCTTAGGCTATTGTAATCAAGAAAAGGCTTACAAATGTTTTGATTTATGTGAAAAGAAAGCTCAATATCTCGCGTCATGTAAGACCGCGGGACCCTTTGTTAATTGTTTTGTATGTACATAAGCCTCAAAAGGATCCATTATGGCGTGACTGTGAATCCAATTGTTCACTTGCAAATCATTCTTGGGATTTAGTGCCTCCTCCTAATCCAACGAAGAACTTAATTGATAATAATAAGTGAATATTTTGAATCAATATTTTAAATTTATAAAATTTAATTTAAAACTTATAAATTAATATTAGTAAAATAAAATATAAATTTTGAAAATAAAACATAAGACTTAAAAAATGAAAGGTAAAGTAAATAAATTAATAAAAAAAAGTAAATTGATATTACTAGTAAACAAAATAAAAAATTACAAATATAATATAGAATTAGCAAATAAACATTAAGTACAAAATAAAATATAAATTTTAAAAATATAATATAAAACTTGTAAATGGAAGGTAAAACAATTAAATTAATATAAAAATTATTAAATTGATGTATTACTAATAAACAAAATAAAAATTTATAAATATAATATAAAACTAGTAAATCAACATTAATTGCAATATATAACATAAAGTTTGGGTATGGAACATAGGATTAGGACTTGTAAATATATGGTAAATTAAGTAAATTAATATAAAACTAGTAGACAAAATAAAAACTTGTAAACATAACATAAAATTAGTAGATTAAAATTAAGTGCAAAATAAAACATAAATTTTAGAAAATGGAATATAAAACTTATAAATGGAAGGTAAAATAAGTAAATTAATATAAAACTATTAAATTAATGTATTGTTAGTAAATAAAGCAAAAACTTAAAAGTATAATATAAAACTAGTAAATCAACATTAAGTGTAAAATAAAATATAAATTTTAAAAATGGAACATAAGACTTGTAAATAGAAAGTAAAATAAGTAAACTACATAAAATTGGTAAATTGATGTATTCCTAGTAAACAAAACAAAAACTTATAAATATAATATAAACTAATAAATCAACAATAACTATAAAATAAAACATGAATTTTAGAAATAAAACATAACACGTGTAAATGAAAAATAAAACAAGTAAACTAATATGAAATTAGTAAATTGATATATTACTAGTAAACAAAACAAAAACTTATAAATATAGCACAAAACTTATCCACTTATATTATTACTAGTTAACTTCTTTTAATACAAGATGTTCGTGTATTATTTTTAAATAGTATATTATTATTATTATTGCTTTTTTTAATTAAAAGAAATGTGTAGCAATCCAATAATAATAATTTAGTCAACTTGGTTAGGGTCAATTTGGTAATATTGTATCTTTAAATTGTTATAGTTGTGTAGTAAAAATAATTAGTTGTGAAAAAAATTAGTTAAATATTTAGTAAAATTTATTTTTAAAATTTTTATGAATGTTAAATGCAGTCATATCTATATATAGAACAATAGATATACACATTTATAAACATGTTTATAAAATATATTTTATTGTATAAATATAATAATTGATAACTAAAATAAATATTTTTATAATATTAATTTTATTTTTTATCTCAATATAATTAGTAAAATAATAATGACCTATTTTATTTCTTAATTGATAATGATAATTCTGGATTCTTATAATATGTATGAATATATATATATATAAGTATAAAATTAATTCTCTAAACTAGATTTATAAATTTACTTCTTTTAAAAATATACTGTAGGATGGAATGATTTTGCCAAAAATAATTTAAAATTTTTTTCTAAACACCAAAATTTAGTATTTAACTTTTCAAAACCATTTTTGAACCTTCAAAAAACAATTCAAACGAATCATTAGTCACCTGAGAAGAAAAGGAATTTAATTACCAGTTGTTAGCAATACTAATAATTTACTCAACTTGCTTAGGTGACATAAGTAGGGAAGGAATTTATTTAACATTTGTGCTATATTTTAAATATAATAATACCATTTAATTACCAGTTGTGCTAAATTTTAGAAATAAGAATACTACTCAATCTTCGAGGAGGAGGGGGGGGGGGGGGGGGTGAAGACATTATAATATCAGCCCCTTATTGCCAATTTACAAGAAGGAAGATCTGTCTGCTTTCTCGCGTAAAATGGTTAAACAACCATCTACACTCTTAGCACTTATAAAACGTGAAACCTCCTCCTGGAGAAACACAAAAAAAAACTTCATTGCATGAAAATAGTGCCCAAGATGGAATGGCTTCATGAAATTAAAACTTTAGCTCACCAATAAAGTGTCTCAACTCAATCTACAAGAAATTTTCTTTAAGAATTGTTTCTTGAAAACATTGATGAGTTTCACACATACTTCCTCTAATCTACAATACCAATCGAAAACAATCATGAATAATCAAATTCCCATTTTGCTGTCTGAATATACATGGATTGTGATTCTACCAAGTTGTCTTCTTCTGCTAAAAGTTCGAAGAACAAACAGTTAGGAGCTCAGAACCTATACAACTGATTTTTTATTTCATTTCTCTCTACTTCTTTCCTTTGCTTTCTTTTCTAAATGAGTTACTTTCGGCTTTGGAACTTCCAGATTCTCTGTTAGCAGGACCTGAAACATCTTGATCTTTCCAACTTGAAACGTTCTGATCTTTCCAAATTTTAAAGCTCCGACTTCAAGCGCCCTGCTCAAATCAATTGAACTTCAAAGTTAGAATAGGTTGAGAGAAAAGCTTACACATTGAACACTAGGTAGTAGTTACTTGCCACTTACCATTTGGTCCCAAACTGTCAACAGCTGAAGTGGAATCATATCCCATTTGAAAAAGACTTTGAAACTCATGGTCTAAGACAGACTGTGTGTGGAAGAAATGTCTTGTATAAGTACTCTTAATGAGCAAAGTGTGAGAGAAGTATGATATGAAGATCTTCATAATACCTGGGGCAAGGGAGGAAACTGTGGATTAGCACCAGGGATACTTGGCATGGTTCCTTGAAAAATTCCAGGTGGGTAAGGTCGAGAGGAATTCATTCCAGAACTAAATCCGATAGTAGCTGCACTACCACTGCGTGCATGGAGAATCTACATAGAAAATAACTAATAATTCATATTGAACCCTAAAAATTTAAAAGAGTTAGATGAAAAAGCAGATGAATCCCTCAAAATATGAGCACTATCTGCACTACTAACTTACATCTTTTGATAGAATCCTTTCTATATCAAGGTTCAGTTCTGGGTTGACTGTGGCAAGTTTCATTGACAAAAACTGGAACAGCAAAACAAGTACAAACTTGGTCAAAATATGTAAAACATGCAAAACCAAGCAACAGAACGTCACTAGTAATACAGACTAACTATGAACTAAAAGATTGTTCTTTTAATTTAGAACCATTGGAAGATATCAAAAAGAACCATTTGTCTGGACAAGATCTCCTACTAATTCTGTCCATTGGACCAGGGAAAACTTCTGTTAACATGTTATGGTCCATTTAAGAATCTGACAGTGAAGATACACATCAAAAAGATGATTAGCAATGTTCCAGAAACAGTCAGAAGGCTGATGACATGGCCATTAAATTTTGTTTTCAATAAATTCCTTATCTTCTGCAACGTGAGATAGCAAATGTTAAAATTGGCTCCTCAAAAGTGCCAGATGATATATTTTTCAAGCAAAAGTAATTCCTTGACAATTTTTAATAGAGAACTAAACAAGTAAACTGAAGATTAAAATGCCTCCATTTTACAGCCATAAAATAGCATACCTCGACCTGCTGTTGCAGTGATTGCACATAGTTGATAATTTCATCAAGCATTACTGCCTTACCAGTGATCTAAAACAAAGTATAATACCACAAATGAGTATTGGTCTTCATAGATTAGAAACAGGGCTTAATCGATGAGCTAGGCCTCCTCCAATTACCTTATTGCACCCAGGAACAAGTTCTTGAAGCAATCTCATCCGCTCACTAATCTTTTCCCTTCTCACCTGAAAGCAAGCCACTAAGTTTAACAGAAAGAAATCTCCAACATTTTATATTTTACTATTTAATCAAAGGATGTACCCTTTCTGCAAGGCTGTGACTATTAGTAGCTTGACCCCTTTTGGCTCTCATATGAATATACTCTTTAGGAGCCTCTCCACTTAGAGAACTGTCTTTGGTTGGCTTGGCAGCTTGTTTACCACGCATATTTGCACCAGTGTTCTGCTCAATTTTTTGTTTCTTCTCATCTTGTTCTTTCAAAATGCCAGAGCTGTCTCCAGAAGGATCCTTTTGAAGCTCCACTTCAACATTCTACAAAGTATACAAAAGCAATACACTCAAGTGGGTTACTAGATACCTTAAAGTGGAAGACGAATCCTTAAATTTCTTAATGGTATGAAGATGATATGCTAGTCAATTTACCTTATCTGTATTGAGGAGAGAATTAGACTCAGGTGCTCGTTTTCTGGTCTTCCCATTGGTTGCAACTCCTATAGCTGCTTCTTCACAGATTTGATGGTCTTCATAAGATTGTGAAACATTCCTTGAATTCCTTTCATAGCATCCCTCCTTATGAGGAACATAATTTGGAGGACACCCACTACTAGCAATCTGAGCATTTTCAGGTAGGCCGAAAGAACTAACCATTTCTGAGAAATTCCCACTTCCGAAGCCTGGAATCTTTGGCACCAGCTCAACAAAACTTGGATCAGATGAATATTGATCTAAGTTGGACGTGCTACTCATTCCCTGGTTTTCCAGTGCAACAGGGTAAGAAGGGGCAAATTCATTGTGAGAAACCATTGAAGAGACTCCAAAACTTTCACCCTGATTCAATGAAACAATTGGTTCCCACCCAGAACCATAGAAATGGTCTGGCCCACTCACAGACTTGTACATTGGCACCGAGTTCATTTGCATCCCTGGAAGTTTTTGAGGTATCATCCCTGAAGAACAATTCATAGCACTCTCATTTCTAGGCTGAAACCCCATATCATCATTGTCACCAGCACCCATATTTTTGTCTCAAATGCTAAAACTCCAAGGAAGTCACGTAGCTATGAGTGAAATGAAACCCCTAGTGAACAGTTGGCCCAGACCAGGACTAAAAATAGGTATTAAACTGAAGGAACCACTATAAATTTAAAGGCAAAGTGGAGTTTGACCAAAATCAGCTGGTGATATCTTGCAGGACTCAACAAGGAACAAGAATCCTCGGCAGCTTTATAGAACTGATAGGATGTTAAAGTAAAAGAAAACCCTCATTGCAGCATCCTGTAGACTTTCAAAAGTAAAAGTGGAAATCCAATCTATCAGGCATAATATCTAAGAATCACCAGCTACTTACCTCATCCCTCGAAAACCCTAGGATCAGGTCTAGTCTATCATGCAAGTTAAAAGAGGAAAATGCTTCACACAGACAAGAAAAGTGAACCTTTCAGGGCATAAAGTAGACATATACAAGCGAAGCATTAGCCAAGTAACAGCTCACAACACTTGACAAAAAAGAAAGCAGATTCCCTTTTTCTCTTTTGCTTAACAAGAACTAATTTTTCACATTCTCCCACACAATGATATCGCCAATGTGATTGATTGGTGTTAGCAGGCTTGAATCTTTTCAACTTGAGAACCCAATTGAGATGGATCAACTCAAGCTTCAAAAGATGGATATCAAATTGAAAGCAGTGTTTCGAGAAGCACAAGTGAGTGGAAAAAGAACACACACACAGAAGAAAAAAAAACAAAAACTAGTTCTCAAGTTTTGAATCAAAATCCAGCAACCCCAAGAACCAATAAAAGGGGAAACTGCAGTAACCCCTTTAGAGATATTCTGAGATAAGTACCTAAAAAGGCCAAAAAGAATCAAATTCTACTTGAATTATGCAAAAACTGAAATGGACAGAGTTTCATTTCACAGTCCCCTAAAGTGGGTGTATGATAGTACCTCAAAGAGCATCAAATGCTTGCATAAATTTGACAAGAAGACCCAAATTCACTAATTGGTAACTTGCACAAACAACAAAGAAGGCATCAAATTCCAACTTTTATTGATCACATGGAAGTATAAAGAGCTATAAGGCCACAAAGACAGAGCACTCTATTACATAGAGGGTTAAGAAGAGTGTGAGTGAGAGTGAGTGAGTGAGTGAGTGAGAGAGAGAGAAAGAGAGAGAGAATGCCTTTGCTTACCTGCCCAAGCTAACAGGTGACATGTGTGATTTTAAAAGACAAACTAACCACTCTGCCAACTGCCCTTGTTTGCTAAATTATTACAGAACCTAATGTCTTTTCCAGTTTTCCTACTTCTTAGCTCTTTACCCTTTGTAATTTTTTAATTATTATTAAATATATATATATATATAAAAGACATATTTCTCTCTTTTTTCCTTGAATTTTTTTAATCTTTTTATCTTACAAGAGATTGGAGAGGTTCTCTTCTTGAAACCCAAGCTTGCTTGCTTCCTTCTTTAACATACTTTGTCATTATTATTATTTAAAAAAAAAAAAAAAAACTGACACATATTGCCAACCATTCTAACAGACCTCTCTTTGCTGTTACACACTCATTTTTGCTGAGCTGTCAACTAACCCTCCCTCTTCATTTCTTTTCTTTTGAGAGAATCATACTCATTATGCTGTACCTAAGCTCCATCACTCGCCATGAACGCTCACCACTCGTCAAGATCAAGGTTTACCCGCACGGGGACCCCACCAAATCTCCCTTCTTTACACTCGACTCTTCTCTTGTTTATTTCCGGTAATAATTTTTGTAAGTTCTACTTTTGTGTGTTGTCAGTAACAATTGTGGGATTGACGTATGACCCACAAGCAGAGAGATGCCACTTCTATGACAAGTGTAACTCCCTGATTGGACAACTCAGAAAAGATACTGTACTGTGAAGCACAGTGCAGGCTATCATTTGTTTAACGATGGGGTTAGTATTTATTTAGTTTAATAAACCTGCTGCAGCAATCCTTTTTCTCCTTTTACTTTGCTTTGGGGCTTATGAGGAGAAGGGACACAAGGAATAATGGAATCTAATCATCAATTTTACCTTCTTGTCCTGGTACGATTTCCAGCTGTAGCCCTATAGACACCAGACAGTAGACAGAGCCATAGCCTGGTCAAACCAAATATAATCTGGTCAACAAAATGTCTGGTTGTTGTGGTCTTGCTGGCGGAATAATGAAATGCAATTACTGCGGAATTAACGCCTAATTGGCACCCCCTAAATTCATGATGAAGTGGTGTAGGGCAGGCACCTCACGCTACTGTGAGGGCGCGTGTGAGACGCAGGCTGATGTGATTTGGATTTGGTTTTGGCGTCCTGTAATGGGAATATGGGACCCGCTGGCCGGACTCATAGTAGTAAAAAGAAAATAGCGTTGTTGATTTGATGATTGAGATGGTACACCAAACTTATTATCAATGCGGGTACTCACCGAAATCATTTTTATGGGAAGAAGAGGGCCGATGGGGGAAGAGGCGTGGGGCCGTCAGTGAAAGTCTCCCGCAATTTTGAGTATCTTCTTCTCCGGATGTGAATTGTTGTTTGCTTTGCTTGTTGAAATTTGAAGCCAACTCCCAGTATGACAGCTCACGCTGAGTTGACCCTTGTGCTTTTAACATGAGACCAGTTGCGGACCCATCGGGTCTAACATTTGGTACATTGCGGAGGCCTTCTAAGCAACCTGGGACTAGACTGGTACGCATATAATGAGAAGTTTTAAGGGCTACTACTTATTTCACCTTTCACCTTTAGATTCAGTGATTCACATTGGAAATTTACCCATTTGATTCACACCCATTACGTTAAGTGTAATTTAGACATTTTTCATTCATTTAATAAATTCATAACGTCAAGGAAAAAGGGTATTTTTTTTTAGGTTTAATCAAATTTGGAGTTTTTTTTCATTAAAAAAATCTATATTATATAAACTAACATCACACAAAGTCATGCAAGCGACATTGCAATTTTATATTATTTTATAATTTTGTTAATGAACTATAAATTTTATACAAACTGAAGCGACATAATAAAATTGTTGAAGTTATCCATTAATGCTAACATAATATGTCGGGAGGGTAAGAAACTAATATTATCAGTATGACATAACATGTGTTAAAAAAACGATGATAACATTGCATCAATGTTATGGCACCAGCCCATCAAATTTAACCATCTTAGTTTCTTAACTTCCCCAATTAATTAATCACCATTTAATTATGATTCAATCAATAATTGAAGTAGTACACATGATATAATCAAGCAGCAAAACTTGAATAATTGGCCCCCCAAATCTCAAATATTGGCGGACAGGTAAGATCCTAGGTAATATGGTTGCATGTGTTATAAATCCTCGATGTATATCAACAATTTTTTGTTTTTTTTTTAATTTATCTATGAAAACTTTAATACAATTTAATTTAATAAATGAGATCTCAAGGAAAACAAAATGGATCCACCTATCACGCGTGAGGCATGCTTGGAACTTGACTAAAGATATATGTGGTCCTGCCTCATTAGCAATGATGAGGATGATACCTATGAGAAGAAGAATCTCTTGAGATTTTGTCACTCCAAATTTTCTCAGCACAAACAGTTTTCTCTCTGCATATAAAATGCTTGCTGCTGCCTCTCTTATGCTTTTAAAGGAGCTTTTGCTTCTCTGCTTTACATAAAGTTACCACAATCAATCGCTTTTTACACAAAATTATACAAAGCTTTACTTGCAAGTTGATGAAAACTCAATAATCAATCACTTGATGTAAAAAATTGATGGGCGGTTGACGATGAAATTAATTAAAACATGTGTAGTACAGCTCAAGTATATAAGATTTAAATTTACTAATAAAGTGCATGATTAGTACAAAATTTTGTCCACGATGGATGTTACACAAATTAAATCACATGCAAAGAATCTTAAAGCCCCATATTCGTCCAATGAGACTGATGGAATGGAAGCATGCGCAGAAGAGAAGTAATCATCGATCATCATGTATGTTCCATTTAAATTTTTAGCAGAAAGGTTGCTGTTTAGGAAAGCTCAAAACAATGATGCTTACTTATCGAAATTCCGTGACGGCTCGGTCTGATAAGATCATACAATCATTCTGAGTCTTTGATGTTCCCACTTCTTTGCAAACAAGTTTCGGGCAGCATTGCTTAGGCTCCGATCTTGGTATAGTTGTGTAGCATGTGTGCTTTTAAAGCAAAGCTGCTAAAGTGTTCGATAAGAATTGGAGTCATCTCCCCTAATGATCTGCTCTCTTCAGCTTTTAATAATATGGTGTTATAGATGTTTGTGGCTGATAGTACATAGTTGAGATTTAACAATTATTTACACTTTTACTTATTAACCACCAATTACCCACGTGAATTACTCTTACACTTTCATCTATTAACCATCAATTACCCACATGAATTTTTCTCATAAAAAGTTCTACCCTACTTCAAAACATAAGTAATTACTAAGCATGTTTAATTTGTATATAATAAGTTTTTCCTGTTTACTAGGTATGTATGAAACAATCTAGGCCCAACAATCAAGGGGTACAAGGTTCATCAACGGTTTTGTTATTGAGCTTTGCAATTTAAAATGTGTTAACTTAAGTTATGAGAGTTTATAACTTATAAATCAGTTCAAGAACTCACTTGTCAGTGATACAAGATATTACGTGTAACTTATGATCTATTATAATAATGTGCCGCGCAAATGCACAGTAAAACTCATAAGAGCAAAATCAGAATATGTGTATTCGGCATAATGATGAGCAATGGCTCAAAACAGAAAAGATAAAAGAATATGATGATTTGATGAGTTTGGAAGCCGAACAATTCAGGTACGTTATCTTGGGAAGCTTGTATAAAATATAGACCAACAATAAACATAGAAGATCTTTTGCTGCCAACCACTCCAGGGAAAGGCATTATTCACATCATTCATGGGAATCGAATCTTGCAGTACAGGTCTGGCTACGTTTCCATTATTGTGACTGCAACCCCAACTTTATCTAAAACATTTTGGCCTCAAAATCAAGATTCTGATCATTGCCTGTACGCGCATTTGCAAGTGTTCAAGAGGAAATAAAAGTCACACCAAGACAGTATCCCATTAGCTGCCTTCTTTTCTGACAATTTGTTTCGCAATTTGATATAACACAATAGAATTTTTCTTTTGCCCTGAAATATATTTGCTTCATTCTGCATAAAAAGGTCGGTTCAAAGGTCTGCCCACAAACATATGAACCTTTGTTGATGGGCTGCTACTAATTACTGCCTGCATTCGGTGATGTAATTACATGCCTGGCACTCCACTGAGTGATACTTCACTACCAAGAATCACGTGAAGGGATTGAAAATTTTTTATTGAATGACGGAGGTTTTGTTCAACATTGAGATCTTGTGGCTTAAAAATCATAACTGTTTAGATAAAAATTGTAATTATAAAATAAAAATTGATATTGTGTGATATATATGAAGTTTTAATAATAATTTTAATAAAAATAATAAATATATTATACAATTTTTATTATGAATAAAATTAATTTAACTTTTAAACTACGACAATAAGTGATTATTAAAAATTTTAATTCGGTAGCTTTTAAACTATAATAATTAAACCACAATAGGGCATTTGAATGATTTATGATGATTTTGTTGGGGAACAGACACAGTAGGACACCCACACAGCTTATTATTATTTTTAAAGAAAAATTCATCTACAATGCCAATTTTTGTTAGGTACCATGCACCCCCGCTCCCAATAAAACTCCTCTCTTTGAATTTGAGCTATCGGCAGGGGATATCTAAGATTCACCTGTTAAAATAAACCATGTCTAAGGATCCGTTTGTGAATGATATACTTTATTTGGCCTGGGTTTTCCTGTAACATGCCTTATTTATCAAATACATTACCTATTACAAATTTACAATTTTAAATTAGGTGGAAGCAAAAAAGTTATAATTGGAGCTTATTGTTCTTCTAAATATATTTGTAAGAAAATATTTTCACTTGCAGGTAACTTTTACAGAACTGTCGTTTCTTTTAAAAAAAAAATTACAAAAATATTCGTGAATTTTGTAATCAATGACAAACAACACAGTTGGAATATACACTTGAAGTTTCATGAAAAAAACATGCCGGTCCAAGGCCTTTTTGTTCATGACATATATATAACCCACTAAACTTTGGGAAAATAGACAGATACGGAGATACCCTGATAATGCTACCAATACAATTCACATACTTTCTCCCTTATTGTTATTTAGTTCTGATTTGCTCACAAGGATCTAACTTGCCTACATAAACAGTGGACTAATGGCAAAACAACATACTGTTAATAGAGAAAGAGTCAAGAGTCCCAGCAAGTGCTATGATATTGGAATTCAAAATGTCAAACATAATATAGGATTTGTATCTGCCTGAGGTTCTTCTTACCTGATATAACTAAAGCTGATAAGCATGGGACTATGAACAAAAACAAGATTAAGGCAGAAAACTGTTCATCTTGAGACATATTACCACCTTCGAACCAGTGATGTGAGCAACTGCAACAACATTCTGTGCTGTTAGAAATTATAGTCTTAATGTATTTGATAAGGGTGTACTAGGGACAAGCTACTTGAGTTTACTTTGATACATATAAACTTTTTTTCTTTTTTTTTATAGGACACTTAAGCCGTACTCAAGCAAAAGAATAAAATGGCTTGGAAACCTAAATGATCATATTCTTAAATCTTTCAACATAGAACAAATCTTAAACATACAAATGTTAAACAAACTGTGTCACTTTTTTCTTTATCATTTTACTGCACCATTAATTACTTGAATGGAGAACAAAAAATTATAATCTCACAAATTAATCGATTTAATTGGGGCAGCTACATGATCAAAATTTTGATGTCCACACAATCAAACAAAAAATTTATTCAAATCTTACTGCATGTGTTAAGCAGGAAAAGGCCCATACCTCAAATAACTCAAATGGGTTGCCGCGACGGTACACATCATTTTTCTTGCTCTTATCATCTGGAAGAAAGCTGAACAATAATGCTCTCCATCCAATGAGTAAGACAGCAGTTGTTCCCATTGTTACTAAGATGAAGGTATATGGTGGAAGATGGCCAGATGTTACTGCCCTTATAATTAACCCTAGCTGCCAAAAAGAAAAGGAAACAAATGGAATTTGAGCAAGCATCTTTCTGCTACAGTATATGAAAATGCAACCAGAGAAAATGTAGCTACAAAGTATCCAGTAATTGAAACATGCTGACCAACCAAACAGCATTTACGCTGAAAGCAAAGTGAAATGAGCTTTGATAATAACTGTCTTTCAGAAAATGCAGCCCACAAATTAGAAAAGTGAAACAACTGTGAGACAACAAAAATGCAAACCCAATAGAGAATAATAAAGCGTTTGAATTGTTTTTTTTGGTTGGGGGGGGGGGGGGGGGGGGGGGGGGGAGTTCAAAGAGTGACAGGGCAAACTTGTTGTGGGTGAATGCAGAATCAATGACAATAACCACCAAATGGTTATAGTTTATATTATATTAATATTTAATCAAACAGGAAACACACAAGATAAAGAATGTGAGGTTTCAACATCGTTAGGAAATATAGCCTTTGTCCACGGAAGCAAGAGAGAATAGTCATTTTAGTAACACATAAAGCACAAATTTGAACATTCAAAATGTTCCTGATACTTCATTCCCTTATTGATCTGCAAAAAATGATCCAAAATGGTTGCATCAATGTGACTACATCCATACCCAGAGACTGGGATCAAGCAATCGAAAAGTCTGCTTAGTGAGTTTGAGCGTTAACGTGTATCTTATAGCAAGCAGAAAGAGAACTATCAATTCAATTTACTATAAATGAATCATTAAAGGTACATAATTGACATCAACAATTGTAGTGACAAAGAATCAAAAGCAGCATAACTTACTAGCACAAATGCAGATACTTGTATGTACACACCATGACATAGAGAGAAGACCAAAAGTTTTGGGTTGGGGGGGAGGGGGGGGGGTGTGTGTAGAGGTGGGTTGGTTAGTGGTGTTAAACTTACTGGAACCCCAGCAGCCCATGATTTAGTGGCAGCAACAACGGCCTTTGAGAGACCATTCATTCCACGGCCGTCATCCGCATAACCCCCAAGAAAGTAAGCACTTAAGAACCACCCTATCGAACAACCAAACACATCACATTAGAATTTTCCTACTCTAGGAAATTAAAATTTAGGGGTATTTCCCAGAGAACTGGAGGCTACTTATCACTGGGAATCCAAGGAAAAATTAATTCCTTTAACAACGACCTGCACGTCAGCCACTTCAATGTTCCACAGGGTTGATTAATAAGTGGTCCATGTTCAATTCAAGCTCAACACACATTCTCAAAACAATGCCAAAGCTTTCAGCACAGTCCATGGAATTTAAAAATAATAGACAGAGAAACATAAGAATACCAGCAATAAAAGGATCAGCAGTACGCAGAGTATCAAAGTCAAAGACTGAGAAGCCATGATTAAACCTTCCAATTGCAGAGAACAAAAGCAACGCCAACACATCCCCGCCAGCAAGCAAAGCCACGCGACTGAAATATCACCATACCAGCTAATATTAACAAGAAATAATCAGCTAATATAAAAAAAATATATTAATAATGTGAACATCCATATCCATACCCCCATTTGTTTATACGAGAAGAAAAATCGGGTTTCTCGAACTGGATAACACCTTCTAAAGGAACATTCCCTTGACCCACAGAAACTGTTTCGTCTTGAAAAGAACGAGAAGTTGAATTTGAAGTTGCGGCGGCAGAGTTATTAGAATCAACGCTTCCATCGGCTTTTGCGAGGGTTAGGCTAAGAGCTCTTCTTCTTGGGTGTATTGTTTTGACGATGAACTTTGATTTTTTATGAGAATCTGATGTGAGAGGAGGATTCGAGCTGCTGAGTTTCAGGTTGATGGAGCAATTTCTTGCTGTTGGTACTGCAGCTTGGCTTAGGCTAAGCAGCATCGTTTCTTTTGCGTTGCCGAACCCAAATACTTGCTTGTCTGTCTCTCTAACGTTGATGAATAGACAGCAATATCCCCCAAACCCCCAACTTTATTTTATTTTGTGGCGAGAATGAATGTATAATTTGCGGTCGCTGTTGTTTCGCTGATACCTGATAGCCTGTTACTAGTATTCATCTGTTTTTTTTTTTATTATTATTAACTTTTTTTTATTGTTATTATTACAGTTAAAAAAAATCCCTTTCTATTTCACCGTAATAATAATATGGTATTTTTATAATTGATACAAATCAGACTATTACTATGAGTAGTTTACGTCAATTTTTATAAAGTAATTTTTATGAAGTACTGTTAAGAGTTTTAATCTTCACTAATATGCGTTTGTGTAGGTTTGAACGCAGCAGTCTTGACCACCCGACCAAAGGCCGAGTGACAATGATATGACATTTTAAAAACAAAGTAACACATTGCTTTAAAATAAAAATTTTTAATGGGATTAATTGAGAAAATGTTGATAAAATTCATTGAATATCAAATAACATGTTACTTCTTTTAGAAAGCACCTAACTTTGGTTAGTGGAGTATCTATAGGCTTTAATACTCAAAATCAAATCCAGTGGTCTAATGAGCGAGCGATAGGGTTATTTTTCAAATTAAACTTACATCTGTGAGAGCAGTGGTTCGAGCCCCCACGACGCATGTAGAAGCTTATTTTATTCCTTAATTATGATATATAATTAAGTGAAGGCATTATTCTCTATTTCGAAATGTGAGTGAAGTAGACATCTCTCAAATATTTGAGAGGGTAAAATATGGGCAGTGTTATATAATAATTAATGTAAACTAGTCCCAGTAATTGTCTGATTGTAAATATCAATTATAAATCTCATATAATATAAGTTGTAATCTGAGTATTAGTCTCATGTAATTCAAAAAAAAACTTTAACTATAAGTTTAAAACTCTTTTTTTCCTGCCACCTGGATCCTTTTTTTTAACATTAATTTGATAGGCAAGTGCATGCATGAAGTTATATTTTTGTGAATTACATACGACAACCTAAGAGGAGATGAATTGAGTTATAGTAGATTTTAGTACTTTTGAAGTAGTTATACCAAGTTTAAAATTATTTCAATGACCAACTTTAAACCAAACGAATCAACGTGATTAAAAATCTAATCACCTCATCTATGAGTTATTAAATCAAATTAACCCATTCAATTAATTAATTTTATAGCACTTAACAAAGCAATGACAATTAGAGTAAGTGATTTAAAAATATCGTTGAACACTCTAAGGGTCGGTTTGAAATTGTTTTTGAGAGGTTTACAAGCGGTTTTGAAAAGTAAAAAGTTAATTTTGGTGTTTGGTCATTTTTTTTAAATCACTTTTGGTAAAGTCATCATTCTTATAATAGATTTTGAAAAGTAGGGAAAGAATAATTTTTAAAAATTTGATTTTGTGAATCAATATCATACTTAATACAATCCAATATATATCCTAACATATATTATAAAAATATAAAATTATCATCATTCAATTAGGAAATAAAATCATTACATTTAAAGAGATAATTATTATTACCAATTATATATCGAACAAAAAAATAATAAAATAAAAATATTTATTTTAGTTATCAATTATTATACATACAAATAAAATATTATTATATACACATATTTATAAATGCATGAGTAAATAAATTTTATTGAATATTATGTCTATTTAAGTCATTTAAATTCTTATAGTATTTTTTTTAATACATTGGAGCCTAGGAAAAACTAAGCCAAAATAGAATGAGAAGCAGAGGTCCCATACATATCATTACATAACTAATAACCAAACCCCTCATGGGAAGTTTCAAAGACATGAAGACCAAGGTAAGGATGTTTTGCCATGGAATTTGCAGCAAAATTGGCTTCACGATATATATATTTTATGGTAATGAGCCATTGTTTGTTCATCAGTCCCTTGATGGCAATTATGAGAGAAAAGTGTCCATTAGGCATCATACTAGTGGAGGAAATAAGTTGGAAGACACATTGACTATCCACATTTGCAATCAAATAACGAATGCCACGATCCTAAGTAAGACTAAGACCTTCTTACAGTATTTTATAAGTGAAAGTTACCAAATATATACAATTGTTTTTAAGCTCATAACACGATTAAAAATAAATTAACCAAACATTTATGATTATTTTCACAACTTATTATTTCTATAATATAGTTAGCAGTAATTATTTTAGAAACTACAATATTACCAACTTGTCCCTAAAACCACCGAGTTGCTTTCTTATTATTTACAATTCAGTGCAATAAATAAAATGAATAGTCGCCAATAACCAATATAAACCATAAAATCATATTAGAGAAAGCAAATACAAGATTATGCAAGAATAAACCATAAAGCGAACTCTAGATGGTTCAGGAACCAAGTCTCTACGCTTCAAGCAATGGCTGGAAGATTCCACACTACCAATATTGGACACAGTCCAAGGCCGACGCAACTTTTTCAAGTGCTAATAAAACATTACACTCACTAATTGGCTTCGAGTGTACCAATCAAACCAACAACAAGAATCAATTAGTTTATGAGGCCAATTATTATGCATTTGGTAATATTTCCAGATGGAACATATTGTTAAATATAAATGAGAGAATATAGTGTGAGGGCTACGATTCAAAACCTTTATTAGAAACTCATTATTGTTTTTCTAATTATATAATTTGGTAGAGTTTGATACTTGGTCCCGTTAACGTGAGTGAAATAAATGTTTTTCAATAATAATAAATGTAGAATTTTAAACTGTATCATAATAGATTTGATAAAATAGTCTTAATAAATTTTTTTATTAATTAATATTAGTAAACGTTTTGATTGTATTACTTTATAAAAGAAGAAGAAGAAGAAGAAGAAGAAGAAGAAAAAAGAAAAAAAAAAAAAGATCCAAGAGGATTTTCAGTTTTTCACGGCGTTGTTGACGAAGCGGAAAGCTTAGTCAGCCTGCCACGACCTGATTAGTTCAGTCCAAGATCACGTGCTTTAAGAAAAGCCCAGTGACTCACAAACTGATGACCTGTCATTCGATTGCCTACTCATACGTTCTTTGTTTTTTTGGTTCACAAACTGATGCCGTGGTGCATTAGATTGCCATTCCTTTGTGTATTAAAAATAGAAAGAAAACAATACCCACGTAACTTAAGATAAGAAGACAGGCCCTACGCTTGTGATGGCTTTTTTTTTTTCTTTTTTTTTAAAGAACACACCACCTTACCATGTCGAACTAAAACTTTCGCTGTTAACCATGGGGGGTATATCAATAGGAATATCAATAGGATCACTAATTAAATTATATATAGAATTCATATTATTTAAAATAAATAAAAAATTATGAATTCCACCTCATAATGGTAAGTCTGCCCAAATGATAGGCCTTTAATAGGGTTTTGATGTAAACACGTGTCTTGGCTGTCGTTGGTTTAATTTCTATTTTTCTTAAAGGTACAATTTATTGGGAGTGCAACGTGTTGAATGTAATGCATGGCTCACCGCGAACACATTGTTTCTGCACCGTTGGATGAATAATATACATATTCGGCAAAATTCGGTTATCGTTTAATTCACTTTTAACCTCAAGGAATTCCAGTCCCATCAACTTTTTATCACATGGATCTTAGAATGATTTTGTAGGCCAGGGCATAAAAAGGTAGACCCCACGCTCTCTCAAAGTATTCGTGTTTCCAATTCCGTCTGTTGATCTCTGTTTGGACGGGTAAAAGTAGATAATTTTTTAGCATCATTATATGAATGATCGCCCAAGCGAGAAAGCAATTTGTACAAAGACAAAACAAACGCAACAAAACATCGCATTCAATAATTGGAACGCAAAAAGGATTATTTACATCGATGGACCAAACTTGATCATCAGCAGCTGCCGAAACTACAAAATTAATTAAATTCCCGCACATGCACTGATTGCCTCGCTGCCACTAACAACAAGACACGTAAAAATGAACATAGCTGCTTTAAAAAAAAGACAACCAAAAAAGGCAGACCACAGATTCTTTACACGGTAAAACACGTGGGGGTTTCAGTCAAAAAAGCCAATTTTAAATCCAACATGCATGCGTGCACAGAGGCGAGAGCTCTAATAATATATATATATATATTTTAGCGTCATATTATAATATTTGAGCTTTATTTTTTTATGAGCTTATATAAATAGTGAGTTGGTCAAATTATGTTGAACGTTGGATAACTATTGTGACGGCGTCTGCATGGAGCCTAAGATCCGATAAAGATTGGAGAGTCTTGTCCGCAAAGCAACGTACTCAGATGTTAACTGCTCGTTCTCTCTCCATAGTAGGTAACACTGGTTTAATACAATGTTCAACTCGTTCTTCAGCACCTGGTTCTCTACTGCCGACCGGTTCAGTTCCTCGGTGAGATCTTCTAATTGCTTCTTCTTTCGCCAGCGGGACCGCCGGGCTGACTCCCGGTTCGATATCATGCGCCTCTTCTTCCTCTCATCATCGGAGTAAACCGCCCGAGTTGACCCCTCCGAAGAACCGGAGTTTGACTGGAAGAGATCAGATAACCATTCTTGGATATCATCGGCGGTGAACCTGGTTTCAAGAACCGGTAACTGGAACTGAGCCGCTGCTTCTTCACCTAAGAACATTATTGATATAGCGAGACAGGAACTAATTAATCAAGAATGAATTAATGAACAGGAGGGAGATGAAAGGAAAGGAGGGGAAAAGGGAAGAAGCAAATGTAAGAGATGAGTATTTATAGAGGTAGAAAAGGTGGATGTGGGTCCAATTAAGCAAAGACTTTGGAGAGTGGGGGCACTTTTGTAAAAGAGCATTAAAAAGTAAAACCCATAACATGTAAGTTGTGAGGTGGTGGGGGTGCTATTGTTAATTTGCTTTATCGTCAGGTGGGGGGCCATCAGTAGAAGAGTTAAGCTAGCTAGGGCTAGCTTAATCACGAAGAATCAAACAAAACAATATACTTAAAAATAAAATAAAGACTAGGGATGACTGCTATGTTTATCGGACAGGTAGCCACAATGTCGTATGGGATACGCGAGTGAGGTCAGAAATGCTATATAAAATAAAAAATAAAAAAAAAAGGGCTGTGTTATTGTTTTATTTGATGGCCTAAGCATGCATGATCGATCATATATACTCCATGCACGAATATGTTAGAATAGTATAAGATTAAGATTCCATACACCAAGCTTTCGTATTTAAGTTGAGTTTGAATGTGCATTTATGTTTTTATATTTGCAGCCATCCGAATATCAAAAAGGTTGATATTTAATGGATAAATTTTCTCGTCCGTAAAAATAAAATAATGTTTTCGATACGAGGTCGCTATAAAAAAGGGGTAACGGGATGTATAGGAGTTTTAATTCTTAATGTGGGCGTGCAGTTAGTTTGGATGGGGCATGTTAGGTTTTTGGCTAAAAGGTTCGTATAGTGGAGGCTAACATGCATGCATGCAGCATGCTCACGTTCTACAGTTATATATATATATAGTTAGACATTAATTGACATCTAATTAATTAAATCTCACCCTGTTTTACTCACGAAGTGAAGTTGGCTTAATGTGCATGTGCATGCGGCCGCTCATGTAAAAACAATTCAATTAAGATTCCTGCTGCCTTTTTCTGAGAATGTCATCGACCACCACCTTAATCTTTTTTCTGTTGTTTTTGTTTGGCTTCGTTTTGTTATTCCATTGTGAAAACAATACCGCCGGTTCACCCACAGTTAATCATAAAATTAATCAATTTAATTTAATGATCAGTTTTGCTTAAGCAAATTGCTAAATAAATGACTTAACATTAATGTTCCGTTATCTTCTTTTTCGTTTATGGTACTAGCACGCAAGTAACTCAATTCTTTCACGTCTGTATCTCTGTTGAGTTGTGTCCTACATTGACTAATAAATGGAAGATACTTGGGTTCATAAGGAGATCGGTTATTCCATCTAAAAGACTAATCTTTTGTGTTAGATACTTATAAATTTTATCCTAAGTCTCCCAACAAGTGGTATTAAAACTAGACCCTAATAGATAAAATGTGATAATGAAATAATTTAGATATTTAGGACGAAAGGATCAGAGTCTGACAGTAGTTTCGTTCGAGGGGATTGATAAGGGCCCCCAACAATCTCCAACTATATTTGTGTGGATCTAAAAAATTTTACGTTGTTTTCCTTAATTATATGAAAACACGACACGTATGTAACACAAGGGAAAGGCCATTACTGTGATTGGAATAAAAAAGGCATGCTGATAAGAGGATCTCCAATCAGTTGCTTCCCATGGCTGTTGAAAGAAACCAAATTTGCGAAGGCAGTGGTCTGCGGGTCCCATAGTAATTTTATTTATTTTTTCCTTTTTCAAGTTTCTTTAAATTTTCAATTTTGATATATAATTTTTTAATTTGACGGTTGGAAATTTATGGTCGGTCTATTTTATTCAATTTAAAATGAAATCCGCAATGATAGATACACAGTTGGTTTTGCCAATTTAATCTTCCTTCTAAAACCTCTACTGATCTGGAATCTTCTATGCTCTCTAATTTGCTTAGCGTCTAGAACAATCATTAGCCAGCTGGATTTGTGGGCCTTATCTAATGGCAGTGATTAGCGTTTAGAACAATCATTAGCTATAACCGGGCCGCCCGGCCTGTCGCGTTGGCCCGCCTGTGATGTCTGTTTTATTTTTATGTATTTTTTTATTTTCTACCGGTTAGTTATGATGAAGTTTAAAACAGTTGTGTGATTAATTTTATCTCTTAACGTTCTTAAGATTTAAATTTGGGTGATTAATCAAATAAAAATATTTGAAAATTACTTAGTTAGAGGACTTAAACATTTGAACATATAATAAAAATAAGAAAGAGAGAACTAAAATCTTTTGTAAAGTTTAATATGTATCCTATGAATTGCATTTGCAATTAAATCAATTTTATATTATTTACTAGTGTAATTTATTTGTGAGGTTACAAAATATATAATCAACTTTGAATTGTATTTGTTGTAGTAGTTCAAATTTGTATTGATGAGGAAATTTCAACTGAATGTATATTAAAACATGTTCTTTCAAAGGCGTTCGGATTCGATGACTTTAGATCCAATTACATTTTGGCACTTTTTTTTTCCCTTTTTTTTTTATAAGTAAAAGTAAAAATTTGTTTTAAGAGAATAACACTATCACATGATGCCATGGTAAGCTAGATTTTGGGCTTTGTTTTCACTAACTAAACAATTAAACCTTAGTTGAGTTCACTCAAACATTCAACATCACTGAGAAATAAAAAAACTTTAAAAAAAGTAGATTTGAGTACTTTCGCGAAGTGATCTTCTAGGTGAAATGAAGAGTTTGCGCGAGATCAATCTCTTTGAATATTTAATTAGGAAAGTTATTCATATTAACTTTTGTGGGTGTCATTTAATTGAGTTGGTGAAATCTACTATAGTTAAAAATAAATAAAAAAAAAAAAAAACAGCAAATACTCAGTTCGTCTTAAGGACGACAACTTATCTTTGGATTCCCTCAGCCTTGATCTTGATGTCTATAAAGGAGAAAAGATAAAAACAAAAGTAAAAGGAGACTTTGGCCAACAAACGATCGATATGATCGTGAAGGTAACTGATGTGTATGACAATTGAGTGTGGCGACATCATTCAACATCGTAGCCAAAAGCCCAAAAGCAGTTTTGAATTTACTTTTAAATCAGCTTTTAGACTTTCGTGTTCATGCTTTGCCTTTTCTTTTCTTTTTTTTATTTTTTATAATTCTTTAATTTACCCTCAGTATTGGTAACGTTAAATTAAAACTTAAAGGGGACATGTGCATGCATTGTGACGGTATAGGCTTAGACTACCAGCTGTCTGAAACCAAAAGAGACTACGCACCAAAAATATTCGCTAGAATTCTCCCAACGCTTCAATGTTAAACACAATAACAGCACAAAACATTAAAAAAAAAAAAAGAAGCCCAATATATTTTTTTCTTAATAGCTAAAATTTAGAGTTAAAAACAATTAATGAACTTTATAATTAACACTAATTTTTGTTGATGGTTAATAATTGTCGAGGGAGATTTCATTTTCAGTTGCTTTCCCACCAACCCTATTATGATAACAAGGTGAAAAAATGAAACTAGCTTGAACCAATAATAGCAACTTGATAACCAACACTAATAAACTCTCACTAGTGGTGGGATTATAGAAAAATTATTTTTTTTTTATTTTTTAAATTTAATATAATGGCAGTCAAATCCGCACCTTCCTCTTTAATTTCGAATATGTAATAAGAAAGAAAACGTTTGAATCTTTCGAATCCAGGAAACGATAAATCAATGCATGGTGGATTGCATTTTCATCCTTCAGACTGACCCCCAGGGACAAAGAGATTCTGCAAAAAAAAAAAAAAAATGTATATCTATACCGTATGTTTCTTCTTAATTAGATTTTTTTGTATAGTAGACTTTGATTGACAGAAGGATCTCATCTCTGTGATTAAACTGTAATATTCAATCCCAAAATAATCACCTAATTAATCCACAAAATTAATTAGTTAATAAAATGATAAGCAAGTTAAAAATCGATCCCCAGAAATGACACGTATATATAGCACTACGTAATTATGGAATATAACTTTTATAAATGAAAACACACACTCACACTCACACTCATATATGTTAAATAGATGATGAAAATAATTGTTTATTTCATTCACTTTGATCATATTCAATTAACACGTATTTAAATTATCCCACAAGGCCAGAGGAACCACATGAACATGACAATAATGACATATTAATTTTGAAAAAAAGGAAAAAAAAAAAAAGAGAGAGAGAACCCATTACCCATATATAAAATTTTCACGTACCTAATAAATAACAGTATAATATTAATTGAGCTTTATCCCTTGTTCTTGCCTTTTCCTTTTGCAGTCGCCCTTCTCCTGCGGGTGCCGCCATCAATATCATGCGGCCTCACGATTACATTCCCATCGTTGTGAATCAACGGCACGTCGTTTTCCTGATCCACGTCGTCTTCGGCGGTGGCTATGCGGATGCAAGAACAGCGCTCTAAAGAAGCAAAGAAAGCCGACGCCACACCGTTGACGAACCACATGGCCACGCAACCGGCCCCGGGCGAGCCGCCGTGGCCGTGGCCCGACGAGCCTCGAATTTTGGGGTCCTCCGAACTTGACCTATAGCTGAATAAGCCCCCACAAGTGCCACTGGAGGAGGTAGCCGCTGCCATCGAGAGAGGACGGACCAGAAATCAATCAAAGCACCTCCTGCTGGCTGCTGCTGCTGCTGCTCTTAGTAAATACGTTCGTTCTTATGGGACTTAAAGAAGTTTATTTTGAACAAATTATTAAGTGCCTGCCCCTGAGGCTGGACTCAACGGAGCTGCGCTATTGCTATCATCTTATTGAGTATGACATGTATATTATTGATTAGCTTTTCCGCATAGATATAATTAATATCGTCTTATATATATATATATATATATATATATATATATACAAAATAAAGTTAATGTCGAGGACATATTAAGTAACATATGCACGTCGTAATTATTATCAGCTACCCCACAAGACAGCCATTGATCATGATCGTGCATGGGATGGCTGTGTGTTCTGGGACCCGTGCAATCAAGTTCTTTCTTTCGCGTCGTCACTTCTACTACGTATTTTGTTATTTGTTAAGTTTGTGATTCATACGGTATGTTGTTGAAGGGCACTAATTTTGCGTTGCTTGTAACAAGTTTTGTGTTAATGTTAGCAATGTTTTCGTTGCACGTAACATATTTTCTCAACGTTATGATAGTTAATAGTGACAATAAATAAAATATTGCCTTCAATAATATTTACATGGGAACAAAAGTGAAAGAAAATCATTTATATTTTTAGATTTTTATTGACATAGTAGGAAATTATCTCAGCCTTATAAAATTTAACTTTCACAAGCTTGTTTTCATTTTATTTTCAAATTTCACTTTGTTAATTTCATAAAAGTTAAATCTAACACATATTCCTAATTAACTTTAGTTTATGAATCATGAAAGATTATTTTATTGTTATTATTTGATAGTAATTATAAAATTTATATGCTACGAAGAGTCATTACTTTTATTATGATAATTAATAGTGACAATAAATAAATATTACATCAAATAATATTTAATGGACAAAATGAGGAAAAAAATCATTGTATGTTTTTATATTTCCATTATAAAGATATGGTTTGTGATACTTTAACTTAAAATTTTGGTACAATATTTGAGCCACTAATATCTCATAGTCTAATGGTTGATATTGAAAGTCAAAGCACCATTTCATAATATTATATCCTCCACCATTAAATTGCATGAAATAAATAGTTTAATTTTTGATAAAAATTTAAATCAAAATATTTCTCACTCTATAGTTATATAGACATATATATTTTTCAATAATAATTGGTGAATAAAATATTTCTCATTTGTTGTGACTCATATAGTATTATTAATAAAACACATATAAAATCGTTTATTGCAATGCTTTCTATTATCATTATTGTTTAGGTATTAGTGGTTTGTAATTAAATTCATACAATACAAATTATTGCAAGACTTTGTGTTAAATAACATACTTGATATTATATTTTATACTTAATGGTAACTGATTTTGGAAGATTTATTTAAAAAAAATTATCATATTACAAATTTAAAGGAGGGCTGAAAAGTAATTTTAAATAAAATATACTATTTAAGTGAAATTGTTTCAAATTCGAAGGGTGGTCACAATTATTTTACAAAAATTATATATCCACTTGAACGGTTACCATTATTTTTAAATTATTTTTTTAGTACAAATATTGTATACCATTAATTAGATCTAATGGTTCAGAATTAATACATTATTGATGCTGTAAAAATATTTACAGCATCATAGAGGAACCCATATATAAATTAATTATGTAATGTAAAAATTGTTACCAACAACAACGGAAAACGTGAGGGATACACAGGGCAAATGATGCATCGCCATCACACCGTCCCATTGTCAAAATCGATCATTGATTGCTAACTTGCTATAAAAGTAAATGATAGATCTATTTAATAGCGAATAAATATTTGTAATTTATAAGAATATTATCATTTTATAACTTAATATTTTTAGACATATCAATTTATTTTTAAAATTTTTTGGCAATTACGTTTTCTCACTTAATGTTTTAATCTCTATTATCTTACCACCAAATCATTAACTCCATTAATAAATTAGCTTATGTCGTAAGGATATTTTTTTAAAAAGTATATTAAGTATTTTACGAATTTCACAGGGTATAATATTTACAATTTTATCCATTAATTATTTTAGATGTATAAAATAATCAATTGATAAAAGTATTATTTATTTGTTATAAGTAATTTTATATTTTTATAATTTAGAGGGTTAGATTACACTTGTATAGTTTAAGAGTGTAATAGACTTTTAATATAATTTTTGTTAAAAATTCTGTTGACTTTAATGATTTAATGGTAAAATGATAAAAACTAAAATAATAAGTGGGTAAAACTAATTGTCTAGAAAACTTTGATAGTGAAATGACATATGATAACATTCCTAATTTATATTATATTACGTAATACTGAATAGCAGTAAAATAAAATTTGGTTCTTTATTTGGTAAGTGTAATACTACTATATAATAATTAATTATTTGGGAAACATCCTCCATTTCACAAAATTAAATAGTTAATTTCTTAGCAAAAAGTCATATTATAAACTAAGATTCATATCAATTAAAATATTATTGGGCGAAACCCTCATGCAAATAAAGAATATGGTAAAGGACAAATATATCAAATTATAGAGGCGTCAATAATTAATCGCGCATATGGCCTTTATGTATCCCTCAGAAAATATGGTGAAATGATAATATGGTCCGCGCGTGGCTTGCTTTATAGATACACGAGAAAATTAATCATATATGAAATATGATAGGCAATAAGGATTAAGGATAATGGAGACGAAAGTGTATGTATATATATATATATATATATATATAATTAAAGACTAATAAGAAATTGAAGAGAATGATGAGACCCAAGATGAAAGTGCTTGTCATCATAAGTTTACCCACTTGGGTGATCTCATGATTAATTTTTATATAAATTATATACATAGTACCTATAAATCTAGAGCATGCTAGACATACTTGATTAAATTTTTCTTATATTAGTAACAGGGAGATTAAAGTTATGTAATTTCTTTGATTGGCCAATCCATGTAAGAACTTTTAGAGCTGCTTGCACAGAAACAAGTTCTTTTGGATCGCTTTCCCCGCTTGGGCTTCTGTGCATCAAACCCAGGCCGATTAGATCGTTGATAACCCTTTTACCGTGTGGACAAAATTTCTATGAACTTCTGAGAAAGATCTGATTTTGCTGTATTCTCTTTACAAAGGCGGGTCATCTCCCGGGGAAAACGTCCACATTCAAATAATAAATAACGTGCTACAAATATCCAACAACTACATGTAACGTTAATTCCAGGGATTATTAATAACATGGTTGAAATTGAATTACGTGGCATATGCTGTGTGATTCGGATGATGAAACAAAATAATACGTATTGGAAACAATGGGAATATGGAAAGTAAGAGTTATTATATAGTCTATTTGGTAAAATGGAGAGCTGTCTGCGACTGAATCATTAACGATGGCCCGTTTGCCATTTCCTATTATGCCAATGAGCAATTAATTTATTGGGACCGGGTAAAAATTTTGTACACATTGTTTAAGGTAACCAACAATGAAAATCAGTTGGCTCTGTAGATTCCCACTGAAACTGTATGTATAAAAATGAGTTGATACAGACACAACCGAACAAGACACAGAAATTTGATTAATTAGAAGAAGAACAAAAACAACATGAATAAATTTAGGAGCCTAGTTATCGCCATAGCCCTCGTCTGCTGCTTCATGTTAATAAACTATGCCGCCGCTCGTCCGGACACCACTCTGGCTGTCCCTGGTCACTCTCTTAAAACTCAACTCGGAATGGTACGTCCATTTTTTTTATTTTAGATTACTTCCCATAGGTAGTGGCTAAGTTGGATCAGTTCTACGGTGGTGCACTAATGACAACCATCTAATCATAACAATACGTATATATTTACCATTTGTCTTTATGATCGTGGAGTTATTATCAGTGCTTCACGGTGGACCTGATCTAATTTAAGACCCATGATAATTATATATATATTATCATATCGTTATTTTTATTATTCTTCAGGTAGAAGAGAGCTGTGAAGGAGTGGGAAAAGATGGAGATGGATGCTTGATTAGAAGGACTCTAGCTGCTCATGTGGATTATATCTATACTCAGGACCACAGCCCATGATCCTCCTCTCTCTGTATCTGCATCCATTTATAATAAAATGAATGAAGACTAATGACATTTATTACTTGACTGAGTGGTATCGATGGGTGCCGATTGGTTGGTGATAATACTGATAAATATAATAAATATATGTACAGATCTATCACGTGGTCGCTGGTTCGGATTTGGTGCCATTTAATAGATCTTTTTAAGCATCAGCAGTTTCAATCCCTCTGATCGGATGTCCTCATGTTTTTATTCTTGATAAAATTCGATTATTAAACTCTCGGAGCTTGTTCAAGTAGTGGTATTAGTGCTTTGGGGCCTCGCACTTGTAGTCCAGGAATGGGTCGGTGCTCCTAAGTCCTAATAATATTGAGTTTGAACCTGCTCTTTCCCCCTTTCATCAAAAGAAATACGAGTCTGTTTGGTATTAAGGTAAGTTACAATTATTTTTGAAAAAAAATTTAATTATAAAATAAAAATTAATAGTACATAGTAAATATAAAATTTAAATAATAATTTTAACATAATTAATAAAAATATAATAAAATTTTCATCATACAATGATATAATTAAATTAACTGAACTTTTAAGATACAATAAATAGTATTTAGCAAACATTTTATCGAACTTTAATTTCAAAAAGAGCCATGATATGTTTGTGGATTGTAGCCATCCAAAAAAACAGAGAAAAAGTAACAAATTGGGTAGTGGTAAACTGGTAATACTAACTAACAGTGACTGACCAATTGCATTACCCCTAAAGCTTCAAACCAGTCAAAATTCTTCCACCAGGAATCCACAATGATTGCACAATTCAAAGCCATCTTTCAATTCTAACTACTCTTAGCAGTTTTGAGCTTCCTTTCTTCCATCACCAAAACTTAAAGGATCTATAGATCGAAAACTATAAGATGCCGAAAGCCATTTCTTATAAGAACCACCTCACCACATAAAGCCATTCCTATACAGGCAATTGCAAGTGTTTGTTTCAATAAAATCCATTGGCTAATAAGTAAAGGTGAGTCCTAAGTTACTAGCTCCTTTGAAAGAAATATTCACTTTTATATGATATGATTGTGCCATCCGCATCGAAGATCATGAAAGTTTACTCAATGCTAAACCAGAAATCATCCGCCCATCCTCTCTAATTCTGCAGAATCAACACCCACTTGCAATCCTCAAGAATTCATCAGCAGTTGTGTTTTAGAATTTTTTACTGATTGAAAGTTTATATTTCAGATTTGAACAAATGCATTTGGATCAAGACGATATAGTTTTAAGCAACAGTCAATCCACATTCCTCCTCCCAAATGAAACAAAACAGGAAGAATCACCTTAACAGAAAATTTAGAACTAAAGCGACAGTTGTCCCACTTCTGAATATTCAGCCACAACACACCCACAGAGCCTTCGAACTCGAAAAACCATGACCCTATCACAGTCCAAGGAGTCTGTTGCCACTTTACAAATGAACAAAGAAAAATAGAAATATTCACAAATGTATTGCAACAACAATTGCATATTTGCATTTAAAATTGTAAATACAGAGACCCCATCCTCATCCCAACCCATGACCTCCTGCCTTTTCAAGGGAGAGAGCTGTTGAACCCAAGGGCCACTGGCTCTTGTTACTTCTCAACTACATTTTTTTTTTTTTGTTGGTTTGGTTAAAAAAAAAAAAATCTCACCTCGGCTATAGCCCGCAGTCAGTTCCAATTTTTATGTTTCATCAAATATGTATTTCTACTTCACAATTTCTATCCAGTCTTAATTGTGGCCACGGAATTGACAAGGATCATAAATATCAAGAGCTGAAAGAGAGTTTAGACTACTACATTTTTTTCTCTTTCGAAGTCATTAACAATAGTAGAGTATAGATTTTCTAAACACTGCACATTATTAAATCCCAGTAAAGTTATACATTTCCCCATCTATATAAAAGAACAAATCAACAAAAAAAAATTAAAACATAATGAAGATAATGACACATACTAATTAAATGTGGAAGCTAAGCATTTCCTGTAGCTAGTATAACCTAACTAAACACTATACATTATTGATCCAGTAAAGTTTTATGTTTGCCCATCTACATAAAAGAACGAAGACATTCCAAACATAATGAAGCTAAGAATTTCCTGTAGGTAGATCATCCATCAAAGTGAAATTGATGGCATCAGTTTTAAAATTCCATTGAGTGAGACAACAAAATATATACATACAAAGCTTTCCCCGATGAAGCTACAATATTAAGTCTTCATGTCTGCTTGATGAAGATTTCTTTTGAGAAAATTAAGCAGGCAAGAGAACTCTAGTACCACTCAGGACATGTAAATACAAAGCCAGACATATGGTAATTATAACTGAAGACTTTGCACCAACATATCTGATAACTTCCAATCCCCTGTCCACTACCTCCTCACGAACTACATGAGAACTTCTTTTAAGAACATCAGCTATCTTCCAAAACAAGAACTCCACAATGGATCTTATGGTTTCAAACGTCACTCTTCCAGTCACATCAAGCACAAATTTTCTATTGCTGGGGACAGCCAAGGTAGAAGAAACCTGCCTGACCCATCCGCTACTCTGGATCCCATCATATGAGCTTCCCCCATTCAATGGTTTCAAAACCTCTTCTTGCTCAAAACAATGATCTTTAGTTTCATATCCCCCATCAGTATGTTCAACACTCGGATGCGTAGAATTAGATGTAGAACTAGTCAAAACCTGGTGAGAAGTTTTCACAAGTGTTTCCATGGCACCATTACAGACAGAAACCAAAATATCCCTCACGTTGTTTTGATGCTTGGGATTGGTCAAACCAGTGAAAAGCTCTTCATAAACATTGATATCCATCGTTTTGTCAAGATAAACTGCAATAGCTGTGCTCACAAACTTCTGTATGCAATCAGCTATCAGTTCCTTACACTTGTCGTCACAAACCACATTTACCCATTTGGGCACATCTGATGACCCCTCCCCACAACGCACTACATTTGCCTGATCACTCATGCCCAATCCACCGACCGCAGCACCAGTTGAGTAAAATCCCAAAACCAAGTTCCTGGCAAAACTACCTACCACAACCGAAACAAAGCCAGTACCAGCAGTAGAGAAAACCCTATCCATTACCCTATCACTAAAACTCGAACTTACAGAACCAATTCCCGTATCATTCTCATTTATTGAGTTTATCTTGTACCCACGCAAAATCCCTACTGTGACAGCCTCAGAAAGCCTAATCAAAGACTGAGAGAACTCCTCGGATCTAGCAATCTTAGAAATTTGCTTTAAACTATTGGGAATTTGGTCAGAATCAGACTGCAAAAAATCCTTTAAATCTTTACAGACAACACTCATCATCTCCGAAGAATCAGAAACCAGTTCAACTACATTCCCCAAAGCTGTTAACAGATTGATTAGTCTCGCCCTCTTCTTTGCCACAGAAGGTAAATTATAAACCTTGTAAGCCCCATAACTAGAGACCCCAAGCAGAGCTAACAAAATCAACCACTTCTTTCTTCTCCGAGAGAAATTCAACGCGTTTTTCACCAATTGAAGTTCCATTAAAAACCACCCCTAGAGCAGCAAAGGGTGGTTTTCTAAATGTAAAAAGATGGAACTTGCTAGAAGATTAAGGTAAAGATGGCTTTTCTTTTATTTAAAGGATCGAGAAATCTAGGGTTTATTTTTTTCTTTTTTTTTTCCAAATAAATTGATGTGTCAGTGGGGTTGAAATTGATGAGCGGATATAACGGTTTTACATCAATATTTTTAGTTGGATGCGCGAGTGAAATTGTGTATGCAATTATGAGGAAACAAGTGAATGAGAGGGAGACGACGAACCTGGTGGCTGCAGTTGCAGAGGAGGAGGAGGAGGAGGAGAGAGAATTTGCCGAGTTGAACGGAGCTGACGAATCTTTTTATGTTTTATGTCCACATGGGCATATAACTAATGCTGATTGGCTGAAGAGCCCAGACCTTGGAAACTTTCGAGGCTGCAGATTTTTTATCATTATTTTTAAGAAGCGCGCGGAAATATGATTGGGCGTTGTGCATTAAACTTCGAAACGGCCTGCCGTTAAGGACTTGAGGACTGTCAGTATTAAGCACGTGTGGGCTGAAGCCGCCCGTGTTGTCCGTGGTTTATATAAATATATAGGAAAATGCTAGGTATCGCAAGTCAAATCTCGGGTCAAATTCTGAAAGTAATAAACGACGTCGTTTCAATCCCTCTATTTTTTTCCTTAACCAAGTTCTAAAACGACGTCGTTTTGGTAAAATTGTTGCAGTTGCTGGGTGGCCTTTGACTGCTTTGATCTTGTGGCCTGCATATTTCGTATTTAAAACCTTTCCCACTCCTCTTGATTTAAAACTCACCCTAGCTTTTATTGTTCTGGGTTTTCTAAGTGCTGCAGATAGTCGCATGTATGCATATGCCTAAGCCTATCTTTCGGCATCAACTGCTACTCTTTTGGCATCATCATCGTTAGTTTTTTCCACCCTATTTGATTATTTTCTAGTGAAGAATAAACTGAATGCTGCAATGATAAATGTTGTCGTGATAATAACAGCTGCTATGACTATAATTGCACTGGATTTAGATTCTGATAGATACGGCGACATTACTGACAGATAATAAATCATGGGTTTTGTTTGGGATATCCTAGGATCTGCACTCCATGGTCTCATATTTGCCCTTTCTGAATTAGTTTTCGTCAAATTAGTAGGTAGAAGGTCACTTTTGCCCTGATGGCTGGGTATTTGTGATGGAACCCTGCGTGATGGTGGCTGCCACGCTGATGGCTGTCGGTGTGGTGGGTGCGTGATGGTGGCTGTGAAACGAAGGTGAAGCGAAATAGAGAAATAAAAGGAGAAAGAAGCTATGAGACGAAGGGAAAGAGAAAGCAATTTGAGGCTGTTATTGATTTTGCCTCAACCAAGAATGAAGGGGAAAGGGGCTGTGAGACGAAGACAGAGAGCAACCAATTTGGACTGTAACAATTTTGCCAAAACGACGTCGTTTAACTTGAATGAGGAAAAAAAAAAGATTGAAACGACGTTGTTCCTTTATTACTTTCGGGGTTTGACCCGGGGCAAATAGCAAAACTCAAATATATAATTTCTAAATCTTTTGGGGGGATAAAAACAAATAATAATAATAATAATAATAATAATAATAATAAATTTCGGGTAAAATTTTTTTTTTCTATTTATTAGTTGGGGGTAGTTCTATAGATGTTAATTGTATCTACAAACCTCCTAAATCCACCTATGCGGGTAATTTTGTGGGTTGCATGCAAGTTTGGTATTATAAATTGAAACCCGCATTAGGTTGCAAGTATGTTTGGTATTAACCAAATATTCGATAGATACCAGCATGTGTATCCGCCAACCCGCAGCCTTTTAATATATTTTTAATTTAATTTTAATTGAAAATATTTAAATCTAAAAATATATAAAGTAAATAATGCAAAGTGCAAATGTGTCTGCAAGTTGCAATTAACTTAATGCATGAATTATTATATACTTATTATAATTTTATATGGACTATCATTCTTTAACTCAGTGCATGAATTATTTCATTATTAAAATTTTGTTTTTCGGATTAGTATTTTAAAAAAAAAGTATTAATCTTTAGAAAATATTATTGTAGGAATCGTGTTAGAAGGGTACTATTGGTGGTGAACACAATGAAGACTTTTCTTAGAACTTGTGTTGAATGATAATATAAAATGATAATTGTTATTTCTTGATACTAACTTGTGGTTTTTTTTTTTTATAGATTTGTGTATTTTATACTTAAATTTGAGAATTTGTGTTGGATGGATATTGAGATTTTAATTTTTCATTTACATTGGTTAAATTTAGAATTGAGTATGCTGTGTGGAATTTTAGGCAATTATTATAAATTTACATATTAAACATTTGTGATTTTGAATGTGGAAATCAACAAAAAATCTACCTCGTACCATTGCGGATTTGATAGTTGTCAAAATTTGCAATTGGTGAATTTTATTTAAAAAATTAAAACCTACAATAGGTTACGGATGGATTTGATAATTTAGATTTTAGGCGTATTTAGATTTAATAATGACAAATCTATCGCGGACGGTACCCATTACCATCCTTAAGCAATTCAAGTTTAGCACCATGTTTTCATTGTCTTGGTGATTTGGACTTTGTTCTACCCAAATTACTTTAACACTATTTATAACCATGATTTTTAACTGAGTTTTGTTATGAATTCTACACAATTTAGACATTACTGACACTCAATTTTACCTTCCACATCACGACCCATAATATAAACCAAAAAATAATGATTGGAAATTTACTCAAATATACATAAGTAAACATCTTATTGACCGTTATGCTAGATACAGATAGTGTTAATTTTGAGTCAACAAAAATAATATTTTGTTTTGACAAAACAAAAACAACAATAGTTTCAACTCAATGCTTCATTATGGCATGGGCAACCTTTAGGAGCTTCAATTTCAATTTTTTTAACAGAAAATAATTTCGATTATTAAAGACTTCAATGCGCAGTGGTGGGAAAGTTTGGTTGGTTGATTCTACAATAAGAAAGTTTTATTTCTTTATTTATTATTATTATTATTATTTTCGAACTTGAAGTTTAACTCATTTAATTGAATCTCGTAATACAAAGTCTAATTAATAGAGGTTTGGGGCACGAGTGGAAGTGGGCGGATAAGGAGTTTGATTTCCAAATAATAATAATAATTCTTTTTTTAAGTAACTACGAATATTAGTTATTAAGACACATAAACATATTTGTTTAATAAATAAATAAAAGCTCAATGATCTTGGGAAGGGAACACGCCATCACTGTATGAACACTTGATCATCATCATGTACAGACTTGGTTACGAAAATGTGCAACAAACCCTAGACTCTTACGGCTTAAGCAAATCTCTAGTGTCGATTTCATATCAAATCAAATCTCCATCCGTTTCTTTTCCGATCAGCAAAGCTTACGCTGCACTGGAGCTTAATGAGCATGGCATTCTAATAAATTCATAGCATTTTCAATCGACTTTGGTTTCATTTTCAAACAACCTTTGGTTTCATGGGCACACTATCATCATCCTCAAGATCACTGAAAGAAATGTCATCTTCATTCCCCACACAAATTGCAGTTTCATTCTGTCTGCCTAAATCTGAATCTTCATCCGGCCAGTCATCATAGTCGTCTTCATAATTTGGAATTTGTATTTTAGAGGACCGGCCAACCAATAAATTCTTATCCTCAGTCACTACCTGTTTTTCCACAATGACAGCCTTATCAATAAATTGAACCTCTGTGCTTTCAATTGGGTGCTTCTCAGTTTCACAATCAGTGGTCATGGTGGAAGTGGTTGGCTCAGCGGCATACATCCTGGGAGACATGATTTCAGGTGTACGGCAAGATGAGGTAGGAACAAGGTCTTCCTGCAATACATTTTCATGATCGTTCATGTAGGAAGTGCTTCTTTCAAACCAGTTACTTTCTGGCTTTCTTTGCTTATGCAGCTCTTGCATCCACATTGCTCTTGCTTCCATTACCTGCAAACAATGGGTTGAAGAATAATAACTCATCAATCATCCCTTTAGCACACATGAATGTATGGAGTGAATGTTGTATAATTACTAGTTGCCTAACACCTACAAGAATCAAATTCATGAAAGCAGTTTGCAAAATTTGTAAGAGATGTAGCTAGACTCTCTTTAACTTTACACACACATATATATAGACACACATACTTGCAAAGTTTCAACTTACTTGGGGTGTAGACAAAATGTCTGCGTCAAGTTTGTTGAGCCTGGAATGCAGCAGAACAAAATAAATTTTCCAAAAGTAATTCTCACTCATATGAAAAGGGCAAAGTTCAATTCTCAGAGCAGCTAATCTAGGAGCAAAATGTTGAATAGCCAAAGCATGCTCCTTTTGAGCATCAGACATGTCAAAATCTGAAAAAAGAGGCAGGCATATAAATACCATGTAAAGTCTTGAAAGTGCACAGTTATGAAGCAATGTGGGTAAAAATAAGAAATACATTCAATAAATCAGAACCACCAACTATGCTAGCTCATTCCCAGGAGGAAGAGTTTGTTTTTCGGTTCATGCTACGGTTTTGGAATGTCCCTACTAGGAGAAGTGGGATCAGAGAAACTAGAACAACTAAATAGACAGCTACCCGATCTTGTACATACCCAGGTTCTCCAAACGCTACATCCTCACACAAGTCTTCAAGGACTGGACAGCACGTAGAAGGAGGTCTCAAATAGAAAAAAAGAAAACTCCAAAGCTTAACCTATAAATAAAAGACCGGGACAAGAAACTAAAACTCGACCATTGTTTTGTATAACCAGAATCACTAAGTCCTTGTGTTTCAATATTTACTACTATCAGTACACAGATGATTTAGAAAGTGAAATCAGAATATCAAAGTAAACACTTCAGTAAAATCATAAGGGGTAATGCATTTGCAATATGACAAAAGCAACCATCAAGTAATAGAAAATTCCATGATCATGTGATCAAGTGACTTTATAGTCAATTTGAATTCAGCTATTATATTACTAGCATAAATAATCCAATAAGAACCATACCATCCAAATCCTCTTCCTCGTCTAGAGGAAAATCAAGCCATGTTTCAGGATGATGCGCAATGTTACTCGCAAAAGCTAACACCTCGTCCGTGATCCCGACCGCACTTAATCCCTCCTCTTCTTCCTCTTCCTCTCCGTAGTCTCCATTCCCATTTTCTCCCTCATTTTCCTCCGATCCAAGCGGATAATAATTCGAACCCATCCTCGACATCTCCGACACTCCGATCCCCGAATCTAGCGGATCTTCTTCGTCGGACTGATCCGGCGCCCCTGATTCGTCCAAATTATTGCTCGAGCCTTGTTGATTATCGTGTGTTGTCGGGGGTGGAGCCAGAAACGACGCGACTCCCCAGAATTGGCGAGTTAGGGTTTGCTTGAATTCCGTCAAGTCTTCTTTAACGCCACGCGATTGGAATTCATTTTCCTCTAACTGTTCTGGTGGAGATTGAGTTCGATCATCCTTTGGTGGGGGGATTTGATAATGATTGGTGGGTGAAGTGTCGAGGTTGCTTCGGTCCGGCACGACGTCGTTTTCTTCTGCTCCATCGTCATCGTCGTCGAGATGGAGAGAGTTTGCGATCGAGCGAGCCAGCCATGACATTTTTTTTTTCAAATTTTTATTTTTATTTTTTCTTTTTCATTTTTCCTTTTCTTCTTGGGGGCTAGAAAGTGATTGGTTCAAAGCTTGGGGTTTAAAAATTGTTGCCGCTGTGTGAGTGGCGGAATCAGCTGTTTTGTGAACCATCTTGTTCAAAATGTGTATCTTATTGGATGATGCCATGAAAGCAAAGTTTTAATCGAGCTATTGTAGACCGTTGATCTCGTCTGTTTTGTTTTGGCGCATGTGAAATGAACCATTATTATGTTTCACAAGTTGGAAAAAATTTGTCATTACAAATTATTTAGAAGGGGTCACACTTGAAAAGCATAATGATTTTGCTATTATTTTTGTTTCTTAGTATGGCAAGTACTTTTATTCATTTATTTATATTTTTTTATAAAAAGAATTTGAGGGTAGAACTTTGTTAGAACAAAAAATAAAAGTATAATCAATGATGAGGAAATATGTTGGAACATTTTTCAAAATAAATGGTGTTTTGTTGTTAAAATATATCTATTTATTTGTGCCTTATAGAAGATGTATCTTTTCACTTAATGATATATAATTTCATTGTGCCATTTCATTTGAAAACACATAATTTCATTGTGACATTTCATTTGAAATGGTGATGATTTAATTTGGACCATGTATTAAAATTAATTCTTGATCCAATGGCTATGAATGAAGGGATATTATGAAAGATGACAACTCAAATGAAATGGCATAAGTATATCTATAAATAGAGGTCATGTTTAGACTATTTAGACATGAAATTAATGATCCTACACCACTCTTTTCTTAGCTTTCCTTTCTAATACGAATTTCAACACAAAACACTTATTTTTGTTCATTATATATCTAATATATTGTTTTCTACAGGAACAATATATTATTTCTTGGTAGCCTTACAACATTCAAGAGTATTCTGATTTGCTTTTGTCAATGCATAACGCAAGCAAACAAACAAGTGCTTCACCATGTGCATCACTCAATTGGTGGGGGCAAATAACGTCTTAAGGAAAGCGACATTTGTAACGTACCTTGAAATACACATTATTTTTCTACAGTTTACCTATTATTATTATTTTCTTCTTACATACAGAATTGTAAATATATTACTTTACACAATAAAATTCTACCATTATTATTGCAATTCTCTACATTTGTCATTCCCTACAAGTAGATACCACCAACAAAATATAATTAGGATGCGTTTGTGATTGATGTTGGGCAGTTGTAACTTAAAAGTCACAGAATTAAAATGTTTAGTAAACACTAGCCATTGTAGCTTGTAAATTATGTTAATATGATTTTTCACTTATATAATGAAAATTTTATTATATCTTTAATAATTTTATTAAAATTATTATTTAAAATTTATATTTATTATATATTATTAATTTATATTTAATAATTACAATTTTTTTAAATAATTATAATTTTTTTATAATAATTATAACTTAAAAATTACAATAACTCAATAACACAAAAACCTTAAGAGAGTAAATGAACTGAAGCAAGTACATGAATTATGAAGAAAAGGTGGGACACGCCAGATACTACGCGGAGTTTTAGTCATTGTGACAGAAATTTCTAAGAATAAAATATTCACAAGCTGGGTGGTGGTGGTGGGTGGATTTGTCGCCTTCAACCCACCGATAAAAACTCGTACACAAAAATAAGTTTTGTGGTGAGGCACTATTTCTACGCCGGTGAAAATATGTTACCGATAAAAAAAACTCAAAGTAGTGTATAAAAATAAGTTTTGTGGAAGGCGGTGTAACCGTGTAAGAAAGTGGATTGAAAACCCATAGCAAGATGAGAATACAATGATATTCACACTCACTGGCCTCTTTAAAAACTTAAAAAGGTGCACTGATCATATGTCTATTATGATTGCAATGCTTCTTCATTTCACTTTCATAAATTGCACTATCCTTATAATAGCATATTTTATCTTAATAATTTGTGAATTAGAGTATAATACAATCATGTTCAGGTACAAATATATGCATAAAAATTTCATGCTGACAGAGTTAAAAGATAAAAAATCACAAACTTTAATAAATTAAACGAGAAAAAAACAATACGTTGAAATCTATAGTTTTTTTATCTTTTAACTATGCACGCATTTTAATTTCGTGTGAATGTCCATGTGTGAGCATCACTAAAAGTAATTGTGCTAAAAATTAACTTCTCAAATGTCAATATTAGCAATATATTCCTTTTGGTATCGATTCATTTCGCCATTGATCTTTGATGGTGACAAAACCCTTTAATACATAAAGTGTTCAGTTTGTTCTTCATCTTCAAACTCTCAAAGCTCCAAGTGGTTGTTTGGCATTTGTCAAAGACACTTCGACGTTCGGCTTAGCATTTGATTCATGAGAAAGTGGAAATAAAGTAGGAACTATATTTGAGCAACTCCAGGATGCTCCTCCACAGAGCTTGTGGCTCTCTTCAATTTGCACGAGAGAATGAACCTGTCAATCAAATCCTAGAGAATCAATGAATATCTCCTTTTTCCAAGTTGTTGTTTATATAGTGAGATTCTTGGAGGAAAATTGGAATCCTTCGATACAAATTATGGCACCTACTCCAGTATTAATTGTTAATTATCACTCATAGATTTTATTGAGCAGTTAAAAATTGATTAAATTACTTCTCACCTGATTTTGGCCCCATTCGATATTGAGAGAATTAAAATATTTGATAAACATTAATTATTATATTTTGAAAGTTAAGTTATTTTAATCTACCAATTGTAAGATAAAAAATTTAAAATATCTTTTATTATTTTTATCCGAAATTTTATTTAAAAATCATACTTAATAGATATTAGTAACTTTTATTTTATTGTTATATTTTTTTACAGGGTAAAAGCTTGTTTAGTCCCTATATTATGAAGTTAGTGTCCATTTAGTCTCTGTATTTTTAAAAACACCTCAAAACGTCCCTGCTACTAAATATTGACACTTATGCCATTATTTTTTTTATTTTAACTTACTTTTACAATATTACATTTTTACAATAATGTTTCTTTTGTGGATATTAATAAAAAATCAAATTATCAAATTAAACTCAAAAATAAAATAAAAACAAAAAATGTATATATTAATTTTTGTGAAAGGTCACGTATGTCTAAAAAATTAATATCGTAAAAAATTAAATTATCAATTTTTTTAGAAAAATTAATATTTTAACTCAAGAGTGTGTTCCACAAAAATTAATATATTTTATTTTATTTTATTTTATTTTATTTTTTGGTGTTAAACTGGTAATTTATTTTTTTCTTTTTAATAATGTCTAAAAAAATTATTATAATAGGGTTATTTTTTTCTTTTTAATAATGTCTAAAAATTATTATAATATGGCAATATGATAAAAATAAGTTAAAAGGAACAAAAGATAATGGCAAAAGTGTCAATAATTTAATGGTAGGGATGGTTTGAGGTATTTTTAAAAATATAGGGACTAAACGGGCACTAACTTCAAAATATAGGGACTAAACGAGCTTTTAACATTTTTTACACAACAGCTGTATGTTTTAAGCTACCCACAACTCAATACCAATAAATCGATGGAGAGTCCCTGTAAGTTTACAACAACGTAATCAATATACGTTCATAACAATTTTCTGAGGTTAATAAAAACCAATTCGTCCACTCTCTTTCGGGTTGTTGTATAATACTTTTCTCACATTCTGCTAATGTGCTTTTTCTTCAACTGAATGTTAAATCGCTGACATTTTCATACAAATTAAAACTTAACTGTCCGGCTGCAAATTAAAATCAAGCAAAATCTTTGACAGACAATAAACAAACAAAATATAATTTGCTTCAATGTTGCTGTGTCGTGAAATGTAATTGGCTCTATACAAAATTTCTCCCACTTACAAGAGAATTGATGTCAGAAATTTCACCTATAATTTCATCAAGGGCAGCATCATTTTTGAGTATTGATGTATGCGAAACGTCACTAACCGTAATCACCTTGAGTGCCTGATTTTTGTTATCGGCCCATAGCGATTCAAGTGCCAACAGGCTAACCATGTTCACAGTCCCATCTCCATCCCCATAAATAACATTCGGTTGCTCATCAAAACCATTTTCTCCGTATACCAATGTCTCCGGTGTCTTCACACCTGTTCCGATAATGCACGTGACGGGCACCTCAGGCTCACTTAATTGCTCCAACAAGGGCAAAATCCGCGTGGTATAAGGGTGAACCCCTTGAGGGAACCCGATGGCATCGAGGAATTCAGTGATATCATTCGCTGAATAAGTAGCATTCGGGGTTATAACCAACGGTTTTTGCCTCCCAAACACTTTGGGATTAGGCATGAGCCATAGATTGCTTTCAGAGCTCCTCTGCTCTTGTCTCACATCCAATGGATCAACGAATGGAACTCCTAGCGTACTGCCTGAAGCAAAAGTGAGCATTTCTTCGACGGTGCCACCCCACGGAGCAGACAGAGCGACAAAGTGTTTGATAAATTTCTTGCGCCAGGGTAAAGGGTTTCGGTTAAGAAGTTGTAGGACGCAAAGCCCTCCCAAGCTGTGTGAAACAAGTATAACTGGCTTCCCACCATTGGAATTGCTTGCTTTTTCTATCAAATCCTTCAGGTCCTGCAAAAACTTGGAGCCAACGCGGGACGGATGACCTCCTGCTGCCAATCCGTATCGGAAATCGTATGGAGCTCCGAAGAGAGTTTCACCAGTGACATAGCCAACTCGTTCTAGAGACTCCACTAAAGATGCCATGTACCCTGTAATTTCCCTGTACATACATTTAAGTTAATGTGACAAAATCAAAGTGAACAAAAATAAATTTCACAAGCACAGCACTTACTTCCAAATAAAATTGGGGTCGAGGTAGAGAAGGGACTGAGTGGAACCAAAGTGAGGGACTCTAGTTTCGACGCCAGGGGAATTGTGAAAATCATCCAAATCAGGATCATAGTAAAGCATCATGCGGTCGGCAAAGCACTTAGTAAACGGAGGTAACAAAACACTGGGGTCGAACCACAGCCTGAACCACCCTTCACTGTCCTTCACAATTGGGTACCAACGGTTGCACAGCAGGCTCGAGGGCTTGTAATCACTGGTCAGCCGCGCTTCTAGCTGGTTTCCGCCGTTGCCGGGTACCAAGATCAGAGGGTGGAGACCGCGACTGATTGCTTGACACGTGCAAAACAACGACATTGCTACTATGAAACGCAATCCTTTCATCTCTTTCCTTTTTTCGCTTTTATCTCTTGATGCACCGAGGGAGGGGATAGCCATATACGGGGAAACAGAAAAGTTGTACAGCGTCCCTACTCCTCAATCCTTAGTACCAGTTTTGCCAATTTGTGTGGTTGAGTTTCGAGGATGTGTTCGGTTGGCAATCACATAATTACCCAGAGATTGAGAGGAGCCATGCAAGCATTTGACCATCGCACAGGCCCAATAACAATGGATTTTTTGGGCACACAAAATGCGACCGAGCTTTTAGCACCCCTCTAAATCCTTATAACACCCCAGCAAAACTTTATTTCCTAAAATATCTTCAATTTAAATTGTAAAATACATATCCTTAATCTAAAATCAACCGTTTGGCCATAATACTTTCTCCTAAAAAATCATATTTAGTTTATGGTTTCATTTATAAAATATATATAAATTCAAAAATCTTAATTATATTATTCTTATTACATGCTCTCTATCTTCATAACTATAAATTCTTATAAGTTTCTCAAAAGAAAATATTTTTCAATTAAATTTTAAAAATTATGAAATGGGGTGGGTATAAAAAGTTTATTAAAAAAATATTAAAGTGTTTAATTGAATTTCCGTTAAGACTAAGAAATGAATTAATATGTCTTTGATTATTCAAGTACTTTTAATGGAAAGAAAAGAGGAGGCGGGAGGAGGTAGTTTGATCATGAATTTAGAGGCGAGCCAAAAAAGAGGGATGGTAAATATCCATATATATGTGGACATTGTCTATGCATATACAAATCTATTTTTATCCATGATATTTATATTTATATGAGTAATGATACAGCCACAGACTCTTGTACAAACTTATTTTGTACAAACTGATGTGGCATGATAAGATTGGTTGAATTAAATATCACTTGGCCCACATGATTTGTTTTTATTAATTTATATTTTCATTCAACTAATGAATTAATGCAAGTCAGTTTGTACAAAATAAGTTTGTACAAGAGTTTGTGGCTGTATCATTACTTTATTTATATCCATCCTTGGAGGCTGAATGTGGAGTTGATCCATTCGGATATAGATATCCATGGATACCCATGGATTTTTATTTTTTATTTTTCTAGTAAAGATAATTTTCATTTCTATTTACAACTAAAAACAAATAAATTAACAAAAATAAAATAATGTACACAATTTAGAGAACAATACTAATAATTAAACACCTACTACTACTACTACTACTACTACTACTACTACTACTACTACTACTACTACTACTACTACTACTACTACTACTAATAATAATAATAATAATAATAATTTTTATTAATTATTAAGAGAACAATTAACATTTTATTATCAGTTTATCATAAATTTGCAACTATATATTTAAATATTTAATTTCACAATTACCAATTCAATTATAACACAACAATATTATTTGAACTGTAGTGAAGCAAATTACATCGAATTTTATTTGAACTATTAATATTATAATTGAATTTAAACTCTATTGAATGAAAATGTAACTTTTAATTTATCATAAAAAGTAAAAAAATATTTCGCTCATAATTTTTTTTTTGTGTATAAATATGAAAAATATTTTATTCACAAATCACAAATAAAACATATATACGTTAACTAAGTGAATATCTGTGTGTAGCCATTAATTTCCAAAATTACCCTTATCGCAATATCACTCAAGAGGGTAATTTTTAAAAACCTCCCTTGAGGTTTGGGCTTGTTGCAAGTAGATGGCGAGAATTGATTTATTTGTAAAAAACTCCCTACCGTCAGTTAAGTTTAACATTGACCGTTAGTTGACCGTGCAAAGACAATATTACCCTTAACAATAGTTTATAAACGAAAATAACTAAAAAAAAACCAAAATTATTAGTTATTTTACCCTTTTTAAATTATTGATATTTTCTTAAAGTTCCTATAAAAAAGTTAAAATTAAAAAATTAAAAAATCCTCTTTAAATTATTGATATTTCCTTAAAATTCCTACAAGAAAGATAAAATTAAAAATTTAAAAATGAAATAGTCATAATCTTTACCTATGATATTGTAAATTTTTAGAATTGACAAGGATAAAATTGTCAAAAAATAGGGTTTGTGCTTTTTGCACCAATAATTTTGGTTTTTTTTTAGTTATTTTCGTTTACAAATTATTGTTAAGGGTAATATTGTCTTTGCATGGTCAACTAACGGTCAATGTTAAACTTAACTGACGGTAGGGAGTTTTTTACAAATAAATCAATTCTCGCCATCTACTTGCAACA
>NW_006262201.1:34547412-34770953 GCF_000493195.1 Citrus x clementina | reverse complement strand
ATATGATGCCTACACAGCCACCATTCAAGTGGAACAAGCTCAAACCTCAGGGGAGGTTTTTAAAAATTACCCCACTCAAGAATACCGCCATACGGTCCCAGACGTGATGGAGACATGGAAGATTACAAAAAAAAAAAAAAAATGGTTCTAGAAGGATTATTCTAGATGGCTAAGTGGGATAGTCCTACAAAACTGATTTTCTCACGTGTAAATTAGGAGAATCGTCATATATAATAATCCCACTGGTACGACTCTTCTCCAGAATATTAAACGATAAATGTGTAGGATGAGTATGATGTTTCTTTAGGTGATAACCTGAGTTGTAGTGAGTGTATAAATATATTATTTTGAAATTCTTGACAAGATGAATTTAATCCAATACGCTATGTAGTATGAATCTTGTGGTTCGATCGAAAATTTTCTTTTCCTATAATCGTTTTTGTAATTTTAGGAATTTTTTTATTATTTTCAGATTTTTTCTCTTTTTTTTTCTACATATTACATGTAAATGTTGTTTATTTTATTTTTATTTCAGTTAGGAGAATTTAATTGTATAATGATATTTCGAAATTGTCTATTTTAATAAATTTATAATGTTTAGATTTAATATAAATGAGTGCAGAAACCCTCATTTTGTTATTCAAATTTTCATTAATTAAATTTTAAACTTTTCAAAAACGTATAATTTTTCTTTCTTTTCAATGTCAATGTTTCAATTCGCCGCAGCACATTTCTTGTCTTTTAATATATATATATATATATAATTTCATTTAAAAAATGGAGATTAGAGAGGCCCATGAGTCGTGGGGGTTGATTGTTTTACTCAATAGTGCATTCATTGAATATAGGTGATCGATGCCACGTGGGACATGATGATCATGGGGCGTCGAAGCCGGCGGATTCATGTCATTTCGTCAATAAGCGGCAATCTCCCTCATTTAATTTCTCTCACTCAGTAGAAGACAAACAATAATCAGTAATGTAATATTTTTTTAAGGATATTATTATTTTATTACTAATTATTTTACAATATATCAGTTTTATTACTAATTTTTTTTGTAATTAATTTTCTCACTTAATATTTTAATTTTTATTATTTTACTGCCAAAGTGTTAAAGCTAACAGATTTTCTAACAAAAATTATAGCAAAAATTTATTTTTACCCTTAAACAGTGTGCATATAATTTGACTCTCCAAATTAATTAAATACAAATAAATAACGCTTTTATCACTTGATTATTTTAGATACCTTGTGAAAATTTAAAATACTCTTGTGGCATCATAAAATTTATTACTGGAGTAAACGGTTTAATTATAAAATGATAAAAACTGAATTATTAAGTGAGAAAAACAATTATCAAAAAATTTTAGGGGTAAAATAATAATATTTCTTTTTTTTTTAAACACACTCAATAAACGTAATTAAAGCTGAAAGGAGCTAAATTTCTTTTAAGCAGATAACATTTTAGTTGGATCCTAATGGTCAGTGGAGAAATATATTATATGATTATCTGTTTAATCAAGTTGATTATTATCCGTTCAACTTTCTTCACTACTTGATTAACTATCGTTTACCATCTGGTTGATCTATTCTCAGGCTGAATTGATGACTTTCTATGAATAATAATAAAAAATTATTTGAATTAATTTTGAGATTCACAATTCGGGCCAATCACAGACACGGTTATATGGCTAATTAGCTCACGTGATGACTAATCCCCTGATCCATTGGGTTAAACCGCGGGTTCCAGTTTCCGCAGCATAAAAAACCGCTGCTGCTTCGCTCGTATTTACTTATTACCATGGGCTGTATAATGAGTGGCTCTCAAGATTCCATCGTGGAGATATACATTGATTGAAAAATAGACAAGAAGGCAGAAGCCATCTGATGACTCGGCGTACGTACGATAATAATAAAGTCAAAAAAATCGTCACAAGGAATTTAGTCAATTATTTTAAGACGGTTTCATATTTCAGACTCAGTTCTGTCAACTCAACTCTTATCCAGTCCGAAATGTCAGCCTAACTTAATACTTCCTTATACTTTTAATGATGCGATTCGTACGACATTCGAACCGACGTGTTTCATCACGTTACAGCTTCGTCCAACTCAGCGTGCCATTGGAAAGTTCAAACCCACTTTCTTTCTTTAATCAAGTATCGATCCTCACAATTCATACGCAACCACCATCTCTATAAAACCAAACCTCTCGGTTCAAACCCGCCCAGTGGATAACACAAGTCGCCAAGAAATTGAATTCAGTCAGTTGCCATCTTGCAGATTGAAAAGCCATCTTCAAATTACGATAACGTTGGTACTACTATGATGAAAAGCAAGCACAGCCACAACAGGTTCGTGCGGTTCGTGATGTTACCCATAAGGGCGTTGGGGAAAGCGAGGGATTTTTACGTGCGGAGCATGATTAATTGTGCGGAAGGGAGGACTTACGGGCAGCCCATGGGGGGCACGCTGCCGAAGAGCTTCAGTGCTAGATCAGCATTGTCTAGCGAGAGCGACGACTATGGTGAGCTCGTTAGAGCTGCTTCGGTGAGGAGCATGGGCCACTTGAACGAAATCGACATGTTGTTGAAACAACACATGCAGATGAGATCATCGTCACAACAACTGCCGCAGCAGCAACTGGGATCCAACGGGAAGGCGAGGTTCCCCAAGAGTTGCAGTGTTGGGATGGCGGGATTCATGGGAAGGATCGAAGAGGAAAAGCCCGGTGACCTTGGGGAAGACGGCAGTGTTCATACTAAGACTAAGTCATCAGATTCTGTGTATCCAAGAAGCAGAAGCGTGGCTGTTGCCTTCTGATCATATTCGGAGATATGTGATTCTTTTTAAATCTTCTTGTTTTCATTTCAAATGATTGTAGAAAACCCAATTGATTTTTCAATCAAGGGTAGCATTGATGATTAGTTGCGAATCAGTGAAACTGTTAATTTCCATCTAAATTTCTCCTAGCTGGATCAATTTTCATTGTGGCCCGTGAACAATTTCGGTTTCTTCAGGGACCTTGATGCTAGCTGATGTAAAATCATTGGCTCTTCAGATTAGGTGGAGACGAAAACGTGAAGCAGTAGCAGAAGAGTTAGTTAGCTGGAAGATGATTTAAAATTAAACAAAAACAGAATGATCATTTCTATTGGGAAAGATTGAACGTGTCAATTAAATATAAGCTATTAATTAAGCATTATTTTCTTCAAGGTCAAAGAGAGAGAAGGGCATACAAAAGAAACATTTGTTTAGTTGGGTGGTGGCGGGTCATTACAAACGCATACATTTCTTTCTTGTTGACAATATCTAGTTGGTTATGTATATATTTTAAATTAAAAGTTGAAGATAGAGAAGGTACTTAGAGTAATATTCTAACATAATTAATACAAAAAAATTATAAAAATCATTTAATTACGTTTTAAAACGTAAAGAAGGAAACAGCATGAACTATTCAACCAAATTTTATGCCGAGTAGGTAATCTTTGAAATAGTGTTTCTTTAACTAGTATTTGTAGTAAAATATTTAGTTGTTTGATTCCCACTTATGGATTAGAGTTTTTATTAAAAGTTATATAATTATTTTAATAGGTAATTTTTTTAATTTTGTTATGAAAATTATGAAAAATTTGTAAAATAAATAAATGATATTTAAATAATTTAACCCTTTAAAAAAATCTAAAACCCCTACAAAATTTGAGGTTTTTTTTATTTATTTTTTTTTTATAGTAGAAGTAAAATACATGCTTACTACATGAGTCTCGAACTCAAAACTTTAGTCTTGATAAATGGTAAAATTGTCCATTAACAAATGAAAGTAGGACCTTAGTCTCCAAATTTTAATTTCTTTATTACTTTTTTTGGGATTAATTTCTTCATTGTTTTTTTTAGATTAATTTCTTCTTACATTATATAACATTAAATTTACTTTTTCGTTATCAATTTGAGAAAATAATCATGCAGTTTTGGGTTCAAAGTTGTTATGTTAGTTGGGAGACATGACTAATAAAAAGTAAAAGGGTTCAGCTACCTTAGACCAGCACTAAGATAGAGCAGTCTCTAGAACCGTTGGATGTCTATAGTTGAATTTGAAACAATTGAAATAACGTGCATCCAACGGTTCTGGAGGCTGCTCCAACATAACTGCTGCCAAAGTAAAATTAGTATTTAGGATTTTAGATATGACTAACTAACAAATCAAATATGGTCAACTCACATTTGGCACCAAGGATATCCAATAAGTCATCAAATTGCCACTCTCCACATATCTGGGAAAAGAATAACACCATCTAAAGTAAATCACCTTCATTTTAGCTTGTCGAGGTTTAAAGACCGCATATTAGCATGGGACGATGGGGTTCATTTGTGTTTTACACAAATTGATCGGTGATGCGATTATAATTCAGTCCCATATATTATCTCAGCTACCGAATTAAAAAAAAAAAAAACCAACTCACTTTCACTCCATGCTGTTAACATCCTCAAGACCTAAAAAATAGGAGTGAACTAATGCCCAACGGCCAGATACGAGCTATTAAGGTTTTAATAACATTAATACAATAGCAGATATTCAGTTCAAGATATTAAAAAAGAAAAAAAAACTTCCAAACACATAAACAATAAAAAGTACATGTATGAAGCTCAACAACAATTATATCAATTAACAACCTGCGATCATCATTCAATGTCAAATCACTTCAACGTTTATAAACTCTTCTCCCTTGCAAAATGCAAGGGGAGTAGGAACATCTCTCCTTTGTGAGAGTTATTTCGTCTGGGCATGTACTTCATAAAATTTAATACAATAATATAAATCTCAATAATGTATATTTGATTGTAAATATCAGTGTAATGTCTACTATTATAACAATTATAAATATTTATGCAATACAGTAATTTAGTGCGTAACCAATATTAAAAAAAAAAACAATCTAACTTTCCATTAACAGATAGGGTCAATACACCAAGCAGCACAGGCTAGACAAAGCCAACGCACAATCACTGTTCCATAACGGATCGCGAACAATCCTGCTTTTCAGTTTTAAAATGGGCATCAAGTCAAATGTACGACCAATTCCTTTTTCGTTGACAATACTTCCTAAGCGAAAAATAATTGTACAATTATCTAATCGTACCGCTAGCCGATAACGTCCCATATTTTTAACATAGTCATGAACAAATTAAATGGGTTTTAAGAATATGCATGCTAAAAACTTGCTGGAATTGGTCATCAGCAACAAAATTAATGAAGGCTCAGCAAGATGTACCCAAAGTGGCTCTGAAAATCCAAAATATATATCAATTTTCCAACCATTGGGCCTGCAGTCGACTTAAAATCACTTAATTCTGTCATTCGAAACTTGATATAATCCTGAAATTACGACCGAGCATGTGGCATATAAAGTATAAACGACTCAAATCCTGTCAAAACAGAATTCTGAAACAGCATCTAAACATGCAAGTGTAGTAACTTTTCATAAATCTAGTTCAAAGATACGAAATCTTTACGAGCATTGAATAATTCAAGGTGGGTTACTCAAGACCATTTCGATTACTCGTTAAAACATAATTCTGAATTAAGTGTTGGGATGGTCTTATAGGCTTAAAAAACAACTAAAAAAAATGGATTGTTACTGTTAAAAAATTGAGAAGAATTCTGACTTTTTGATTTATATTTAAAATAACTTAGAATTCATTCCCTGACTAAATCTCAAATAGTAATACAGTAAAATCTCGATAAATAAATTTTCAATAAATTAATAATTTTACTTAAATAATAAAATTTTCTAGTCCCAACTTGGGATAGGGTAGTAAATTAATATTTCGGTAATGTTCAAGAAAATAATTTTTTTTTATTGAATCCTTTAGGCCCAATGTAAACATACATTAATAATTAATCAAACACGAAATTAATAATAAATAAAATATAAAATTCATAATATTAAGGAGTTTTTTTTTTTCCCTTCATAACTTCAATTATCTAAATTCACATTTTGCAATATATGCATATAAAGTTATTTGTTTATAGACTGAGCTCACCTATGTCCTTAATATCAAAGGCTTATACAATAATAATATATAAGTACATATACGGAAAATAAAGAAAGATAGATATTGTATAATTACAAGTTTGTTATACTATTATGGATAGTAGTGGTTGGAGGAGATATTGTTGACTTGAGGAATCACCATTTGTGCTATTTTATAGGTAAATAGGTACATGTACCAACAAAATGCTTCTTATAACAAAAAAAAAAAAGAAAAAAAAGAAGAGACTCTTTCTAAATTAATAAATATTAATTATTAAAAAAATTAATCGATTGTTCATTTATTCATAAATAAATAACTTTGTTAAAAATAATATTTTTTCTTAGTCCTAACAATAATATTTTGTAGAGGTGATACTGCATATGTACGGTAATAAATTCGAAAAAATGTAAAACATTATTTCAGCCTTTTCTTCCACTTTCTTCGGAAATGACCTCAAATAATCTTGTCAGGAGTAATAATAAAAAATGTAGTCGTAGGTGAGGTTTAGAAATTAAATACACAGTTTGTTAGAAAAAGTCAATTTAAATGGAAAATTTCAACCTGGTCCAAATTTCTCCGCTCATTAAATTATCTCCAAACTTTCCAATGACAATAAATAGAAAAGGAGGACTTTTGTCATTAACACAATACTAAAGCGAGTAATTCGGAAAGCAAGAGCAGACACGTGTTTTGCATTATATCAAATTATCAATGGCTAAAATGGAACCCTTCAAGGCTCTAAGACAATTCAATGGGCGTGGGCCGTAGTTTATCTTTGACTAATTATATAGGAGCCATTAACCATTAGAAAACTTGACTTGTGACCACCGCCAATAATCAAATACGAAGGCAAGGCACTTCCAAAACCTTAAAGTTGAATTGGCTTGAGCATCTACCATGTGTATTCAAAAGGTAAAGGTCTAATATAGTACGGAAACATTTTGCAAAGTATTTGACAACAAATTTTCACTATGTCGCTTAGAGATGAGCTGATAAAATGTCAACCACTAAACTAATAAGTGATTGATTAATTAATCCCTTATTAGAATAAGGTTTTCATAATTAAAGGACACAGACATGCCTCCTTTGCCATCTTTGTCTCAAACTTCGGCAATGTTAACTTCCACATACCCTACATCTACGATCTTACATATTAAGATTTGAGGCTGCCGTTACTTGCCTTAATGGAACGTTTAATTCAGTTGAAGAAGTTAAAAAAGCACACTAAGGAATTATTGTTGTGTTTACATTTTAGATTCAGATTTTAAAGTGCGAAGTTTTCAAAATCAATTATTTATTTCGCTTCGTAGTAGGCAGAATGGGAGTTTCACTATGTGACTATGTGAGCCTTATTTATTTTTTAAGTTGAGAGGGAGATTTTTACTGAACGGAGTTAGTTAAGGCCTAGGAGGAGGGCCAGCCCCTTCTAGGCCATTATTTTTTCTTTTAAATGTATTTTGAGTCTCTTTTAAAAAAGTAAAATAAAGAGAGTTTGAGCTCTTTTTTTTATAATAAAATATTTGCAACTTGTGACAAGAGTTTTTTTTTAGTGGCTTTAGAGACTTGGGTTCAAATCTCAATAGCCATATAATTTTATTTCTTTAAATATTTGGTTCTCAAAAATTCAAATTGCATTGTTTTCTCTTCGAAAAAAAAAATAGTAATAAATTATTTATTTTAAATGTTGAATCCCATTGCGAACATTAAAAAAAATACCCTTAATTAAATTAAAAATTTTTAAACTAAGGTTCCCCTAATATAAGTGCCTAGCTCTGCCACTTTCCCATGAAGGGGAAGGTGGGACTTGAGAGATGCACTCCCACTCGTTTTAGTTTCGAAAATATCCTTAAAAATTTTTAAAAATTATAATTTTACCATAAATAAAATAGGTAAAAAAATTATAGTTTAAAAAATTAAAATAAAATTAATCAAAGATTTTAATTTATATCGTTGAAAATATTAATAAGAATAATTGTTTTATATACTTAAATTAAAAATAAAATAAATAAGTTATTGTATAAATATATTTTCTTAGGGGAAGGATCAATGGCTCTTTAAAATTACACTTATTTTTACACAATTTTTTTTACCCTTGGATAAACGATTAATCAATGGTTAGGATAAGATGTAATTAATTATATTGACCGTATTTATAAATAATTAATAATGTAGATTTTTAGCCATGGATTTTCTCTCCAATTTACTCATTCCTTAATTCATTTTCTTTAATCTCTCTTTGTCATCTTCTCTACGGTTTCACAGTATAACAAAAGCTTGTTGCATAGAAAAGTAGAAAAATTTGCAAAATGCTTAAAAAATCAATAGTCTCTTATTATTTTTTTTTTGAAGAAAAAAATATTTACTATTAATCTCTATCACTGTAAAATTAAACACAGTGAAACTTTAGAAGATAAAAGCTTCATTTCCTATGCGAGCTTGTGAAAAGTAAATCGCAAATATTATGTAAGTTTAAGCAGCCATTATTGATCTATAATTTTGTGGAACTGTGGATCAATTAATATTGGATTGGATAAAAATCAATGATTTTTGTTGAAATAATTTTTTCTTTGTAAGTACACATTTTATATTATTCCATTTCCTTATTCATTTTATAATTAAAAGTTGTGAGTTATGTCTATATATACTAATAATTCTACGCATACCAAGTTTTTATCTTAAAAATCTATTTAAACAATATATCATTAATCAATCACCTAATGAAATAATATAATTAATTCATTTAAATTTTATAAAAAAAAAATATTATTCACCCAACCTATCACTTTGATTGTGTCCGTCACAATCGCAAGCTTACTTGAGGCGGTTCCTCATTTTGAGCTGTTGTTATCGTAGATTTAGAAAAGTCTCGTAAAACTTTTGATATGAACAATCCAGAAGGGGAAATAAAATACCAAAAAACTGCCACTGAGTTACACATTCGTTAGCATAGTTACATAACCCTATCACAGTCTCACTCTCCGAGCATCTTCATGTGACCAAACACTGTACATTTTTAAATTTAACAATTCGAAATAAAATTAGAGATTCAAATTTACTATGGCCTGCGAATCCGTGATGACGTTAGAGAAAGGTGCAAACTTATCAGATATCGATGGCGAAGAGGAGGAACCGGGGGAGGTGATCGAATCAGCAGCACCTCTTAAGGTGGGTGAGGAAAGAGGGCTTGGTAATTCTGGTATCAAAAAGAAGCTTCTCAAAAACGGCGTCGACTGGGACACCCCTGAATTCGGTGACGAAGTCACAAGTTAGTTCTCACTTTGTCTTTTATATTTCATTATTACTATTATTATTGTTTTTCACTTGAAATTGGGACCCAAGTTAAGACTTTCTTAATAGTATTGGAATTTTTAAGTTTGATAAGTTATCATCAATGAAGTTTGTATGCAGGTTAAATTTGAAGTCACTATATTACAACAGTTTATTTATTTATTTATTTTTGTTATCTTTAATTGAGTGCAGTTCACTATGTGGGTACTTTGCTTGACGGAACCAAGTTTGATTCTACAAGAGATAGATATGATCCTTTGACCTTTAAGCTTGGTACCGGTGAGTGAGTTCTTTATTTTTTATTTGACCTTTTTTTTCCCCCTCATTTTTGGTTTAGAGTAAAACTTTGGTTACCTGTTAACATGGTTATTGCCAGGTCAAGTGGCAACAGGTTTGGATAATGGGATAATTACTATGAAAAAGAGGGAATGTGCAGTGTTCACATTCACGTTGCCTTCTGAGCTAAGATTTGGAGTTGAAGGTCGTGATAGTCTGCCACCAAATTCAGTTGTTCAGTTTGAAGTTGAACTAGTCTCATGGATCACAGTGGTGGACTTGAGTAAAGATGGTGGGATTGTTAAGAAGATTTTGGAGAAGGGGGAGAGGGATGCGTCCCCCGGTGACTTGGATGAAGTTCTTGGTACTTTTAATGCGGCTTATTACTGAAATTTTTGTTTCCATTTTTATGTTCATTATTGCAAGTAGATTGTTAATGGATATGACTATGCTGGTATGGTCATTGCTAACAAGGTGTTATCTGTTACTGCAGTGAAGTATCAAGTGATGCTTGGTGATGGTACCATGGTGGCAAAAACTCCGGAAGAAGGAGTTGAATTTTATTTGAAAGATGGTAATTTAGAGTTGAGAGATAGGGCTCTATAGTACTTATGAATGTACATAATTATTTCTTACTAAGCTGGATTTTTATTATTGACTGTTTTGATCTCTTCAGGGCATTTTTGCCCTGTGTTGTCTAAAGCAATTTTAACCATGAAAAAGGGAGAGAAGGTCAAATTAGTCATTCAGCCACAATGTAAGTCTTCTCACATCTTACTATGACAGGATTGCCATTTTTCTATTTTATTGTCTCAAGTTCTTCCGGTATTGGTTAATTTCCAGATGAAGGATACACTTGCTGTTTGAAGATAACTATACATTTTACTAAATCACAGTTCCTTGATCTCGCACCTCGCTGTTTACTAGTGAAGAAGTGCTAGCTACATACACACAGGCATTTGTAGAATGGCTAAGTTCAATGGTTCTTAAGCAGTATCTTATAAATCTGGAGCTTATATACTACTGATTTTGATTTTTGACTCAAGGTGGTGATAGCATGATTCTTTTGCTGAAAATGATGCTGTAATCTCACTGTGATTTGGTTATTGTTCTTTACTATCTAACACAAAAGTTTGCAGATGCTTTTGGAGAGCAGAGAAGGGATGCTTGTGATGGATTCGGTACAATCCCCCGAAATTCCGCATTGGATTTCAATCTAGAGTTGCTATCTTTCAAGCATGTTGTTGATGTTACTGGAGACTCCAAAGTAGTCAAGAAGATCTTAAAAGAGGGGGAAGGCACTTCTGCGGATGAAGGTGCTACTGTAACAAGTAAGTGATTTTCTTCTTTGTAATGCCCCATTTCTGCTTTTATTTTACTCAAAGCACAAACTTGAATAAATGATGATCCAAGAGTTCTTACTCATGGAATCTTTGGACTTAATTGGTTTTATTGAATCATCATGGTGCTACTGTAACCAATAAGTGACCTAATGTATGTACTAGGTTTGAGAATTCAATATAATGGTGAATTGAAGTTTAAAAGTTTGGGATCTAGGCTGGATATAAAATCAAGCCAATTTTGACTGAATGCATATGAAATGATAATTAAAAACTCTGATGGAGATTAGATATTCTCATATGATTCATATATCATCATGGGGAGACTTTCTTTCTTTCAAGCTTTCAGGTGTTGAAATACTATGTGTATGTCTACTTTCAGAAGCAGTAAAGTACACAACTATACTATCTCTGCACCATGTCTCTTGTAAAGCAAAATTATCAATACAGAAGAAGTGTATTTTATGAAATTACGTTGCAATATGCTGTATGAACCTTGACATGTCGTGATTCCTTTAATCAAATTAGATCATACTGTCTTATATTCTTCGATTCTTTGCAGTCAGCTACATTGCTAGGCTAGAAGATGGCACTGTATTTGAGAAAAAGGGATATGATGGGGAGCAGCCTTTGGAATTTATCACAGATGAAGGTAATTCATTGCTGCTTCTGTATTGTCATTTTAGTTCACTAGCTTTTCTGTCATGTGTACATCATATTCCTCTAGAATTTATTAAAAAAATCTATTTGAATCTACTTAAAGGTCTGTCACTCTTTGTTGGAGCTATTCGACAATGGTACGGATTTTTCAAATGATAAAGTTCCAGACTTTTAACTATGGCTGCAAGTTGCTGTATGCAGAACAAGGAATTGCTGGTTTAGACCGAGTGGCGGCAACGATGAAGAAGGAGGAATGGGCAATAGTAACAATAAATCATGAATATGGCTTTGGAAATGTTGAAGCAAAGCGGGATCTTGCAACAGTCCCTTCATGTGCGAAGTTATATTATGAAGTTGAAATGATGGATTTTATCAAGGTAATGACTTGTGACTGGTAATTATTTGGTAATATTGAAGATGAGACATTGTAGCTCTGTGCTTATGAATATATAGAGTATGATAACTCTTTGAATACCTTTTATTTCTCTTCCTTTCCTTACATTTTCTTTTCCATAGGCAAAGGAATAATCATTGATATTTGCATTTTTGTTCAATTTGTCTTTCAAATCTCTATATATAATTTAGGGACCGGTGAATCAGTCATGAGCAAACTAAATACTGCTAGTTTTTCTCCTCAAATGCGAAGATTACAAATCGCATCTCTGATTAAAACAAGAAAGTTTAGGATATGTTTCTTATGCATTGATCTGGTTTTCTCAAATTTTTGTTAGTAATAGTTAGAATATTCTTGAAGCAGTTTTAAGAAGAATGTGTGATTTTTGATACTTATTACCCGAAGAAGAAATGGTATTGGTATAAACTTAGTTATTTACCCCAATATACACAATTATTGAGATTGATTTAGATTTTACCCTACCATCATTACAAAATTGCTTTTGCTTAATTTTTTTTTTTTTTTTCACTAGAAGTATTTGGGCTCCAATATTCCTGGATTTTCTAATTGGGGAATTGTTTGCCCACTGCTTCTTTTGTTAAAAGGAGAAAGTGCCATGGGAAATGAATAATCAGGAGAAAATTGAGGCTGCTGGGAGAAAGAAAGAAGAAGGCAATTTGCTATTCAAAAATGGGAAGTATGAACGAGCTGGCAAAAAATATAATAAGGTGGCTCAATGCGCTGGTTTAGACAAACTCAAATTCCTAGGTTTCAAGTTTATAGATTTTTGACTATATACATTTACTTCTCCTGTATTATCAGGCTGCAGACTGTGTGAGTGAAGATGGGTCCTTTGTTGATGATGAGCAGAAGTTAGTTAAGTCATTAAGAGTTTCATGCTGGTTGAACAGTGCAGCTTGTTGTCTCAAACTGAAGGACTACCAAGGTGCAATTGAGTTGTGTTCGAAGGTGATTGTTGAAAGAGAAGCAGCCAGAGGGGTGTAATATGAGTCACAATGCATCTTTTTTTCTAATTTTTCTTTTTCTCTTACAGGTATTAGATTGTGATTGTCACAATGTAAAAGCTCTTTACAGGAGAGCACAAGCCTATATGGAGATTGCAGATCTGATCTTGGCTGAATTGGACATCAAGAAAGCTATTGAGGCTGACCCCCAGAACAGGTAATGGCGATTTTTATTCAGACCAAACTTCTTTTGCCACTTGAGATGACATGCTTCTCTATCCAGGGAGGTGACGTTGCTGCAGAAATCATTGAAACAACTTCAAGCTGAGAGCAACAAGAGAGATGCAAAGTTCTATGCGAACATGTTTGCGCATGTGACTAAGGACTCATCTGTGGCTACCAAGGTGGGTTATTTTACATTTACGTCATCTTGCAATGCATGATTCTGAAGAGCATCTTGATTTTGTCTTCTTCTTTCCTCCTGGTTTTCTGGATCTTGATCTTTATTATATTCCCACGGTGATATCTAAAGGAATTTTGTGAAAATGTGGTGGCTATCAACAACTAATTGATCCCCACAATCAAGATTATCTATCTGAACTTTCATCTCCAAATTCTTGAGTGTTATTGCAGAAGCTGAAGGTAGAGAAATCAGAGGAGGAGAAGAGGCGGGAAGTGGCCGTGGCGATGGAAACAGAAAAGGAAGTTGATAGCTCAGCTCCTCCTAAAGACGGAGTGGTTGTTGATTCATGCTAAATATATGTTTAGAAAATATGTATAGTTGATGATCCCTGATAAAACCAAGAGGAGCAACGAATCAATCCACCGAGAAAAGTTCCGGCCTCGGGGGCCGATACTGCCTCCCTAAATGTATCATATACAGAATTATTTTACAAAGTTCTATATGCATTATTGATCATAATCATGGATTCCATGTATAAAATTCACGGTAAGACATGCGTCAGTAAATTTTTGGTTTTGACGTAATTAAGTCATTAATTTAGGTCTTGATTGATATAGAGATCGAACAATTATAATTTAAGTAAGGGTGAGGCTATTTGAACCCAATTTTTTACTCTTTAAACTATTCTTCTTTATACACACATCACTACAATTGAAAACATCTATTTTTACTCAACAAACCCTCTCATGTTCCAAAACTAATCCTTCTTCATTCATCTTCTTCTCTTATACATTTGCTTCCAAAAAATGCTTCCACACGAGTATAAACGAAATCTGAAATTGCAGCAACCAGCAATTGGTGGGAGACTGCACATGAAACAAAATGTGGGAGACTGCACAGGGAGAGGGAGCGTTGATACATATATCAAAAAATTATCTCCCCAATCTAACCCAAAAAATAATGAATATAGCAAATATCTTCCCTAATACAAGAATGGATAGAAGTTATAATGGTAACTATTTTGATACATTTTTTTTTTCACCCCAACAGGAAAGTTAATGAATTGATCAATTGCAAACGTTTTAAAAATATGAAACTGGTGCCTTGAAAAATATTGGTTCACCTGCAAATATTTTGGACCGAAAAGGAACGGTAGTTCATAATTGCTTTATGGAAAAAATCAATTTTCTTATGGTAACCAAGAGATTATTTTTAATTTCGATGGCATCTATAATTGAATTAGCTATTAATAAATTATATAATTTCATGGAATAACATTTTTCAACCTTAACCAAAATCAATTTAATGAGAAAATATACACAAAGGCGGATGCAAGAGAGATATGAAATTAAAAGAGGATGGTTTCGTAATTATATATGAGGATATCTTTGTGATATAAAATTTTATTATAAAATAGGTGTAAAGAGTATAAATATGGGTTCAAATAGCCTCACCCTTTAAGTAACTTATGTGTTTACATACAAGAGTAAGAATGGAGAGTGTAAAGTCTTTTTACTCCAGTATTTACATATTTATTTAAGGATAAGTATAAAAATTTTATTTTGTTGGATTTACTTTTGAAGTGAGGATTGTGATTTCCACTTTTATGGAGAGGTGGGAATCCTACTTTCACTCCTTTGATCTCTAAAAATGCTCAAAGCTAATAAAAAAGTTTACAGGTGAATATTATCAATAATTTTTAGTTTTAAATAATTAAAGTAAAATTTATAAATATTTTTAATTTACATCACGAAAAATATTAATAAATATTATTAGTTTGCATAATAAAAATTAATAATAAAATAAATAGGTTTTGTATAAACATATTTTGTTATCCATTTTCTAACTAAAAGTTACATACTCTTTATAGAAAGGTAAAATTATAATTTATAATAATTAATTCTCAATTCAAAATAAAGTAAATATATAATTGAGATTATGATTGATAGTTTACACTCTTATTCTAGTCTAAATAAACATCTACTTTCAATCTATACTTCCATCTTAAAGATTTTTGCTATTCAGTATTTTCACTCCAAGTGTTTAATAATCTTTAGTTGTGATTTAAAAGTTTAATTAATTTGATTTGTTACGTGTATGATAAAAAATATTATAATAATTTATTATTTTTGTCAAAATTATAATCTAAAACCCATATTTATTATATGTTGTTAACTTATATTTTATAATTTTTTTTTAGAACAGTTGTAATCTAGAAGTTTATCATCTTAATTTCAAACATTACCTTAGTCTTAAGTTTTTGTTCGGATGAAGTATTGGAGTTTTATGGTGAAAAATAAATTGACACGCAACGTAGGCAACTCAAATACAGAAACCACCGGCCAGCGTATTTTCCAAGGAAATCTGTGGCATACGCAATTTGACATTCAACGAAATATGTTTAACCGTTAATCGCAAATTGTATCATTGCCACAAAAAGCAGAACTAAAGTTCAAAGTTGAGTGGTTCAATACGTAACTTGATAATGATTGATTGATTTGCAACGGTTGTGTAGGGCACAGCAACGTGGACTCACGTAGTCACGTTTATGACATCGCCGCAGAGTGCAGACGTCTCAATAGAAGCCAAAACGACAATGCATTGCTTAAAAAAGGAAAACAAAAAAATGAAAAACATTTTTCAACAAATTTTTCTCTATTTTCTTCTATTGCGTGCCGCCTGTCGAATGCCTCCCCAAGCCTAACAAAACTGTTAATTTGACCCGTGTCGTATCAAAATTCACTATGCTAATAACTCCAGTCTCTTTGTCTTAGTTACGTTGTGACGTTGTGAGGGGTTATTTGTATTGGGCATGTATTTCATAGAATTCATTGTAATAATGTAAGTCCCAATTATGTATATCTAATTATAAATATCAGTGTAATACCTCTGTTATAATAAGCAATTGTTATAAATATCTGTGTAATATAGTAATCTGATGATTAATCAGTCTAAAAAAAAAAAGTTACGTTGTGACAATAACACTGTCAACCAAGCGTTTTAGATAATTAGGTTCTTATCCAACGAACCTGAAGATTGTTCACTAGCTCTTGTTTCTGCAAAGAAACTATCATCTAGAGACAGGAAAAAGGCAAAGAACAATGCAAATGGCAAAGCTCTGTTTTTCTCTTCTTCTGCTTTTACAGCTTTGCATGCAGCCTGCAGCTTCTCACTCAACAGTCAAGTTTCTTCCAGGATTCCAGGGGCCTCTCCCCTTTGAACTTGAAACTGGGTTAGTTCATAATATGACAGCAAATAGCTCTAATGATCAATTAGTACTTATTCTGAATTTATACATATTTGTTTGATCAGGTATGTAGGTGTAGGTGAGTCAGAGGAAGCACAGCTCTTCTATTACTTTGTTAAGTCGGACAAAAATCCAAAAGAGGACCCTCTCTTGCTTTGGCTTACTGGTGGCCCTGGCTGCTCTGCCTTCTCAGGTCTTGCTTACGAAATTGGTAAGTGATCAAATGCAATCATACATTTTTCAGTTGGTCGCTTAAAAAAGTTTAGGAGAATTTCTCGTGATTGCCAGTTGGTTGCCAGGTCCAGTAAATTTCAACACAGTGGAGTACAATGGGAGCTTGCCCACTTTGCGCTTAAATCCCTACTCGTGGACAAAGGTGACAACTGTGTTTTGTTTCAGATTGATATTAGATTAGATGATATGGTGATTTCTGTAATTTTAACTTTGGAGGTTAATTATCAGGAAGCCAGCATCTTGTTTGTGGATTCGCCTGTCGGCACTGGATTTTCCTACGCAAGAACCCCACATGCCTCTCAAACTGGTGACTTTAAACAAGTTCACCACCTTGACCAATTTCTTAGAAAGGTATACTTCTCAACTAACACAATTTTTAAGGACCATTTACTGTTTCTGATTCCATGTTGGATCTTATAGTGGCTGATGGATCACCCTGAGTTCATCTCAAATCCATTTTATGTTGGAGGGGATTCGTACTCTGGCATTACGGTCCCGGCACTTGTTCAACGGATCTCAAATGGTATGCCTATAACGGTTGATTAATATGTTACCTAAAATGACAATGTGTACAGGATAAACTAGGAATCTGCTCTTTGTCGTCAATACTCAACTTCATGATATTAAATTTCTTAACCCTTTCGTAATTGTAGCTCATCAGCCAGGGCTGAAAGCCTACACTATCTTTTTACTTATTTTGTACTTCACATATTAATCCTTCTCTATGTACTATTGTGAAACCTCACTTTGCAGCACAAAACTACTTGCATCTCCAAGAGATTAAAACCATGAAGCTGGCTGCAGAAATTTGAAACATTTTAGTGCCTCAGTAGTGGCATAAAAGTTTAAGGCATATTACTATTTTATTGTATTTCCTTTGTTCATAGTCATTTGGTTATGGTCATGCAGAAAATGAAGAAGATATCAAACCGCTGATAAATCTCCAGGTTTGTAATCTGTTTCCTTTTATTAGAAACACAACTCATGCATACTGCTCGGAGTGTGAATTAGGATAAATTAAGGAGCTAAACAGACATCTGAAAAAAGGTCCAAGATTGTGCATAATAGACAAACCAGAGCAGAAGTACTGAAGGACTATTTATCACTCTCTCAATTCTGCTACTGTTTCAGGGATACATACTAGGGAACCCCAGAACAGACATGGTTGTTGAACAAAACTCACAGATCCCATTTGCTCATGGAATGGGGCTTATTTCGAATGAACTCTATGAGGTAACTCAATTTTCCACATAAGTTCCCCAATTCATGTCATAATTGAGAAAAAAAAGAGAAGGAAAAATGCGAAATAACCAGAAGTTTGGAGTGTAATTAGTCCAGAAACACTTTTGCAGTCACTGAAGATAACTTGTGGAGGAGAGTATGTAAACGTAGATCCCAACAACAAAGATTGTTTGAATGATATTCAGACTTTCTCTAAGGTAAGCTATGTACGAAGCAATATATTTGTTGAAACTTTCAGTTTTCCATCATCATCTTTTTGTGTTATTATTTTTGTAGTATCTTGGACTATTTTTTCATCTAAGTTGGTACATGCTTAACGATCGGCATTTTCAGTTGACTTCTGGAGTTGAAAAGTCGCATATATTGGAACCTCATTGTCAATTTTTCTCTCCGAAGCCACGAGCGTCATCTCATAACAGAAGATCTCTCAATGTCAATGAGCAATCTCAAGAATTCCTTAATCCTGAACCAACATTTCCTCCGATTGGCTGTCGAGTAACTCCTTTTTTCTGTTTCCTCTAATATGCTTCATACATTTTCTATGACATAAGGTACATAAATATCAAATTGTTGCATAGAGAATGATTTTGGCTTATATACCAACTATCATCCTCAGCCAATTTGAAGAATCATACGTCGGTGTGCCCCATTTACTGCCTTAAAAGAGTCTTGAACTTCATTCTTCCTTTGACTAGGCATCAGAATGCTAAGTTTGTTACCTGACGTGGAGAAATGTGATCATCCATGATCAATGAGATGTATTTTTTCAGAGGGTGTGTTTGCATTAAAGCATTTTCTGGAATGTACTTATCAAGTGTTTTTTCCGAAAGTGCTCCAATAATTTTGATGATCTCAGATACATTCTAAATGTTCTTGGATACACAACAAATTGATTAGAATCTATGAACTTTTTCTTATATAAAACCCTTTTTTCTCTTGCAGTCTTATGGATATTTGCTCGCTCGCTATTGGGATAATGACCATAATGTCCGTAAGGCACTTCATATAAGACAGGTATGAGATCAATACTTGAAATAGCAGATTCATTAAACTACTAAAAGTGCAATCGAACTGCGAGAAAATCAAGCATGACTCTTGCTTAGCACAGGGAAGCAAAGGTGAATGGATACGCTGCAATTATGATTTACCTTATACGCATGAAATTGGCAATAGTTTTTCCTATCATGTAAGCCTCAGTACAAAAGGCTACCGCTCTTTAATATATAGGTAAGATCAGTTACATTTATGCATTGAGGTTTCTAGTTTCTATCAATATTAACCCTACCACTATCAAAATAGACACCTTAGACCCTAGAGGATTACCAGTTGAACTAACTGCATTGCACCAACTATTATCAGCTATAGATATTTGATGTATATTAATTTTTGATGTATTTTATTCCCCCACCCCCCCCCCCCCGGTTTTACTGTGTAACAGTGGGGACCATGACATGATCATACCATTCCTGGGAACAGAGGCGTGGATAAAATCTCTCAATTACTCCATTGTTGATGACTGGAGGCCGTGGATTCTCCACAGCCAAGTTGCAGGGTAAGCCGTGAATTACTTTTGGGTGTTCATTTTGTTTATGAATTAAATAGTCTTATTCTTGAGATCGAGCATAATAAAGTAGCTAGACTGAAGATATTTGTTATTCACTTATTTGGCCGGATAGGTATACGAGGACTTACTCCAATCAGATGACGTATGCCACTGTAAAGGCAAGAAATTCCTGTAACCTTTGCTGCCTCTTATGATTTTTTCAGTAACGACATAATCATATTAACTAGAGAAAAACTAGTTTCTTGAGTGTTATTGTTTGTATTATTTTGCAGGGAGGAGGGCACACTGCTCCTGAGTACAGGCCTGCGGAATGTTATGCTATGTTTCAAAGATGGATAAATCATGATCCATTGTAGTTGCCTGCAATTTCTAGCTAGTATTTGGTCCAAAGTAATCTATATCAATAATTGATCATGTATGATCATGTTTCCTCATGTTAGGTATCAGTGTTGACAATAAACAGACATTCATGAAAAGCACACATTCATAATAAATGGAAGCTAATTTTACCAAATGAAAGTAGTCAATTTCTGCTCTGAAACATTAGAAATATTCTATCCATTCTTGACAATTAAGCTGAAATGGCTTGCACACGCGGAAACACCCAATTTGTTTTTGTTTGAAGAAATGACGGTTCTTTTGTTTTCTCCTTTTTGTCTAAGTAATTTATGTCACTTGTCAGCAAAAAGCATTGAGGATACAAAATAACAGGTCCTTTTTATTGCCAGAGGAATGCAGATTTGGCAAAGCTGCCTAATTAACGATTATTAATTAAATCTTGCTCTTCAGTACAGCTCCCTCGCTGGACAAGATTGCTTACAAATGAAAGCAAGGCTCTATTGCTGCAATGAAGACAAAAGTAAGAGAACAAATTGACGGAGGATCCTTTCAAGAATGACAAATTATAGGTGCCATTTATCTCCTCTAGCATTGCAGGGTTCCAAAGTGTGTCTTGAATTTTATAATATTTTTTTTCTCGGTCCTGCCTTTCTGTTATTATTTCTTTTTTTTTCCTCCCCCAAAGCCCGCCAAGGCTAGAGGGCTATGGCGCCTGAAAATGTTTTGGAGTTTCTCAAAATATAGAAAATTAAGTTAAAAATACTAATCCAACCCCCGCAATCTTGATATATAATCTTTATACATAAGAGAAAAATGTGATTTTTATATTTTTCACTACCGTTAATTTGAAATAAAGTTAAAATGTCAATAAATAGCAATAGAAAAATAATAATAATGAAATAAAAAGTGAACAACCAATTCCCAATATTTTAAAAATCAGATGTTAATACAACATGAGTCTTGATGTTTGTATTTTTTTATTTGTTATTTTTTGTTTATTAATACTTACAGTAGTCTTCACTATATAATTTAAGGTCAGTTTGGGATTGTGGTTGCTTATTAAATAAATTGTTTTTCATGTGTGGATGCAATGAGCTACTGATTGAAAAAGTAGCTTGATATTTGGTAAACTGTGTTGTTACCGTTGTCATGAATTTGAAAAACAGTGTACATGCGTTTAGTAAATTTTATTACAAATGTGTTGTTTTATTATATAATGACTAAAATAGACATAAAATTAAACCACTTTTTATTTTTTGGAGTATGTTTAATAATGTTTAGACATGCATTTTCTTTTCAAAACACATAAAATTACATAAAGTAAAAAAACTCAATTAAATAAAATCTAATGAACTTTATAATTCGTTACGTAAAATATGATAAAAATTTATATTAATACATAATTTAAATAAAATAAAAACGTAATATGTGCTACATTCACATTAAACTTGTTGTAATAAGCATGATGACTATAATATATATATAAATAGATTGAATGTTAAAAGTCGTAGTTATGAAAATGATTTTAAAAGTTATGGTTAACTTTCATGTGAAATTATTCATAGTTTAAAAAAATTGACGTAATCATACACGAGCTTTATTGAATCTTATAATAGAACATAAATGTAAAATACAAAAAATATTAATTTACTAGATCAAAACTTTGATATTGGAGAGATGGTACAGTAGTTGTGGTTGTAATTTGATTGTAATGGTAATATGATATCTAATGACTTATATATTAGAGTTTATGGAAAAATAAAACATGATAATTATATATATATTAAAGTTATAATAGTTATTGGGAAAGGGATTCACGCAAGTAGTTGCAAATTAAATGGAAATAAAATTTTTTTCCTCTTTGTGTGTTTAAAACAGAATGTGTACCACAAATAAATAAGCAGAAAATAATATAACACAATCCAAAACAACAAACCAACCACAAGAGACAAATTTTCACGTGGAAAACCCAAAATAGGAAAAATCATGAGACTGTAATTCGATATAATCTTCTACTATATTAATGAGATTACAGGACAAATTATTCTTTAAATAATACCAGAGGCGAATAACATTAAGAGTCTCAATAATCTTAACTTATAATAACAATTTAATATATGTCTCTCTCAAACAAATGAACATTTCAAATAACAGCCAATGAGAGAATAAAATAAAAATCAAGACTAGTATAATTATATAAGGTGATCTTAAAAACTTACCCTTAAAATTTGAGAGAAAACAAAGTTAAAATCGCTTCTAATAGTCTAATTAAAAATTGAAATCCTAACCCGCAAATTTAATATCACGTCACTGTTCTGTCTCATCTTTTCTTCACTTGTCTTTTGTAATTATGTTGTCTACGGCTGCAGCTTTCACTTGCTTTTATAATATATTCTTTTGGTTAATTTAATTCAAGTCCAAAGTCTAATAATAATTAAACATCAAGCAAGAGTTTTGGACTATGGGCTTTTGGGCCCCAAAATGAAATGGACCCAACAAATTTCTCCCTCCAAATCATATGGGGGGCACCACCAAGCCTGCTTTTTGCACACAACTTTTCAACTTCACATTGAGCAACGACTTTGTCATTATATTTGACCAATTTTATGTTGTGTAAATCTTTTTAAGCTGTAACAAATATATCTCGTATCTAATGATACCTCATAAGGGTGGGCATTTTACCCAACCCGACCCGATCCGACCCGACCCGACTCGATAAATTTCAGGTTCGGGTCGGATCGGGTCGGGATCGAAACCCGATCGGTTTGAAATTTACAAACCCGATCGGGTTGTGATCGGTTCGGGTCAAACCCGACCCGATCCGAATACCCGATCGGGTTCTTAAAAAAAAAAAAACGTATTGACCCGAATTGACCTGATTTCAACCAACCCGAACTGACCCGTATTAACCCGAATTGACCCGAACTAACCCAAATTGACCCGAACTCAATTCTACCCATTTTAAATCCAACCCGATCCAACCCGAACATAACCCGAATTAATGACCCGACCCGAACCGACCCGAATATAGTTCGGGTCGGTTCGGGTCGGGTCATTAATTCGGGTTATGTTCGGATTGTTCCTTGTCTAACCCGAACAACTCGAAACCCAATCGGGTTGACCCGAACCCGACCCGAACCCGATTTTGCCCACCCCTAATACCTCACATCAATATGTCTGGAATTTGAATGGTATGTCGAATTCTTTGTAAAGTGAATGACACTCTAATTATTGCAGTACACAATATAGATATCTTATTTCACACCTATCTCTTGTAGGAAATTTCTTATCCACAAGGCTTCTTTGCAACCTTCAGTAATTGTAATATACTTTGCTTCAGTAGTGGACAAAGCAACACATTGTTAAAGTCTGGACTAACGTGAGACTACTCTCCTGACAAATGTGAGCAAATATCCTAATAAAGATTTTCTAGAATCAATATTTCCTGCCATAGACACATCCGTGTACACTTGTAACATAAGTTTGTTACCATCAAAATATAAACATGCCCTAGAAGTGTTTTTGAGATATCTAAGAATCTACTTCACTATTTTCTAGTGTTCTTTGCCCGGATTGGAGAGAAACCGATTGACTATACTAACTGCATGAGCAATTTTTTGTCTTGTACAAACCATGACATACATCAAACTCTCAACTGCTAAAGTACAAGGAACTCCTCTCATCTCTTACTTTTCTTTCTCACTTGTAGGATAATGTTCGGAGCTAAGCTTAAAATGGCCTGCAAGTGGAGAACAAATAAATTTTGCCTTGCTTGTGTTGAATTTTTCAAGAATCCTTTCAATATATGCTTCTTCAAATAACCATAATTTTACAAATTTTCTATCACTGAAAATCTTCATCCCAAGAATTTGTTTTGTTAGTCCCAAGTCTTTCATTACAAAAGACTTGCTAAGTTCTTTCTTCAGACTATCAATCTTACTAGTATCCTGGCCAACAATCGACATGTCATCGACCTAAAGCAAAAACATAATAAAATCATCATCACCAAACCTCTTCACAAAATACAATGGTCATACATATTCTTGTTGAAACCATGATTCTTTATACAATAATTAAACTTCTTGTACCACTATCTTGGTGCCTGTTTTAGCTCATATATATTTTTCTTTAACTTACATACAAGTTCTTCTTTGCCTTTGACACTGAACTATATTGTTTCATATATATTTCTTCTTTTAAGTCACCTGGAAAGAAAGTTGTCGTTACATTAAGTTGTTTAATCTCCAAATTTAAGCTAACTGTTAATCCCGAAACAACTTAAATAACATACATCTTAACCATATGAGAAAATATTTTTTTTAAATCAACACATTTCTTCTGACTGAAACCCTTAATAACAAATCTAATTTTGCACTGCTATTGTGAGTTATTTTCAGTCTTCAACTTGTAAACAAATTTGTTCTTTAGTATTATGTTTTCTTTAGGAAGCTTTACTAAGTTATAAGTGTAGTTTTCATTTAAGGATTTCATCTCCCCTTGCATGGCTTTAACCTACTCATTTTTATGCTTGTGAGACATAACATCTTCAAACATTCTAGCTCTCTTTCATCTGTAAGCATCACATACTCATATAGATGATATCTAATGAAAGGTTGTCATTCTCTAATAGATATTCTCAATTTTGGCTTAACTGGTGGTGCAAGTAATTCTAGAGGTGCTTGCTCAATTGGTTCTATTGGACCATTATCATTATCTTCTCCAGCTCCCTTACAGTCATCATGAACTCCAATTGGAGAAACTGAAGTTAGGATAATAAGAATCTTTAAAAATGACCAAGGCTCACCACTCTTTTCTATATCACCAATTATCTGATTTTCAAGAAACACAATATCTATACTTCTGATAAATTTTATTACCACTGGATCACATAACCTGTACCCAAATTCTTCATATCCATAGCTTAAGAAATGCATTTCTTGGCTTTATCATCAAGCTTCGATCTTTCATCTTTAAGGATTTGAACATATGCTCTGCAACCAAACACTCTCAAATATTTATAAAAAAAAAAAAATTTCTTGTCCAAACTCTCTTAGGTACAACGCCATCTAATAGAGCTGAAAAGGAAAGGTTAATCAAATCAATTATAATACGCATAACCTTTGCCCAAAAATATTTAGGAAGCTTGGCATCAGAAAATATACGTCTGATCCTTTCTTCAATTGTTCTGTTCATCCTTTTTGTAACACCATTTTGATGTATGATTTTTGGTATAGTCTTCGCAAGTCTGATTCCATGGAGTCTGCAATACTACTAAAATGACCCTTTGTGCTCACTACCATTGTCTGCCCTAACACATTTTAGTTTTCTTCATGTCTTTCTCTCAATATAAACATGGAAGAACTTAAACGTATTAAGCATATGGTCTTTAAATTTTATAACAAAAGTCCACATTTTTCTAGAACAGTCATCAATAAAAGTCACAAATAAAGTGCACCTCCTATTGATCTATTTTGTATCATGCAAATATCAATGTGAATCAAATCAAGAATTTGTGAATTTGTAGATAAAGAAAGCTTTTAAAAGTTACTCTGTGTGTCTTTCCAACTAAGCAATAAATATAAGTCTTGATGGACATACTTGTGAAACTAGGTAAAAATCATTTTCTAGCAAAAGTTTCTAACCATTTCTCACCAATGTGACCAAGCTTTTTATGTTATATTTCAATGTCAGAATCTTTTACAGCTACATTCATGTCTTCTTTCTTGATCTTGACTTTTATCATATAAAGAGTGTTTACTTATCTAACATTAGGGAACTTTTGACGAGCTTTCATTTTCCTTCATCAAATTGGTTAGTATAACCATCATCATCAAACTTGCCTGTACAAATCAAATTAAGACGAATATCTAGTACATGTCTGACATATTTAAGTAATAACTTACAACCAATGTTGGTTTCGAAGTAAATATTCTATATGCCTACAATCTTGGATGCCCCCTCAGTTCCCATCCGAACATAGCCATAATCACCATTAACATATGATGTAAAGTAATTGTAATGTGCAGTAACATGAAACAAAGCACTTGTACCAATAATCTAATCACTAGTATGGTAAGTGAGATTTACATAACTCTCATAATAAACAATACTCATATCACCATCAACTATGGCTACAATGTTATCTTCATCATTTTTCTGAGCATCACTTTTTTCTTTTGCATGTTCTCTTTTCCACAATCTATACTCCCTTTTAACGTGACTCATTTTCTGAAAATGAAAGCACTTCATGTTTCTCCTTTAGGACTTAGATCTTTCTATGGGGTTATGATTGTTCTGTTGGCGGAAATTTGTGCTTCGCCTTCTCCCCCACATTTCTTTCTTTTCTGAAACAAGTGCAACTAACTTAGAGAAAACTGCTTCAATAGTATTTCTTTTAGATTCTTCATTCTGTAGTATATCTGTAACCATATCCAAGGTTAATTTCATGTTTGGTGCTGAATTATTCACTGAAACCACTAATGTCTTCTAACTATTACGAAAAGAATTAAGTAACAACAATGCTTGTAACTCATCATCTAAAATAGTTTTCATAGTAGTCAACTAATCAACTAAGACCTAAAACTCACTAATGTGTTTAATTATATTGCGCCCCTCCTTGTATTTCAAGTCTATGATCTAATAGTACCAACGACCTTCTGGTTTAATTGAGCTTGTTTTTTTATTATCTAAATCGGTGGGTCTAACTTCTTTGCCCTTAATGGGTTCATATAAGTCTTTCATGCACAACAAATCTTACGTTTTAGACTTCCAAATGCCATAATTTCACGACTTTAATTTAATCTGCATGCTGAAAACTCCTCTATCTCAACTACACAAATAAAAATAAAACACAAAACCTGACGCTTTAATACCACTTTGTTGGGAAATGGATTCACATAAACAACTATAAATTAAATAGAAATAAAACACTTTCTCTTTTTGTGTGATTAAAATAAAATGTGTACCACACATAAATAGGCAGAAAATAATCTAACACAATCCAAAATAATAAAAACCAACCAAAAGAGACATAAATTTTTACATGAAAAACTTAAGAATATTTGTCTCTCTCAAACAAATAGATATCTTAAATAATAACTAACGAGAGTGTAAAATAAAAATCAAAACTAATAAAATTATAGACAACAACGCGAGAAATTTATCTTTTAAATTTGAGAGAAAATAAAATTAAAATCATCTTTCGATCGTCCAATTAAATATTAAAATACTAGCCACTAAATTTAATATCACGCTACTGTTCTCTCTCGTCTTTTCTTCACTAGTCTTTTTGTGATTATGTTGTCTAGGCTGTCGTTTTCACTTGCTTTTATAATATATTCTTTTAGTTAATTTCATTCAAATCCAAAGTCTAATAATAATTATACATCAAGCAAGAATTTTGGACTATGGGCTTTTAGGCCCTTAAATGAGATGGACCCAACAATAGTAACTTTAAAAAGGTATAGTAATTTATTTAATAAACTACTTATGAAAAGTAATTCTTTAACAAGTTTAAAAACTACTATCCAAATAGATAAAATTATAAAATAAATAATTTTTATAAAATTTATCAAACACTATTTTTATTACAAATTATAAAATATACAAATTATTAAATTTTAACCTCAATTTTAAATGGACCCTTTATCTCAAATTTTTTTATCTATCATGTTAGCTTCTCAATACAGCATCCACACAATGACACAATCTCATCATACTCTGTTAGAGCAATTTCGCCTTAAAGATTTACTGTGAGGTCCGCCCGTAAAAGCGAGAAGAGGCGACGAGTCAATCGATGCATCAACAAGACAGCCGTGGCCGTTGTTGCCTCACTAAAAGTATTACAGAATCATTTTAGTAAGTTCTTTCCCCAACACACGCATAAAGCATATATGGATTCCATGTACAAATCCATGGTAAGAAATGTCGGCACGTGTGAAATTGCCATCATGCAATCATTCTACTTCGTGTATCTTCTTTTACGTCATTTTGAACGGAGACATCCAACGTTTAACAATCAAAAAGGGCACCTTTCAATCTTTGCGGTGAAAACAAATTGGGTTTTGTCTCACTGAAAGCTGAGTAGGTCAAATGCGTCATGCGATAACGATAGATAGACTTTTTGGACTACAGTACATCCATGATTATCGCTTCAAGACATCTCATAGATCCAACCAAAAAAGGGTAACTGGAGGTGGGCCCACGTGGACCAGTCACCCTTTTTATACGGGATGTACGCTACGGAAGACCATAAATTACCCTGTGCAAAAGAAGAAATTTCTCACTTCCTAACTTAATACGAAAAAAGTCAACCCACCGTTTAGTTTCTAATTGTTGTTATCCAATCCAGTAAAACTGAAGATTGTTCGCTAGTTGTTTCTCAAAGAAACTGGTTGGTTAAGACTTAAGAGGCTGGAAAAGCCGAAAACAAACGCCAATGGACAAGCTTTGTTTTCCTCTTCTTCTTCTTCTTCTTCTTGTACAGCTTTGCATGCAGCTTGCAGCTTCTTACTCAACTGTTAAATTTCTTCCGGGATTCCAGGGCCCCCTCCCCTTTGAACTTGAAACTGGGTTAGTTCATAATATGATAGCTGGTAGCTTTAATGATCAATTAGTGTTTATTCTGAATTTATACATATGATATTATTTTCAACAGGTATGTAGGAGTAGGTGAGTCGGGGGACGCACAGCTCTTCTATTACTTTGTGAAGTCGGAGAAAAATCCAAGAGAGGACCCTCTCTTGCTTTGGCTTACTGGTGGCCCTGGCTGCTCTGCCTTCTCAGGTCTTGCTTATGAAATTGGTAAGTGATTGAATACCATCTCACATATTTCAGTTGTTTGCTTAAAAAGAGAGCAGAATATCTCATGACTGCGGCTTGTTTTGTAGGTCCAATAAATTTCAACGTAGTGGAGTACAACGGGAGCTTGCCTACTTTGCACTTGAATCCCTACTCATGGACAAAGGTGATGACTATGATTTGTACCAGATTGATAATATCAAGATGAGGTAGTGATTTCTGTAATTTTAACCTTGGTGATTAATTTTCAGGAAGCCAGCATATTATTTGTGGATTCGCCTGTTGGCACTGGATATTCCTACGCAAAAACCCCACTTGCCTCTCAAGCCGGTGACTTCAAACAAGTTCAGCAGGTTGACCAATTTCTTCGAAAGGTATACTTCTCAACTAATACATTTTTGTGCAATATCAAGTTAAAAAGTCTTATTTGAGGAGCATATATTGTTTCTGATTCAATGTTGAATCTTATAGTGGCTATTGGATCACCCTGAGCTCCTCTCAAATCCAGTCTACATTGGAGGGGATTCATACTCTGGCCTCGTTGTCCCAGCACTTGTGCAACAGATCTCAAATGGTACGGCAATAGTGGTTGTTTAATATAGTTTACTTCAAATGCAAATCTTTAAATGCGATATCAATATTAGGACTCTTTGTTATCGATACTCTGGCTTCGTGGGTATTAGATTTCTTGACCCTTCCACAATTGTACCTTGTAAGGCAGGGCTGAAGAGCTCCACTAATTTTTTATGTACTTCACAAATGACTGCAAAAATGTGAAACATTTTACTGCATCTGTAGTGGCATAAAAAGTTTTAAGGCGCATTACTTCTTTATTCATTTCCTTTCTTCATAGTCATTTGATTATGGTCATGCAGAAAATGAAGAGGATATCAAACCACTAATAAATCTCCAGGTATGTAATCTGCTTCCTTCTTTTAGGAACATAACCAACACTTACTGTTTGGGTTGGATTAAAATCAGGGAAAATTTATGGAGCTTAATAGACATCTGAAAATGGTTCAATCATGTGCATAATAAAAGAACCAGAGGACAAATAATGAAGAACTATTGTCATTCTTTCAATTTGCTGCTAATCGGGTAATGATTCTGATATTGTTTCAGGGATATATACTAGGGAATGCCGCAACAGAGCCGACTGTAGAAGAGAACTCAAAAATCCCTTTTGCTCATGGAATGGGGCTTATTTCAAATGAACTCTATGAGGTAACTCAATCTTCCATATCAGTTCCCCAATTAAATGTCATAAGTGAGAAAAGAGAGGAGGCAAAGTATGAAATAACCAGAATATGGGAGTGTAATTAGTCCAAATATCTCTTTTGCAGTCATTGAAGATGGGTTGTGGAGGGGAGTATGTAAATGTAGATCCCAAAAATGAAGTTTGTTTGAATGATATTCAGGCTTTCTCTAAGGTAAGCTATGTGCTTGTTAGTTCCTGCAGTTAAAATGATAATGTACAAAAAGAGTGCCACTGTGTATATTTATTGAACCTTTCAGCTTTTTGTCATCATTTATAGTTATTATTATTTGATATTGTTGGGCTATGCATTTCATCTAATTTGTTATGTGCTTAACTATTGGCATATTCAGCTGACTTCGGAAATTGAAGGTGCGCATATTTTGGAACCCCGTTGTCCATTTTCCTCTCCAAAACCAAGAGAGTCATCTCGTAAAAGAAGATCTCTCAACGTCAATGAGCAATCTCAAGAGTTCCTTGTTCCTGAACCGCCACTACCTACAATAGGCTGTCGAGTATCCCCTAATTCTCTTCCTGCTAATAGGCTTGGAACGTTTACATAAATATAAACTTGTTGCAGAGAGAATATGTGGATTTTGGCTTAATAACAACTATTAACCTCGGCCGATTCAAAGACTTTGACATTGATTTACTCCATTAACTACCTTTTTTTGAAAATAATTGAACTTCATTCTTTCGTTAACTAGGCGTTAGAGGGTGCTTTTGGAAACGTTTTTGTGACAATCAAGTTTGAGTACAAGAATTCTGAAATTCACTGATAAGTGTTCTTTAAGAAAGTGCTCCAGTGATTTTTCTGATCCAAAACAATTGCTTTTATTATCTAAAATACAATGGTTTCAAAGTAGAACCACAGATGTGGCATTTTGGGATGTGAGTGATCTCATATTTTACAGAATCAAAAGCACTCTATATACTGTAAATGCTCTTGAATAGCACAACAAATGGATTAGATTCTACTGAAACTGTGTTATGGAAACTATTTTTTCTCCTGCAGACTTACGGATATTTGCTCTCTTACTATTGGAATAATGACTATAATGTTCGTAAAGCACTTCGTATAAGACTGGTATGAGATCAATACCTGAAATAAAAGATTAAACCAGTAACCGTGAGAAAATCAAGCATGACTTGCACTGTGCACAGGGAAGCAAAGGGGAATGGCAGCGGTGCAATTTTGGTTTGCCTTATGCACGTGAAATTCACAGCAGTTTTTCATATCATGTAAGCCTCAGTACTAAAGGCTACCGCTCTTTGATTTATAGGTAAGATCAGTCCCATTCATGCATTGAGGTTTTTTTATATTTTAAACCCTTCCCTAGCAGAAAATATCTAAGAGGATTTACCAGTTGAACAAACTAGCACCAACCATGGGTGCTTGAAGTTTTGTTTATCTTAATGTTACTAAAATTCGATTAGTTTTTTCTCCTTTCTTTTTTACTGTGTAACAGCGGCGATCATGACATGATGGTACCATTCCTAGGAACAGAAGCTTGGATAAAATCCCTCAATTACTCCATTGCTGATGACTGGAGGCCATGGATCCTCCACAGCCAAGTAGCAGGGTAAGCCCTGAAAATATTTTGGGGTGTTCATTTTTTCTTATAAAATGTATGGTTTTATTCTTAAGATTGAGCATATTAAAGAAGCTAGACTGAAGATATTTGGTATTTGGCTGTATAGATATACGAGGACTTACTCCAACCGAATGACATATGCCACCGTAAAGGCAAGAAATTTCCGTAACCTTTGCTGCCTCTTATGATTTTTACAGCAACGACATAATCATATTAACTAGAGAAAAACTAATTTTCTCAAGTGTTATTGTTTGGATTATTTTGCAGGGAGGAGGGCACACTGCTCCCGAGTACAGGCCTGCAGAATGTTATGCTATGTTTCAAAGATGGATAAATCATGATCCGTTGTAGTTGCCTACAATTTCTAGCTATTATCTGGTCTAAAGTACTCTGTATCAGTAAGTACTCTGTATCAGTAAGTATGTTATGCTTCTTCATGTCAGGTATCAATTTTGATAATAAACAGAAATTCCAAACTAGAAAAAATAATGTTCATACTATTTCAAAGCTATTTCACCAAATGAAAGTAGTCAATTTATGTTCTGAAACATTAGAAATAGTCTTATCATTCAAGCATCTGCATGCTGGACAATCAAGCTGAAATGGCTTGCATGTACACAAACACCGTAAGTTTGGTCCTGACAAGAATCCTTGGGGTGGAAACCATTCTATAACAGCCCCCCCTTCTGGTCTAGTTAATTTAATTACTTGGCACAAAAGTATTTAGGAGACAAAACAACAGTTTGTTTACAAAGCCAGAAGAATGCGGATTTGTAAAACACAAATTGAGCTGATTTGGCAACGCTGCCTAATCAACCATAATGAAATCTTGCTCTTCAGAGCAAAGGAAAGCAATGCTAAGGTTAGCGTACTTGGAAGTTTTGTAGGGTGCCTCCTGTAACTCTCCATTAACGCTGCAATGAAGACATAAAAAAGAGAACAAAATGATGGGAGGATCCTTTCACGTATGATACACTGTAGGTGTCACTTATCTAATCTTGCATTGCATGGTTCTAAAGTATGTCTTGCTTTTCTTCTCTTCTTTCCTTTTGATATCTAGATCTTGATAATATTCAGCTCCTCTCCTGACCATGGAGCGGTTATTGATTCCTCTGAAGTATATGTTGAGGAAATGCGTAGGTAAATGATCCCTGATAAAACCAAGAAGGCCAATGAATAAATACACTAAGAAAAGTGCTGGGGCCGTTGGTGCCTCGCAAAAATTTCTGTAGAATCATTTAACAATGTTTTTTGATCCAAAATTCACATGTATTCCATGTACAAATCCCTGGTTTCAAATGTTGGAGAGCGTGATGTGAAGTTGCCATCATCAAATTATTTTCCTCTCTGCATCGTCTTTCCAGCCTTTTGGCTGGGTAGATAGTAGATAATGATTGTATGCCAAATGGTCGTGGATATATTACTGGGAAAATTTAGTCTTAAAGTTTCAGTTCGAGTTGGATATTGGCACCCATCAAACGTGCTTGTGAAACCCATTTTTTAAAATGACCTCTATTTAATTGGGTAAGAATAAATTTCTCCCCGATTAATATGGGTGAAATAAATATCACACTAATAATAGATGAGAAAAAATATTCAAACTATACATAACACATAAGAGTAGTCCCAATATATATATATTTTTTATTACAGATAACAATAGAACTTTCATGGTAACATATGTGCATTCGAAAAAATAACATTTATTTAATTGCTTAATTAACCTTCCAAATATTTGTGTCAACAAAATCTTATTAAATCTCATCACTCTCTACAAAACTGCTGAAATTCAAATTTGTAATTGAAATTATTTAAATACAGTTTGAGTAGGTTTGACACCCCTCAAAATCCCTTACAAAATTCATTTTTAATTGAAATTATTGCAATAATGATAGATAAATTGATTCATTTCTTGTTTTGGATGACAATTGCATCAAATATTTAAATAAAATATTTTTTAATAAACTTTTTATATTCACCCCATTTCATATTTATATTTTATTTTGAATTTTAATTAAAGATATTCTTGAAAAGATTATACGAGTTTAGGGTTGTGGAGTTATAAATTATTCGTATAAAATAATTTAAAATTTTAGGTTCTATATCTTTTATAAATAAAAATTAAAAAATATTATTTTTTAAGAATAATTTTTTATGAGAAAATAATTAATTTTAATATATGAATGTAAATTAAAAAAATAAAAAATAAAATCTCGAAGAAGTGTTATAAAGATTTCTGGTGTTAACGGCTCGACTCACAGTAACCTCTTACCAGTTTGAAAGGTGACATCAAACGCTGAACAATCTAACAATGGAAACTTTCTTTCTTTGCCATGAGAACGAAAGTTGAGTGGGGCCGAACACGTCAGGCGATGAAATTGATAGATAGATATATAGACCTGCCGCAACAAATATGCATGATGACGCTGCAGGCATCTCAGAGATATCGCTGCAGACATCTCACAGAAGCCAAAATGATGAAGCAATCAATAAAATATATTATTATTTTTGAAGAAATTTCTCACTTTTTGACTTAATACGAAAATGATTAAAAAATTAATTTGGTAAAATTAGTGGTGATACAGCTAAACAAGTCTATTTGGTAATGTCTGTAATTCGTCCATTCTCACCATCAACCAACCACTTAGAGACTGATTGTTATCTAATCCTTTGCAGCGCCATCTAATGAAATTGGAGATTGTTTGACTAGTTTTGTTTCTGAAAAAAAAAACTGTCAGTTAGAAGCTAGGAAAGGACAAATTCAAATGGCCAAGCTCTGTTTTTCTCTTCTTCTTCTTTTGCAGTTACAGCTTTGCATGCAGCTTATAGATTCTCGCTCAACAGCCAAGTTTCTTCCAGGATTCCAGGGGCCCCTCCCCTTTGAACTTGAAACTGGGTTCGTTCGTAATATGCGTGATAGCAAATAGCACCAGTGATCAGTTAACATTTATTCTGAATTTATACGTATTTATTTGATCAGGTATGTAGGTGTAGGCGAGTCAGAGGATGCACAGCTCTTCTATTACTTTGTTAAGTCGGAAAAAAATCCAAAAGAGGACCCTCTCTTGCTTTGGCTTACTGGTGGCCCAGGCTGCTCTGCCTTCTCAGCTCTTGTTTATGAAATTGGTAAATACTCAGATGCCATCATACATTCTTTCAGTTGTTTGCTTAAAAAAGTTTTGGAGCATTTGTCGTGATTGGCCGGTTGGTTGCTAGGTCCAATAAATTTCAATATACTGGAGTACAATGGGAGCTTGCCTACTCTGCACTTAAATCCCTACTCCTGGACAAAGGTGACAACTGTGTTTTGTATCAGGTTTTGGTAGTATATTAGACGATCTATTTCTGTAATTTGGATGTTTTTGATTAATTTTCAGGAAGCCAGCATCTTGTTTGTGGATTCGCCTGTCGGCACTGGATTTTCCTACGTAAGAACCCCACTTGCCTCTCAAACTGGTGACTTTAAACAGGTTCACCAGGTTGACCAATTTCTTAGAAAGGTATACTTCTCAACTAATACACTTTTTTTAAGGACCATTTACTGTTTCTGATTCCATGTTGGATCTTATAGTGGCTGATGGATCACCCTGAGTTCCTCTCAAATCCATTCTACGTTGGAGGGGATTCATACTCTGGCATCACAGTCCCCCCACTTGTTCAACAGATCTCAAATGGTATGGCAACAATGGTTGATTAATATGTTACCTAAAATGACAATGCGTACATGATAAAAATAGGAATCTGCTCTTTGTTATTTCATGGATATTAAATTTCTTGACCCTTTCACAATCGCAGATCATTAGTCAAGGTTGAAGGACTCCTCTAACTTTCTAAGTTTTATGCACTTCACATATTAATCCTTCTCTGTGTAGAATTGTGAGCCTCACTTTGCAGCACAAACCTATTTGCAACTCCAAGAGATTAAAACCATGAAGGAGGCTGCTGAAATTTGAAACATTTAGTGCCTCAATAGTGGCATATAAAGTTTAATTCATATTACTGTCCCTTTTTATTTCCTTACTTCATAGTCATTTGGTTATGGTCATGCAGAAAATGAAGAAGGTATCAAACCGCTGATAAATCTACAGGTTTGTGATTGGTCTCCTTTTATTAAAAACATAACTCATGCATACTGCTAAGGGTGTGAATCAGGATAAATTAAGGAGCTGAATAGACATCTGAAACAGAAAAAGATCCTAGAATGTGCATAATAAAAAATGAAAAAAACAATCCAGAGCACACTTACTGAAGAACTATTTTTCACTCTTTCAATTTGTTGCTAATCAAATAGTTGTTCTGATATTGTTTCAGGGATACATACTAGGGAACCCCAAAACAGACAAGATTGTGGATAAGAACTCACAAATCCCGTTTGCTCATGGAATGGGGCTTATTTCAAATGAACTCTACGAGGTAACTCAATTTTCCTCATCGACTACCCTATTGAAAGTCACAAATGAGAAGAGAGAAAGGGAAAATATGAAATAACCAGAAGTTTGGAGTGTCATTATTCCAAATAACTTTTTTGCAGTCACTGAAGATAACTTGTGGAGGGGACTATGCAAATATAGATCCCAGCAATGTAGATTGTTTGAATGATAATCAGGCTTTCTCTGAGGTAAGCTACCAACATAATATATTTATGGAACCTTTCAGTTTTTCATCCTCATCTATTGTTACTGTTGATCTTCAGTGTCTCATTGGCCTATTCTTCATCTATGCTGATATGTGCTTGACAATTGGCTTGTTCAGTTGATTTCAGGACTAGATCAAAATCATATATTGGAACCCCGTTGTCCTTTTTTCTCTCCAAAGCCACGAGATTCAAATGGTAAAAGGAGATCTCTTAATGACAATGAGAAATCTCAAGAGTTCCTTGATCCTGAACCGGCACTTCCTTCAATTGGCTGTCGAGTAACTCCTTATTCTCTTCCTTCTAAGTTTCAAATAGGCTTGGTACATACTTTTGATGAGATTAGATTTATGAATGTTTTGCAAAGAGACAATATGATTTTTTAATTCATAGCAACTATTAGCATGAGCCTCTTCAAAGAATCATATGTTGATTTGCCTCTTCAACTGCCTTTTTTAAGAGTGCCTATGGTTAAAATCACTGAACTTCATTTTTCTTTAGAGTAGGCATTATAAAGCAACTCTTGATACATGACATGGAGAAATATTATCGTATATGATTGATGAGATGTCCTTTAGCAGGGGGTGTGCTCAGAAATACTTTTGTTAAAGATGAAAAAAAGGATTTGAGTAAAAGCATCTTCTAAAACGCATTTACCAAGTGCCTTTTTTTTTTCTTTTTCTTTTTTTCCCTTTAAAGTGCTCCATTAATTTTCATTAAAAAAAAAACAAACAGCTTTTACTATCGAAATTACCGAGGCTACAAAGCAGAACCATACTGTATCTTTCTTGGTGTTTGAATAATCTCAACTTTTAACATAATTAAAAGCACACACAAATACACTCTAAATGGTCTTGAATACATAATACATAAAAAATTGATTAGATCCAATTGAAACTTTGTGTTACGTAAGCCTTTTTTCTCTGCAGTCTTTCGGATATATGCTCTCTCAAAATTGGGAGAATGACTATAATGTCCGTAAAGCACTACAGATAAGGCAGGTATGAGATCAATACTCCCCCCACCAAAAAAATTGGTTACAATTTACATTTATTACAATATAAAGTCTACGGAATCTAAATACATACATTTGGTATCAATACATGAAATCATGCATGACTCTTACTTAGCACAGGGAAGCAAAGGGAAATGGCAGCGGTGCAATTATGATTTACCTTATACAGAAGAAATTGGCAGCAGCTTTTCATATCATGTAAGCCTCAGTACTAAAGGCTATCGCTCTTTAATTTATAGGTAAGATCACTTACATTTATGCTTTAAGGTTTCTTGTTTTTTTACCAATATTAACCCTACCGCTGTCAAAATATACACCTCGGACCGTAGAGTATTTACCAGATGAACTGACCGGTTTGCACCAACTATCATCAGCTTCAAATACTTGATGTATACTAAAATTCATTTTTTTCCCCTCTGGTTTACTGTGTAACAGCGGGGATCATGACATGGTCGTACCATTCTTGGGAACAGAAGCTTGGATAAAAACTCTGAATTACTCCATTATTGATGACTGGAGGCCATGGATTCTCCACAGCCAAGTTGCAGGGTAAACCCTGATTTATTTCCGGGTGTTCATTTTGCTTATGAAATTTATAGTCGTATTCTTGATATTAAGCCTATTAAAGAAGCTCGACTGAGTATATTTTGATAACTGCCTGCACAGATTTACACGGACTTACTCCAATCGGATGACATATGCCAGTGTAAAGGCAAGAAGTATATGCAACTCTTGCTGCCTCTTAAGATTTTTTATTTTTAACAATAATGAAGTTATAATATTAACTAAACGAAATCTAATTTTCTAGTGATCTATTGTTTGGATTATTTTGTAGGGAGGAGGACACATCGCTCCCGAGTACAGGCCTGCAGAATGTTATGCTATGTTTCAAAGATGGATAAATCACGATCCATTGTAGTCACCTACAATCTCTGTATCAATGTTCATAATAAACAGAACTTCCATAAATGACACATTCATAATAACAAGCCTTTAACAAAGGGGAAAAAAACGAAACCGAATAGTCAATTTCTGTTCTGAAAACATAGAAATAGTCATTCGAGCACCTACATACTACTACTATGCCATTAACTATTATGAAGATGCTCAATAAAGATGCATGCGATGTATTCTCAAGTGAGCTGAAATGGTGAGCATAACCATGCACAAACTTCAAATTTTGGTTCTCACAAGAAGCTGTGGGGCGGAACCATTCTATAACAATTACAGTTCTTTATTCATTTTTAATTAATTTAATTGCTTGGTAGTGAAAAGCATCGTGGATACAAAGCAACAATAAGTTTACAACGCCAGAATAATGCAGATTTTTAAAACACTAAGGAAGCTCACTTGGCAAATCCGCCTAATCAATGAGCCCCAAATCTTGCTCTTCAGTACAACCCTCATATCAGACAAGAACACTTACAAATGAAAGCAAGGCCAAAGTTAGTATACTAGGAAATTCTGTAGGGCGCCTCCTGTATATCTACATCACTGCAATGGAGACAAACAGAAGAGAACAAAATTGTGGAGGATCCTTGGTATCTGTTCAAGTATGACACTAAGTGTTAGAGAAACCACCATCTTGTGTAACTCAGTTTGTGGATAAGGTACTAGATGGCATAAGTTCCTTTTCTTTTTTTACTTCTCATGAAATTCCTTTTTGGGAAGTATGTCATGCCTCCTAAACCAGAACTTGAATCTCATGCCTGCAACAAAAAGAACATATATGAACTATTTGAACTACCAACATTGAAGTTTGAACCACTTCATTCTTTCCAAAATACACAGAAAGGAAAGGTCCTTCCATTCACTTGAATGATATCCATATTGCTTGACCTTGATATTAGCCTAAATAAACGTTGATTGAGGCACTTTAGGAAGAAAATTCTGTTGACGCATTTTGTTTCAATGCAAATGGATGATTGATTTTATGTGGTGCCAACAATTGGTAAACTATCTATAAAAGCCAAATACAAGGAAACTTATGGTACAAGCAAAAATAATGAAAAGTACCACTGGACTTTCTCGAGAAGAACTTCAGCACCTCGTCAATGATTATAACCTGCGTCAGGTAGTCAGTTCAAATTTAGAATTCACACCAAAACACATAAAAAGGATAAAGATCTGACTATAAATAAATTCCTAATTTATAGCACCAGGAAGATGATTAATAAAACGTTTGTGAGACTCGTTTACAATGGAATCTCATGATAAATATACAAATTCCCCCTACGACAGTTATCAAGAGAACATTAGTAGAAGATGGTTTAAGCCATCTTCAGTTAAATTCAATTCCAGGCCATCAGGCAGATCAAGGAATTGAGTTACTTTCCTCCCTTTTAATGAATTCACAAGTAATTCAAGAAAAATCAGTAGGGTTAGTATACTACCAGTTTCACTCAACATAAACAGAAAAAAACGGGGTTGAACTAAGTTATAACCAATGAATTCATCTCTTTTCCTAACCTTGTGCGATCCAATTTTGAACTCCGACTTCTTATACCACCTGAGGTGACCTTATTAATTGAATCAACTAGCACACGCATCTCAGGTTTTATCTCAGGTTCCCACTGTTTTTTAAATGCATAGGCATCCAACCCACATATATGACAAGACATTCTTAGCTTAGTGTTGTGACTATATTCTAAGATCTGAATGTAGACTGTATGTTAATTTTATTTTAAGCTCATTATAAAAGCAGATATCAAAAGAGATCCGCGTATGGAAAGTTGCCAGAGTCAACACCAAATTTTCTTGTGTAGTAAATATGCTTGCGATAATACATACAGGAAATGAAAGATAGAAGACAGCAGTCCAATCAGCCCAAGATAAAGGTGTTACCTGCAGTGCAAATAGCACACCAATCAACTCCTAATGGAAACAGAGAAAAATAGTTTTGAATTTGATCAAACTGAAGGCAAAAAGGAAACTCTTACTGAGAAAAGAACGGATAATGGAGGCACATATAATATTAGTATGTGAAGGAACATTGTCAGGATAATTGATGCAACAAGCCATAAATTACTCCAAGGAGGGATAACCCTGAAAGATAAGAAAGGTCAGTGTCAATACACTTTCTTTATCACGAAAAGAGAAAGTGCTGCATACTTACAACAGCGATTGATTTTCACTCAGGTTATTCAGAGCGTTAAACATCTCAACAACAACAAGGACAGTCATTGACACTGTTGAGGGATGCCGATCCTCAAATATACTACATGGGTGAGTTGTTTCCCTTGTTGAGCAGGAGTCGAAATTCATCTGCAGTATATGTGGTAATCAGAATTCTGAAAGCAATATCCACAGACACATTAAGAGTTTGATCTGAGAAACTCAGCAGTCTAGTTCTGTACCGAGCACAACTTTAATATTAAAATAGTTATTCAAAGAAAAAGTGAAAAAACTCACCAGTTCAGAATATGGTAGCTTGGGACCTTCATTGGAATAAACATACCACCATATGAATCCTGCAACAGTGGCGACTCCTACATAAGCTGCATTAAAAAATAAAAAATAAAAAATAAAAAATAAGGTCATTAACCTAGATTTAAAGTAGAATATTTTACTCGGAAAAACTGATAACTAAACAATATAAATAGAACAATGCCGCATGCTTGTCACAATTGTCTGATTATGCAAACATGTTAAGTCAATACCCAATGAAAAGCACATTTAATGGGATGACAGAAAAATTCAAAAAGTTAAAAAAAAAAAAAGGAAAGACACTTTTACACAATTTCTCAACTTTCTAAAATCCAAAGATGAAAACTGTGAACAGTGAGCAATTTACCGGGATAAAAAGTCCACTTTCATTGACATTAAGCAGAACACAATATTAATAAGGAGTCAGCATAAAGGTAGACCAGCGCAGCTAACACAAGTCAATAACGCAAAGGATAAATCTAAAATAAAAAAAAATCTGCCTTAATCCATTATGAGGTCTCCAGAAGATAAAAATCATCATGCGATAAACAATAATATTTCAACTTAAGAAAGTCATCAGAAAACCTCTAATCAGTTGAAAGAGGGGAAAAAAAAATCCAGATAATTCACAAAGATAAAGTATCGAACGCTCTGATGGTATTGTAGCTACCTCCAATTACCAAATAACGAAAGAACAACCATCCAGTGACTACTGCTTCGCTAACCTGCATTTTCAAGGTGTGAAGAAGTGCATAACATGAGAAACTATAAACTTTCATTTTGCTCATCCAAGAAAAAAATCTAATTAAAAATTAAAATTTGATTATGTAGATGGTAAATAAATTTCAGATCGAGCTGTAAGAATTTGAAAAATATGTAGGCTTTTAATGCCAGAAGGATCTGTATGACAAGAACTCAGCCCACCATGAGGAAAAACCGAGAGAACACTTGCGTCAGAAACCAATGTATGATGAAGCAAAAAGTATCAAGTTTAAGCTTTATTACGTACCCATAGACAAACCATAGAAAAGAATGCATTTCAGGCTCAGTTACATGAAATTCAAAATTGCTTTCCTCCTTTCATCTCAGCAACCAGATGGAGGGTTAAACATAGTTGAAGAAAGAGGGTATGAAACAAATAAAATAATCAAAACTTTTCCAAGCTTACCACTAGCCTATGTATCAAGTAATACCTTACGGGGTTTGGCCTTCATGACATCAGAGTCTTGCTTATTAAAACCAATGGCCGTGGCAGGCAATCCATCCGTTACCAAGTTGACCCACAGCAGCTGGACCTAAAATCACAAAGATCATTTTTTTGGTGATAAATAAAGAAAGTTTTTTTTTGGGGGGGGGGGGGGGGTTGTTGGCAGATCATCAGACCAGAAATATCTTTACTCCTGCAAATTGGGACCTCAATAAAGATGTAGAAAATTGGACAAATATTAACAATTACCCCAGAAGGATAAACTATTACTTTTTTGTGTACAACATAACAGATCAAATTCTTGCCTTATCACCAATGACTGTACAGCATCGATGATGTTACTTATGCAAAGCATTTAAACTTGAGTTGAATTGTATTCACCTTTTAGGCATATGCAAATATGCATACTAAAAATGGTATATATTTTAATGACATATTGACAGAATGTTAATGTTCCTTCAATTTTTGTGATAAAATGGAGTAAAAAGAAACTCAAATATTCACACTAATTAAACTCACAGGGGCAAGAGTATCAGGTATTCCAAGCACAGCTGCCACAAAAATACAAACTACTTCACCAATATTTGAAGAAATCATGTATCTGATAAACTGCTTTGTGTTATTGTATATAGCCCTTCCTTCTGCAACAGCCTGCACAGGATCAAAGGGTTCAAGCAGTTGAAGTTGAATGCCATGTATATTGAGAGGAAGGGAACGTCCTGCACTCTGTGTGTGTGTGTGTGTGTGTGTGTTGTGTGCGCGCACACCAAAACTTCAACAAAAGAGAGCAAATGAAGCTCCTTTGATAAGGATATGGGCAAAATGGCGTACCGCAACAATTGTAGCAAAATTGTCGTCAGCTAAAACCATATCTGAAGCACTCTGCAACTCCGACAATAAAGATAATATGAAAAATGATACGACAACAATAAATTTATATGTACTAGGCAAAAGCTAAGTCAACTACAGAACTTTGCCGCATGGCATCGAAATCTTGTTATGCTGCTTGTAAGTTGAAGTCTAAAAAATGCACAATTGATCTTCAGTGACCTTTAACTGAAAGTATTTAGAAATTAAAGTAAACTGATACCACACAGAAATAAAGCATGGGAAAAGAGTTTAGTAATTATAGCACCAAAGCCAAACATTACATTAATTTGCCAGGAATATTTAAGAAACCAACACAACTAACGGTAGAGAAAGAGAATGACAATAAGAGGAACACAACATTCGATTGACCGCACAAATTCCATAATAAACCAACACCACAAATGCGTCCATTCAGGGAAATAAGAGATATTCACTTAAGTTCTGTATTTTGTTTATATAATATGATGCCTGTCAAATGAAAACAGATTACTGTCCATGATGCTCTGCTGTGAATAAAAACGAAATTAAAGTGCTTCCTGGAACCAGTCATCTTACCTTTGCAACTGCTGTTCCAGATCCCATGGCAATTCCTATATCTGCTTTCTTTAGTGCAGGTGCGTCATTGACACCATCACCAGTCATTGCAACCTATAAAATTTATTTTGTGTGTTTAACAATGTTGGGGACAAATAAAGCACAGTGAGAAAGTTTAGAACAATGGAAATGACAATCACAAGACAAAATCCTTCGTGCATAAAATATAATTTCAAAGAACTATAGAGCATAAAAACTCAAATTTAAACAACTCCATCCAAATAATTCGGGCTCAGATGTATGCAATCCTGTTTGACCAGTCAGATTTTACATTCTAGAGATAGCTTCTTCTATATATTATAAATAATATTTACATTTTTGAAGACAGTAACAGAATAAAAAATGTGATGACTGACAAGGTGTACTCGTCTAATATTTTAAATTGTTGGTATAAAATTTACAATAACATTTATAATATGATATACAAAAATAAAAACTAGTACCAGTGCAAAATAACATAAATGCATCTCAAAAACACATAGTTGCTATTTTCCAGAATAAATTTCTGTATTTATAGACACATCTGTAAAGAGGTATTTATGGGTTGTTAAAATTCAAATAATCATTCATGGTTATTAAATTTGATCAACTTAAAAAGGGGGTTACATTAAAAATGTGAAATGATGCAAACATTACGAATTATAAGTACAACAGTACCACTTCGTTCTGGTTTTGTAAGGCCTCAACAAGCATTCTTTTATGAGAAGGTTCAACCCTAGAAAATCATTGAAAGGAAAAGAACACGTCAAATTTAACTCATATAAGTATCAAAAATGGAAAATTTCAACAAAGAGAAGCAATGAAATAAAAGAACTCAAGATTCCTTATCATTCAACATACCTGGTGAAAAGTGCCATATGCTGCAATGCCACAGTTTGCTGCATTGCTGGAAGTTCTTCAAACTCAGAAGCTGTATAAGAGCGACCAACGAAATCTACCAAGTGATCAAAGGCGCCTATCTTGTGACAAATCGATTCAGCTGTGGACTGAAGTCATGTCTCATATTAGAAACGCAAGAGTAAAGGGAAAAAATGGGGCTCAAAAGAGCCAGAAATTACATCAGTGATGATGGATTACCTTGTTATCCCCAGTGACAACTATAACACGTATGCCAGCAGTCATGCATGAAAGCATAGCATTTTTAACTTCCTCTCTTGGTGGATCAAGCATTCCCACCTTTGTCAATGAAAAGAAAAAGAGAAGGGGGGAAAAAAAGACTGAGGAATAACTTGGAATAATAGAAATAACTAAAGAACCATATATTCCTTTTAAGTATTAAGGCCTTATGAGATTGCTGTTGAAAAGTTACAAATTAACTAATTTCTTTCAAAAAAAAGGTTCTCGGTAAAAGTTTTTTATATTGCTTGTTTCACATTTTCTCCATTGCGGAGACAGTTTTTAAAAGCAGGTCGAAAGCCAAAAGCAACATATCAATCATAACCCAAATATATAACCATTATCATATTTTATATGGATTACGGACTTTATCCGAATTTTTTTTTGGGGGCTAAGAAGCAAAATATTATATATTACACTATGAGAGATGTACAAGGTTTGATTGGACTACAAATCCACAAAAACAAGGATGAATACAAAATACTCACTTGGTGTAAATTTGAGTGTTATTAAAAATAAAACAAAACAAAATGTGTGTGGACAATTTAAGTTCATGTATATTATAGTTAATATAAAATGTCACAACACTATAATAATAAATTTGCCAAACATATACATTTTAGCTTTTGAAACTCACGATACTCTCAACAACATTGTTTACTTAGCATCTAGTTGTTATTTTGTATTATATTGTATTGTGTTAAATTATGCTCACCCTTACCCAATCCATTAGTTTACGGATATAATCATTTAAATAAAAACACTACAATGACACAAGTCTTAGCATAAATACTTCAGGACTTTTTCAGTAAATATAAACACAGAACATGAGTAGCCAATTTAAAGTTGCTTTTTTTTCCTTTTAAAAAAAAAAATCTTCCAACAATTAAATTATTAAAATGCATTAATGTTAACAGTGAAACACTTTCAAAGACCAAACCTGAATATGATCAATTACCAAATGGGTTTTAACAGATCGCCCAGTCTCGAAAAGGTTAGACACAACAACCCTTTTTTATTTATTTTTTTCCCCCACCAAAGGAACCCAACAACATTTTTAATCATATAGTTTCTTGTTGTACGAACTTTTGCCAGGCCCACAAATAAGGAAGCATGTACATAAAATTTTGTTGCATTATGTGCGATGACAAGCATTTGATAAAACTTCATAAATTAAGTGTTCCATTTTGAAAAGAAAGCATACCAACCCAATAAATGTAAGGTCTTTTTCATCATCATAAGAGAGAGTTTGTCGATTTATGGGCATCTGTTTCAAGGCTAAAGCCAGGCATCTCAATGCTTCTTTTCCTGCAAGACTGATGCACAAACATGTGTTCACATGACAAAAAATAAAAATCAAATAACTGTACCTTAAACCACCAAACTTTAGAACTCATTAAGTTGGCATGAAATTATGCACAGATGCAGTTGAACATAAAGATTTAGGGGCAGGAATGAATAAAGGAAAAAGTATTGTTTTTTGTTCTCTCAACAATCTATATATATAGAGAGGAAATAATCAAAAACATATATTTTTAATAGTTTCCAAGCCGTGCAGAGCAAGAGCCCCCACCTGCCATTCAACCCTGTTAGGAATGAAGAAAGGTTTATAAAGGCAGTTATACTGCCACCAGGCATCTCATGCATGCTTTTAAATGAAAGGAAAAACAAAGAGAAGTGACACGAGATGCTTAAGAATACAATATGGAATTATCTAACCTGTTCAATCTTGATTCCAGCTCTGCTCGAATATTAGCAGTCATTGGTACAATGAAGCCATTGTCATTGCAGAGGATATTTGTACAACGAGATAAGACACTCTCTGGAGCACCTTTTGAAAACATAACACACATCTGCTTATGACTGCAAAGGACACTCATCATTTTGCGGTCGCGAGAGAATTCCAAAATAGAGACCTGCAAGCCATCAAAATTAATTTAGCAATTACAAGAGAATTCCAAAAGAGAAGCATGAAAATCATCAAATTTCTAGAACTTGTATGACTAGCAAGCTAATCTAGTGAAAAAGAATATAATGATAGCCATGCTGATTTAGTTTCAAAGTTCAATCTATGACACCATATTTAGAAGGTTCAATCTATGATCACTTTTCATGTTCAACCAATTTCTTTCAAATGAAACTCAAGCATGTACTTGGTCCTACGTGCTTTGAACCTAAGACTCATGGTTAAAAGCCAAATATGACACTAATTAACCCACTCCTTGGGTTAAGAGGATTAGTGCCAATAAAATTTAAAAAAAAAAACTGCCGAAACAGAAGATACCATTTGCTATGAAAAGCTCTGGTTCAGTCATGAATTCAAAAGGGATTTCATCAGATCCCTTAGCGACAAAAGGTCTGGAAACACAAATCCAGAAACCCTTTTAACCATTCTCTATTGAACACAAAATATATCGGGATCCATTGAACACAACAAATGTAATGATAAAAATAAAACAAGCATCAATTAATTTACAAAAGCAAACCTTTTTAAATTCAATCTCCCAATGATGATTACAGTATGATGCACGCTCATGCTTGCTAAGCATGTTCAAAGCAGAAGGCATGGAATCAAAACCAGGAAGGCCAACCTGTAAACACAGTAACACCAATATGACTGCACCCTAAAATGAGCAATTGCGATACCAAAAAAGGTAATAGAAGGGTGGGGGTTGGTGGGGGGGGGGGGGGGGAGAAGAGGGGAAAAACAAGTGTCCAGGAAAAAGGGAAAATAAGGATAGGAGGAAGATGAAATGAAGAGAAAGAATAAATAACAGTGGTAAGATTTGCAGTTTTTCACAATCGACAGTAGAAGACCTACCTTTTCTGCCAGAACGCGGAGAGCCACCTCAGTAGCCTCCCCAATTTTTTCATAGTTCCCCTTGTCTGGATTATATTGTAGCACAGACTCATTGCAAAGAGCTGAACACCTAGCTATGTGAAGAAGACAAGGCAACTGAGCAGGAAATTCAAGCTGCAAAACGATCAATGTCACACTGATGAAGGAACAGTGAGAGACAGAAGGATGGATACGACTCTTTTCCAACTTTCTTCAACTAAGCCAATTTACTCGAGAGGCAAGGCTGCAAGCAGCATATGGAAATAACAGATCATCAAAAAATAAATACCTGGATTCCACTGCTGTCGAAAACAACGCCCTCTGGTGCATACGTTGTTCCAGTCACACCATATTCAGCAATAATAGGACCTTGCTGTACAGAATGAACCACACATATCTGGGAAGCCAAAGTAGCAGAAATGTTAAACAAAATCATACGGTTAATTGCAATTAGTAAATACCATTAATCTTTTGAGTTTTGGAAAAAGTTAATAGAAGAAAAACTTCAACAACACATTTCTAAATTATTCAAGCACTAAGAAACAAGAATTAAAGAAAACAAGTGTCCATGAGGATATTCCACAATGCATGGCAACTACCAGCTAAAATCACAATTTGAATAGCAGATCTGAAGAAAGAAGACATAACCCAGTGGCATATAGTTCATAAATATTTTAAGGTTATCACCTTTGCAACAGACATCATATTAGTTGTCAGAGTTCCAGTCTTATCACTGCAAATTACTGTAGTGCAGCCTAGTGTCTCTACTGATGGCAAGGACCGGACAATAGCATTCAACCGAGCCATTCGCTTTGTTCCAAGGGCCAAACACCTGCACTTATGCCACCAGCAATTATGTCTATTTTGCTACATATATTTAAGTTAATTGTTTTTGTTACATAATTTATCGTATAAAACTTAGAGCACTAACGTTGTAACAACAGCTGGAAGCCCTTCAGGGATTGCTGCAACTGCAAGAGCAACTGCAATCTAAGGAAGATAAAGCACAATTTGTCAAGTTATGATATAAAAAACTAGATGAAGAAGATTTAATACAAAAACTATATAACATAACAAGATCAGATGCAAATTTGAAATTATTGCCAAGAATATGAAATACGGCATGATTGATTTACATTCTGCTTATATCTCAGGGACAAAAATTTGAGCCAATGCAATTCCCATTGAGAATATTGATAATTTAATTTCCCAATGATAAGAACAAACACTTCAGCGCTAAAGGCAGCCTCAACGAAATGATTCTTGGGAATATTCATAGGTAATTGTAAATGCATTCTTTAACATGATGTCCACTCAGAATAGACAGGACTTTCCTGGGATGTTAAGAATAGACTTGGCCTTGTATAATTTTATTTTATCTGTGCATCCAGTGAGTGATGCACAATTAAGGCCTCTGGCACATTCAAATCATCAACTTTGCTCATCAAAAACAAAGTTCAAAACCTAGGCCTGCTAGAGAATCAACATATGGCTCTTCAAGTTTGACCAAGTTCCAAAAACTACCCTCAAAAGTAGACATTTCAGCACAATAAGAAAAAGAAAATGTTAATCATCCAATTGAAGACAAAGGCCCATGCAGTAATCATCGAATATTAGACAACTTCAAACTTTGAACATAACTTTGTGCCAAACATCTTTAAACCAACCATCCAGGTATCAAAACAATGTAAACACCTACCTATTGCACTTGAAATCGTCAAAAATCATGGACATACCAGCAAATATATTAGACAAACGCAACAATATTGAAACATTCAGTAAGATGCAAACAAATATCTATCCAGAAAACATTACAGTGGATAAAGAGGATTTGGGAATAGTAGACTGTTATTATTATGTGATGGAGAAGAAAATAATAAGACCTCATCCACTGAGAACTACCTTGAAGTAATGAATTGCACCACGCAAGAACCCACCATGAGAAGGATCGCGGAAGTGACCAATGTTTACAATCCATACCAATACACAAATCCCTGCAATGACCTAGAAACACAGCAAATGTTCATAAATGCATAACACAGAAGTAATAGAAAATATAAGCATTTGCCTATATAAAGTAAACCTCGAACATTCTGAACACGCTGAGAAGTCAGTGAAGGAAGAAAATCTGTCACATGCTTAAGTTTAGCAATCTGAATATTGTACTAATGGATTAAACCCCAAAAATAAAAAAATAAATAAAAAAAAGAGGAAAAAGAAAAGGAAGGATAAATGAGTGATAGAAATGACAAAGAAAAGTCTTCCAATTTCTTATTACAGAATATTGTAATAGGCAAGAATACTCAGGAAATGCCAAATAGGTCAAAGAAGTTTAAAAACAAACTAGCAACAGACAGAGCAAAGAGCAAAGAGCGGTATAGTTATATTGAAGTCCAATATTGTTGAATTAGCATTGATACAAAAGCTTAAGCTAATAGAAAATGACTGCATGACTGAATTAGATTAACATGGACTTGTCATGTGGATCCAAACACACGTGTGGATCCGAACACACATTTTATTAGCAGAACCGAGGATGTAAAGACAAGATCTCTAGGTCAAACTGACTCTATTACAGTGTTGAGTAACCCCAAACTAAAGCTGTTAAAGAAGGGCGTAGCAAAAAATGGAGTTTCCTTCAAACTCATAGTGTACAAGTCAACTTATCCAGGCTGAAGGCATGAATAAGTACTAAATGCAACAGATCTTTTATCTGTTGCTGGCAATCAAATTCACAACAGTTCAAATCCAATGGAATAGAAAGCAATCCCTGAGTATGCTGGTCTAATTTACAACAGCCATAATCTCCCTATCATTTATAATTAGAAAACAAGCACTAGGGCAGATATTCTGCAATCACCTTAGCCAAAAAAGTGCCAAATTCATCCAGTTTCTTTTTTAAGGGTGTCACTTCCTGCAACAACAGTAGATATTAATTATTAGAATAGATATATAAAAAACAATTTTTTTATTACACTTCCCCTTTCTGATGGAATTCTAGAAAATCATGAAAGACCCCATGAAGAGGAAAAGATGGTTGTCCTAGCCATTGTATCTTATGCTATCATGACATACAATTCAGGCCTCTCCCGAACAGACAATAAATGATTCACACACCAATGCCTAAGTCAACACTGTATACAGCCAAGACATATCCCATCAGAAAAGCCTATCTATCTGACACAAATAGATTTCTACAACATCCATACCAGTTACCATATAAATTTCAAAGATCCCTTGATATGAGAACAAATACAAAACCTTTGAAGCAAGTTTCGGAGTTGCAATCAAATAGTACAGAATATTAACATAAAGGAACAACCAAATGCGAAGGAAATTTTAAAAGGATACTTCCTGCAAATGAAATACTAACAAAGAGTGAAATCCACATTGCTTACATCTTCTGTCTGCAACATTGAATCACGTATGCTGCCCATGGCAGTGTTTGCCCCAACTCCAACTACAACGGCTCTTGCCCTGCCCGCAACCACTACCGTACCCTGGCAGTCAAAATATTTTAGACTCATTTCTGAAAATTCCCATTTCTAAACAGTGAAACAAATATCCCCAATTAAACCCATTTCTAAAGGGATTCTTAGCATCCCTTCTGTCCAAAAACAGTGAATCATATCCGTTGGTTGAAACAAATATCCTGTTAACTCCTAGGAACATAAGCATAGCAACTGTATCTGAATATTCACAGCAACGGGATAACAAAACTTTTACCGAGAAAAGAATATTTGTCTTGTCCTGGTATACAGCATTTGTCGCTATGATGGAATCAAGTTCTTTTTCCACAGAACAGCTCTCACCTACCATTATTGAACCATGATCATGAGATGAACAAGAATTTTCATGTGCCAATTATTTTGCACTCACTTTAATTTCAGAATAAAAGAAGTACTTAAAAATAAAAGTGAAACAGTAAAGAGGTTATCATGCTTGCAAGTAATAATTATGCACAAAACATTTTTCACCTAAAATTAATCAAAAATGTCAAAGTATGAATATTGGATCAATCACCTTCTTTTAGGATGATTAGTGTCATAGTATTAGGCAGCATTGGCAATCGAGTTCAATTACAAGATTAAATATACAAAAGACATACCCGTAAGAATTGCTTGATCAACCCGCAACTGATTACTCAGCATCTCAATCATTCTCATATCAGCTGGAATCTTGCATCCCACTATTTGATTCGAGAGAATAAAAAATAGCCATAAAGGTCCTGTTACCATCTTCTGAACTTCTTACAAATATAAGTCAAATTAATTGCACATGATCTACTTACCATTAACTTCTACGATATCCCCTGGTACCAGCTCTGCTGCTGGAAGAATGGAAAAACAACCTGCAACAATAGTTTGCAATTTAGACTGTGATTGACAGAAAAATGACAGAAGTGTGGGTTGTTTTTTTCCCTTTCTTTTTTTTTAAAAAAAAAAAGATCCAAAAAGTGTATTAAATGATGAAGAAATAGGTGTCACATATCGTCCAAAACCTAGAGAGAAAAACCAAAAAAGTACATATAAATGTAAGGAAACATGATAAAGATCACAAATAATATGACAACAAACTAAAGAAACTGATAAATCCATGAAACCAATGTTGGATATGTTTGTGAAAGATAAAAAATGACAGAGTTGAGGAATGCTCTTTAGAATGCATGCAAGATAGTGTACAACTTGTGATTTTACCTCAAAATTTAAACATATAAAATAAGACATATATGAAAGCACTTCCAAAGATATCATAACTGCGAGGCACCTTTCCATTGATTATAAGGCAAAAGAGAGAACTAACTAAAAAGGGTGAGTTGACCGCGAAACAGTTTGCACAAAACCAACTTAAAGTTTAAACTAGATCAGAAGCATGCAACAGCAACAGATTCAAGCAGACTGAAGGAAGCAGACAACACCAGATGAAGAGTTCCTAATCACCATTCAACTAAACTTTTTGTTTACCGGGGTGGGGGGGGAGAGGGTGTTGAAGAACAGCAATAACAACAATTCAAAGCATTAAGTAACAACATCATCATAGTGCTTGAAGAATCATTGACTTATTTCTATAAATATGGGTTTACCATTTCGCAGGACAGTTGCAATATCAGCTTGATAAGCACGCAGTTCCTACAAAATGAGAAGGAGGATACAATTTCCACACCAAACTAAAGAAGATTAAAATTGGGAACATAGAAATTTCCAATACAAATAATAAAAGTAACAGAACTAAAATCTAAGTTAAGTTAAAAAAGAAAGCTGCTATGGTAATCTATCTTTATGTTCAATGGTACATTTAAAAAGAAAATAGTAATTCATTGTTAGTTTGGAACTTTCTACTTCAGAACTAACCTCAAGGGCCTTTTCGGCATTTGTTTCTGTAATTACCCCAACTGCTGCATTGGCAGCCAATATGAGGAGGATAACCTGTAGAAATAATGACAAAATCAGTAAGGAAAAATATAGAACATAGAGTGGAGACCAGCATGTAGACATGAACTTAGGTAACAGTTAAATTCATATATAAGTCACATCTATGCCGGTCAGGCACATGCAGAACAGGCATGCCAAAAGTCCCTACAAACACCAGCACATATCCAATCATATCAGCTTGTTTTTTGTGTATCATGAAGGAAGAAAAGATCATGCATCAGATGAAAATAATTCAATAATAAGTAGCAATTTCAAGCCTGGCCTACTTGTTTTTCGTCAGAGTCTTCATCTGAGAAATTAAAGTATCATGCACCCTTTTCCACCTTCCCGAACAGGATAAATATATCAAATTCATCACATAACAGAAATTAACTATGGAAAAAAAAAAGCAATTAGGCACCAATAAAGCAAGAGACAATAATCAAAATTTTGCCAATTTCAGCGCTGAGATGCTTTTTGAAAATTAAACCCTAATCTCCAAGTTAAACACAATCATAAAGATAGAAGGTGTAAGTGTAACCCAAGTAAGCAGCAAAAAGGAACAGCATGAAAAGCCAAGAGCAAATATCAAAACTTGCATGTTAAAACACTTGTAAACAAATACATCTGAAGTATAAAACATTCATTTTTATGTTAGTTAATTTCTTATTAAAAAAATACTTATTACTGTAGACTATAAGGAAAAAAGCACAAGCAAGCAGCCAAATATCTTACAGAAGGCTCAAGAAACGCTGTTAAGCCAGTCTCTCCATTAATCAGAGCCAAAAAGAAAGAAATGACAGCAGCAGCAATTAAAATCTTCACAAGCAAATCATCAAATTGCTTTAAAACCAACTTCCAGAATGCAGTTCCTGAATTCAGTTAAATAAGAAAAATACATAAGATTTAGCACCATAAAGTGTATTTAACAGGACAGAATATTTTGAAAAATATATGCATGTAAGTTTTTAATTACATTGAAAGGAAATCAAGAGTTCTTATGAATGAATATTATTGTCAAAGCAATGAAGAAAATATTCAGAAAGAGATTAGCAAAGTATGTGCCATATGCTTACTCTTTTCTTGAGGCAGAACTGTGGACCGGAAAAGATGCATGCAAGACAAGAAGAAAAGCAAATTAGAAGAAAAATAAATTGGAAGGAAAACTAAATGTTTGTCATACACCATACTGTTTTCCAATTAAGCAATTGCAAGAAAACTGACTCATGATAGGATGAAGGATACATCATGTATTTTTGGCATCGCACAAACAGAAGCAGATGGATTAAAATATACACTTATATTAAATTTTCTACGGACCCAGAAAGAAAAACACAAATGTGTATGAGAAAACAAGAAAATGTAACTTAAGATACACATACACCATCTGGTGGGATAAAATTTTGGTACTTAATCGAATCACTGACAATTGAGAGTAGCAGCATATAATGCAGTGCTTGATTCTGTATTGGTTCAGTTAACTTTCTCAATAGTAACATTTAGAGTCGGGTCGAGCAAAGAAATTAGAACTATTACAGACACTCCCTGCCAGTGTAACAATGCTTACAACCAAGTAATATTATCTTGCATTCACGAAAAATTCTGCCAAAGACAGAATCCCATGGGAAAACATACCGTTTTTACCGTAAATTCTAACGTGCCGCGCCACCTGCAAACAACATATACCGAAGTGAATTATTCCACAATAAGTTTCAATAAAAATCAATAACATGCAGCCAATTCAACTTCAGAGCTCAAAACAAATAATTATGATAATAAGAATGAATACCTGTGAATCAGTGAGACCTTTGGTAGGGTCCACTCCGAAAAAATCCAATACCTGATGAAACGAAACGATCAATTAGCTTGCTTCAAGTGTATCGTTAAATTAAATTTTGATCGACTTTTTAAGTGCAAATTTGTGGAGAGAAGTGAATTACCTCAACAACAGATCTGGCGTACGCGTCTTCCATTGAGAAATGAAAATCTTTGAATCGGAGAACAAGAAGCTACCAAGAGACTAGTTAGTTTAACATCCTATTCGATTATCATGTAACACTGATCAGTTGTGTCTATTTTTCATCTTTTTTTCCTTCCTTCGCGAACTCTTGAGATCTACCTTGTATGTTGGCTGCGTTTGTATAGTTTTTAAAAAAGTTGCGTTTATTTAAGCAGAATTTTTATTAATAAATTTTTTTATCAATAAAGTTTTTATTAAAAAAATTTAGTTATATAATTATTAATAAAAAAATTTATTAAAAATTATAAAATTATTTTAATATGTAAATTTTTTAAAATTATATTATAAATAAATAAAATTATTAAATATATAAAAAATATTTTAATATTTTTTTTAAAAAAAAACTTTATTTTTAAAATTTTAATTTTTATTAATAGAGATACAATAATTTATTTAAATTTTAAAATTTTTATTAAAAAATAATTAAATAAAATAAATTTTGATAAAAATTTATAAAATTAAATAAATACTTATAATAATTAAAAAAAATCGTATGAAACATGCACTAAAGAAAGTTAAGTTGGGGGCTTAGGCTGCAGTTCAGTTCATAACTCTTAAACGCTCAATTGCCTTGACGGCACACTTTGCACGGGAGACAGTGTAAAAGTGACTCGTGGACTGGCCTGTACTTTGGGGTTTACTGGAAAATTTGATTGACTAGAAGACAATATTTTGGACTGGGCCTGTAAAATTTTCAATCATATATTAAATTAAATTAATAATATTTTCATTATCATGGCAACATAATATTTTTAATTTATTTTAACGAATATAAGAAGTTAAGAACAATAGAGGAAAACACACCCACTTGACCAATGCAGTCCGTCATCGATGATGACAAAGTAAATTTTTTTATGAACTGTTTGCATCTTTAAATTTTAAAATTTCTTATTTACGTCACAGTAAAATTATTGTAGTTTTCTTCAAGTTTTGCAAGCTATTTACATTTTTAACGTTGCTTAATGTTAAAATATATAGAACGGAAAATTTAAAGTTGAATTAAAATGTAAGCGGTTGACAAAAATATCCCTTTTATCATATGGCTTAGAAGCGGCAGGTTGCGGTGTTTAATTTCAAGCATTTTTTTTTATACTATTTTTTACTATTTCATAGAGTAAACAAAATAGTATTTGAATACTTTCCAGCGTATATATACAGGTTGTATATATTTATATGAGTTGAATTCGGTTTTGTAGGCTTAACCCAACACAACCCAAATTTTTAAATGGGTAAATAGAAATCCAACCCAGATTTTGAAATTTGATTTGGGTTGAATGTCTTGGGTTCAGGTATGGATTGTGGTTGTTTTTGTCCACCCAAATGATTCACAAATAAACCTCACGGCCTCCAAATCCTTCCAATATCAAACACCGCAAGGTTCAACAACAACTTGCATTCCCTTGTCGCTCGCGGTCCATCAAACGGTTCGCAAACCGTACCAATCGAACCCACACCGTTCCGGTTCAGATATAAAGGCACACTCGAGTATCATTAGCCGCGCTTAAACCCTCAAAAACCTAGGAGTCGCCTTCTTTCTTTCTTTCTTTCTTTCTCACATGCTCTCTCAATCTACCCCTAAATCCTCTCACAGGCTATCACAAAACATTACTTGTAACCTCCCGATTCTAATCGCACTTCACGCTTAGTTGTTGAAATGCCCATTTACCGGAACAGCTCAATCGACTGGAAGCCGTCTCCGGTAGTAGCCCTAGCCACCAGCGCCGACGATTCACAGGTAGCCGCGGCTCGCGAAGACGGCTCACTTGAGATTTGGCTAGTATCTCCAGGCACCTCCGGCTGGCACTGTCAGCTGGTAATAGTAATATTATTAACACTGATTTATTTTATTCACTTCGGTTAATTATTGGTTCAAGCTTGACCTGTGCTTCATTTATTTGTTTAATTTTGTGTTTTCATGTTTGTTTAGACCGTTCATGGAGATCCTAAGTCAAGAATTTCATCGCTTGTTTGGTGTCATGCTGGTAAAATGGGGTTGCCTGGTGGACGGTTGTTCTCTTCTAGTATTGATGGGTCGGTTTCAGAGTGGGATCTTTATGATTTGAAACAGAAGGTGAATGCTTTTCTTTGCTCTTGCATTATTAATTACAGAGTATTGTGTTGCGTGCTTGAGCTTTAGACGAGTGAAACTGTGCCCACCGGACTTGCAATGAATCCTAGTTGTGTTACTAGTAAAATGTATTCTTGATGATGACCTTTTCTTTTTTTGGTCACATGGACTAACTCATTTGTAGGTATTCTTATTATTTTGAACTTCCCTTTGTTTGATGGATGCCGGGTTTAACCTGGAAATGATTTTGGAATCACAAATCAATTTACCAATCATACAAGTCTAGATGGAGTTTAGGCTGCACTATCAAGGAAGGTGTGGTATTGGTAATATTTACTCTAATAAGCAATGAAGGAAGTGAAACAAATAACCTTGCCTGTAGCACATTTTGTTATGGTTGGTTTATATATTTATTGAATTTTCCTGTTTTGGGCTCATTAAATGATCTACTCATTTATTGCAACTTTTACGTGATTAAGACTAGTTATTATGTTTTTTATTCTCTGAATTTGTATAACATGTCTTCCTCAATGTGCATCTGCAGATTGTACTGCAGTCAATTGATTTCTCAATCTGGCAGATGGCTGTTGCACCCTCTAATAGTTCGCTAATGCATGCAGTGACTAACTCAGACCATATTGGAAATGGATATTTAAATGATAAATCTAATGATAGTGATGATCACGAAACCAGTGAGAGTGAAAATGATTCTGACTCAGATGAGCTACATGAGCAATCTGTTGTTGAGGACAGACGTGTAGCCCTTGCTTGTGATGATGGTTGTGTGAGGATATACAGGATCACTGATTCAGATGAGTTGATTTACCATAGATCATTGCCTAGGGTCAGTGGTGAGACATCTGCACCCAAGTGACTATTCTTGTTGTGTCATTGTTGCTATTTTTATTTTAAGTTTCGTGGTCATATTTTATTTGCAGGGCGTGTTTTAAGTGTGACCTGGAGTGCTGATGGTAATATGTTATATTCAGGGAGCAGTGATGGGTAAGTTTGTTATAAAGACTGACATGCAATGTTCTTCAGTTTACATGATTGTTTGTCTTCTGGTGCAAGCTTTGGTTTGGTATGATTACCAGCTCACAGCTTAATTGGATGTGAATGCATTTATGAGATGTACAGTATTCTCTTTTTCATTTTTCCTTCAATCTAGAACTGTGCTTAATATATCGACAATGGAAATTTTGCAGGTATATTAGAAGTTGGGATGCTAAATTGGGTTATGAAATATATAGGATTACGGTCGGGCTGGGAGGCTTGGGCAGTGGACCTGAACTTTGCATATGGTCATTACTTTCCCTGAGGTAATAAATGTTCTTCTATGTGTATTTGTGAATTAATTGTTGTATTGTTAGTGCTTTGGTAGGATGTAAGTTTATGTAGAGACATTTACCCTTGCTGATTGTGTCATGATCAAATTTAGGTGTGGGACCCTTGTTAGTGCAGACAGTACTGGCAGCGTTCAGTTTTGGGACAGCCGGCATGGAACACTTTTGCAGGCTCATTCTTTTCACAAAGGAGATGTGAATGCTCTGGCTGCAGCTCCTAGTCATAACAGGGTGTTCTCTACTGGCTCTGATGGTCAGGTATGGACGGACAGTCACGTCCCTGCATTATTCTTCTATTTATAGTAAATACTTTCTGCTGTTTGTAAGAGTTACCATCAAGATATCTGAGAAAAATTGTTTTATTCCTCAAATGTGTGTTTACATTAGGAAGAGTAGTTATTCTTTATTTCTCCTAGCCAACGTATTGTTGTTACGAGGGAAAAATCATTTATTGTAATGTTAAGTCGCATTCTGCTTCTTGTTTTATTTGATTGGGCCTGAGCTATCTTATGTCAATTAAGTTGCTTCACTTTGCAGGTTATTCTATATAAGGCTTCATGTGAGTCAATTGGGCCAAATGATGGCCTGTCTTCCTCTGAAGTAATTAAGAAATGGATATATGTTGGCTCTGTAAGAGCTCATACACATGATGTCAGGGCTTTGACGGTGGCTGTGCCGATCAGTCGTGAAGGTGTGTCAGATTTTGTTTTTGTTTGATGTTTGATGTTTTGTTTGTTTCTTTCAAATTTCAAATCACTTTAATTTATGCATTATTCTTTACATAAATCATGATTTCATCCGTGTACAAGATATTTATTTAGGTCTTTAGCTGTTTTCCAGTTACTGAACTGTGTTTTTTCACTTGTAGATCCTTTGCCAGAAGATAAGGTAAAAAGAAGTCGTGGTAGGGAGAAGCCCATTGATTTTAGCTACCATAAGTGGGCTCACTTAGATGTTCCCATGCTTATCTCTGCCGGTGATGACACTAAGCTCTTTGCCTACTGTGCTAACGAGTTCACCAAGTTCTCTCCACATGAAATCTGCCCTGCACCCCAGAGAGTACCCATCCACCTGGTGCATAATACGATATTCAGTCATACATCTTTACTTTTAGTTCAGTATTCTTGTCGGTTAGATATCCTCTCTGTTCGTCTAGAGAATAATGTAGAATCTCGCTCCTCTTCTGGGGGCCATGCAAGTACAAGTTTGTTGGTCCAAGTAAAGAGTAAGGCATCCCGGAAAATTATCTGCAGCACCATTTCTAACTCTGGGATGCTTTTTGCATATTCAGACCATGTTAAACCCAGCCTTTTTGAATTGAAGAAGGGTAAAGTTGGCCAGGGTGAATGGATTATCAATAAAAGACAACTTCCGCGGAAACTACAGTTTGCGCATTCCATGATTTTTAGTTATGATTCTTCACAATTGATTATAGCAGGGCATGATAGAAGGATATATGTAAGTATGTTCTCTTTGATAGAATTTCATTTCTTTTTCTGATTCCTAATGTATTTGGGATTTTTTTTTCTTTGTTTTACATATTTAATGAGGTTCATGCTTTTGGAAGAGACTTGGGTAAACTTCCTAGCTTTAGTGGCTGGTATCTCCCTTGTTTCTTGTTGCTTTCCATGTTACTCAGTAAGAACTTGAGTTTTCACCTGGAAATGCAATGTAAAATGGGTTTGCACATTCTAAATTATTTACTTTGTACTGGCCCAGTGGTTGACAAGGTTATAAATGATCATTAATGTTATATGTTTTTGACTTTCAACTATTATTCTTGTTTTGTGGGTTTTAAGCATGATGTTTAGTGATAAAATACTTATGGTGGGCATAATGTGGACACATAATTTATTAGTGATCTACTTGAGTTTGAATTCACAATGTGGAAACTTATTTTGTGTTTTAGATATAATTATTGGAAGTTAATTCATATTTGGAGCTTAGCACTTTGGGTTTGTTTTTCTGCTTTTGTGAGTTATGCTTGCTTCATGATGTTGGTGTTATTTGGGAAGCGGTCCAATTTTCTCATGGGATTATAGCAGGGAACTGCTTGACACGTAATTTATTAGTGATTTACATGAGTTTGAATTCTTAATGTGGAAACTTATTTGTGTTTTAAATATAATTATTAGAAGTTAATTCATATTTGGAGCTTAGTACTTGGGGTTTGTTTTTCTGCTTTTGTGAGTTAATGCTTGCTACATGATGTTGGTGTTATTTGGGAAAAAGAAGTGGTCCAATTTTCTTATGGGATTATAATAGGAACTGCTTCCCAAGTATTACAGGATACTGTCTCACATTACAGGCAACCTACCCTTATTGAAGAGTGAACAAGCATGGGAAAGGGCATTATCATTTCTGACTAAGAAAGTAAATTATTTCTTGAGTCAAACACACTTTTAAAGCATGTAAAATCCACTTAAGGCATCCTTTTCTGATGTTAACAGTTGAAACATGATTGAAAATGTACCTGAATTGGTGAGGATTTACAAATCTTCTACCATATAAATGAGTTAATATGTCTGCTATATAGCAGGATCAAGTCACCTGGACGTAAGACAATTACATGGAAACAATAAATTGTATTGATGGTTGGAGCACCTGGTCCTCTGGATAATATATAATCCTTAGCCCAAATAGAGGAATGGGTCAATGGTTTTAGTGTCTAATAGGCAGCCATAATATCCTCTGATTGGTAGAGCTTTGTAGCATTTACCTGTCTGTTCAAGGAGGATTCGAGAAGCTTAAGTGAGATGAAATCTTCTTTGGGCTTGATTGGTGGGGTACTTTTATGTCTTTCTAGTCAACTTCTGGAATCAAAATTGATAGATCAATTGTTGTCTATAACTCTTAATTTTCTCTCAGTTTCTGAGTTTTAGGGAATGAAGTTGCCTCATGAGTTTTTTGTTTTTTCCTTTTTCCCTCTCTTTTTGGCAGAAGAATTGTGTGCTTTGATGTGCTCCTTTATATTTGTTTAATGTACTTATTTTATGAAAAAATCGTTTTGTATTATTTTGCTTTGTCAATTTCTGCATTCCAAATGTTTGAGACCATGTCTTCTTCATAAACTTATAAGTTTGAATGAAATGCCTTGTCATAATGCATTTTCCTTGAGAATAAGATGATGCTACAAGAAAGACTTTATACCAAATCCTAGAAAATAGTTAGATACTATTATTTATTGTTGTTTTTCCTGCTACAGGTTGTGGATGTCAGCAGCTCTGAGCTACTACATACTTTCACACCTTGTCGTGAGGAGCATGATAGGGAAATACAACCTAGTGAGCCTCCTATAACAAAAATGTTTACAAGTTCTGATGGGCAGTGGCTGGCTGCCGTGAACTGTTTTGGGGATGTGTATATATTCAACCTGGAGATTCAAAGGTGTGTGTGGATGTATTTATATTTGCCCCTCTCTTTTTAGTAATTATACTAGTGTCTGTTTTATATATAGATCTATTGATAAAATAATCTTCTGTTACGAGGAATGCGTGTCTATGTGTAACCTAATTACGCGTTTAACCTGTAACTGAAGTTATTTATGCTTATTTGAGGGATTAACTATAGTTGCCTGATAATGTGTTAAAACGTCAACTGTTATATGATGGACTCCGTAGTGATTGTAGATACCTATTTATAATACTTATTATGTGGATTATTGTTTTAGTCACTCCAGTGTAATGGTTCACAGCCGATAGCTGGCTTGCAACAATTTTAAACACGTATTATAGCTCGGTGTGAACATTTTACAATTTTTTGGTTATTCTTTTGAAATATTAATTTCTGAAACAGCTTGTTCATATTTTTTTTATTAGTTTATCTGAAACCTATTCCTAACTTTCTAGAACAAATTATTGGATATGCATGATAGGGTACTGTGGAGGGATGTTGCAAAATTCTATTGTTGTTTATTCTCTGTTCAAAGCTCCTCATTGGATATAATTATTTCGGTTTGTTGGAACAGGCAACACTGGTTCATATCAAGATTGGAAGGTGCTTCTGTCACAGCTGCTGGTTTTCCTCCTCAGAATAACAATGTTCTTATAATTACCACCTCTTCAAACCAGGTCTATGTATTTGATGTGGAGGCTAAACAGCTAGGAGAATGGTCAATGCAGCATACATTTGTTCTGCCGAGGAGATATCAAGAATTTCCTGGGGAGGTGATTGGGCTCTCTTTCTCACCTTCCCCTAGCTCATCATCTGTTATCATTTATAGTGCCAGGTGCGACTCTCTCCCTCTCTCTCTCTCTCTCTCTCTCTCTCTCTCTCTCTCTCTCTGTTCTTTTTTTTCCCCTCTCTCTTTCCTACTCGAATTGTGTTCTGTCAGCAGCTTTCAATTTGAAGATTGCACTTAACTAAATCAAAGTATAAATAAAACTTTAGAAGTATAAGTGGAAGCAAATAAACACTCTGGTGATGCAGATAGTTCAATCTGTATTTTGGCATATGCATGCTGATTTAGAATTTTGGTGCTTATTTTGAGTCTATAGTTTACTATGGTATCAATCTGTTTTTTGGTTAAGAAAAAGAAAATGCAAGTATGTTTGGTATACCCTCTCTGTCTTCCTTTATTTCATTAGTCAGTTTGCAGCACTTGTTTCTGTAGAGGAAAACTAGAAGTTGGATAAATTTGTACAGACTTTTTTTAATTGATTTACTTGGTCATTTTTGCAAAGCAGTTCTTTTGTGCTTCACATTATAATTTAAATGGCATGCTCTGCAATATATTTGCATTCTGCATATTGTTCACTTATTCCCATTGGCATTCAACTTGTCCCTTTCATGCTGTCTCATTGGCTGGGCCTCTCCCAGACCCTACCTTTCTCTCTTGGGTTTGAACTAAGTAATCTTCGTTCCTTCAAATTGTAGAATATGTTGAGACCTGCAGAGTATTGTGATAATCTATTGGGGTTCTATAATCTATTTTGGTGGCATTCTAATATTTAAAACATTGTTTGTGGTGTAGGGCAATGTGTGTGATTGACTTTGGGAGACCAGTGGATCCAGATGATGAGACTGACATGGTAAGTGGTCAGGGGTCTGCTTTGAGGAAGATAGCTAGTACACCCATCAATGGTAGGCTGAAGCGGAAGTTGAGAGACTGCCAAACAGAGTCTAATAAACTGCATGGTAGAAAAAATTTTGAATTTTTTGCTTTCAGAGATCCTGTTTTATTTATTGGACACCTTTCCAAAAGTTCCATGTTGATCATTGACAAACCATGGTTGGAAGTGGTTAAAACTTTCGATGCCCCTGTTCACAGACATATTTATGGAACATAATTAATATACACAGCTGGGGAGAGTTCAAATGTGGCAACAGATTGCTTCTGTTATAAAAGCACCCATTTCTCCTCATCAGAAACCTGTGAAGTGGGAGGAGGGGGGACAAAATGCTTGGAAAGAGATGACAAAGATTGGGAGGCCAGGCAGGGGTTTCTGCAGCTATGCTGCATGTTGTGTATTGTATTCCTCTGAAAAATTTTGTTAACATGTTAAGTTAGTCAATTTTGTCTTCCATGATTCTTTTACGCCATAAATTTGTATGTTCGATGGGTATGTGCATTGATTTATTGACAAATACTTTTTTTTAACCAAATTTTTAGCTTACGTTTAATGGTTAATAAATTAATTTAAAGAGTTATCCGTTAATAAAGCCCAGCCAGTTTTCAGTTTTCTCATAGTCGCGCATTCTGTATTGTTTTGTCACAATGTAATGGAGGAGATTCTTGGACCGGGACGAATCCTTAATCCTTACTGCGCTTTGAAGCCAGAATTGGTACAGGCATGGGAATATTTGCCAAGTAATGCAAAATCATTCAACTACAAAGATTGGTTGGTTGGATGATGGGTGCTTTCTTCACCCGCTACTTGCTTAGTTGCCATGAGTAGCTAAGTTTGCCTTCTGAGAGGGAGAAGAAAGGAAGAACGTTTGATTGGAGGAAGACAAGAGGTAGTGATCTTGTCCCGTTCGTAAAATCTAAAGTCTTTTTCCAGGATATGGGTACTAATTTTGAGGATCAAATCATCAAATAAAGATTATGAAAGGAAGGCAAAAAGGCCAAAACAAATTTAATAATTATGTAGCAGTATTGTGTGTATGGATCACATTTTTAGTGGGTAGCTATCAGAAAGAGGTGGGGGGGGTGCCGCTTTTGGTTGAAAATGAAGCTTAACTTTTGGTTACATCCATGTGGAAAATTGTCTTGTTCCGAGTGCTATTAGGCCGGCCGTGGATTATCAAATTCACCAACCCTACCTAGTTAGTGTGAAGGAAGCTAGGCTGGCAAATTAAATTACTGATGTGGAAACTGGTGGGTCATCTCATATCATCTATTGGCCTCTGGATTTTGGATGTTCATTTGATTTCTCTCATATCCTATGTGTCCTGTGCGGTTGCCTACTTGCCTTCTCTCTTATCAATGAAATATGCTAAGACACCCTGTTCTTCAATGGACCACAACTCTTATCATAGCATTAAAAATTTTTCTTGTTTTTTTCCACCCTTCAGTTTCCAGCTTTTTTTCTTCAGATATTCAATCCGCTCTTCTTAATCTTTCTTCCATGACATCAGAAGGAGCACTGTGGTTGGTTTTGTGATTCATGTAATAAAATATTGGCTTTGCTTTGTTATAGGTTTATTTTGTATGCACAGAAGATATATAACTAATCGGTTACTAGCATTGGTGGCAAAAGTAAATATGTAGACAGGAAAGACAGTTAACTTTTATTGGTCTCAGCTTGTTTCCCGCAGCTTTGACAGGAACATATTAAAAGGAGTAGAATAGGGGAGGGGAAAAAAAAACAAAATAAAACAAAAGTGAAAACAAATTAACAAGACCCCTAGGGAGATCTAAATGCATGATTTTATGTTTTTTACATGCCTCCCAAATCCCAATTCTCTATCCTGAGCAACTTTGCTGTGGAGAAAAACATATTACAATCGCCATTTGTCATTCCCACTTTCCTCCTTGAAACCACCTGCAGCCCAGAGACGATACACAACAAATTAGTTCTGGGAATAAAAGGAATCATTTAATTTTAAATTCAGGTCTTGAACAAGTAAGAATGAGCAAGCTAACATTTTTTTCCAGCCAGAGAGGATGGCAAGAAATCAAAATGCTTTTTGAAAGTTGATTTTCCCTGCAAGAGAATTGGCAGGATATAAGAAGACGGACATTTTATATACTAGTGGTAGAGAGAATAGCGACCACAGTACCCTTAAATGTGTTGTAGAGAAGCCTTGTGAATACCCCAAAACCTGCTCCACTGAAGCTTCATTCTTGGAGAAACTGATATTTTTCTGTACAAATAAGGAAGTTTCAGGAACCCATTAGCTAAAATTTGTTTCCCAAGACTACAAATTTATGAACAATTAGCAATGTCATTGAAACTTGCCTTGACAGGGGAGCTAGCAGTGTCATCGAGATATGAATTATGCTGTTGTTGTTTGATCTTTTTTTTGTTTTTGCTCTTTGCCGGGGCCAATTCGGAAGGCAAATGAGGAGAATAAAAAGAACCCTTTTCATCAAAGCAATCTTCATCGTGTTCGCAATAATGAGGAGGCCCTGAAGATGCATCAGACACCATGGACAAGTCATCTTCTTCTTCTTCTTCATTATGTCCATCACCAAGACTATAGCATTGGTATCTGTTTCTTGAAAGAGATGCTTGATCCAAGTACGAAGTCCACCCAGACTCACACCCACTGCCACTGCTACTACATTTACATTGTGAAGCGGATAGATTCATTATTACTAATACACTTAAGACACTCTCTTCAACCAATGCCTTTTTAAAGAAAATGAAAGTGCAAACACCCACGCTCTCATTCAAGTTCTTTGTCTATTTAAGTAGAAGAGCAAGAGAAAATAAAAATAAACCAAATGACATCACACTCAAATCCTAGACTAGTTTTTTCCTTTGCTCCATCTTATTTTTTAACTCAGTGGATCAACCAAAATTGCCAGTTGGCTTTGTGTGGCTGTGTGAGCGTGAGAAAGAGAAAGGAAACAGTAGAAATTGGTATGGTAACAGTAGTTATCTTCAGCTTTGATCTTTCTACTAGAATGGGGCTGCCACTACTCGTGTCCTTTCACTTTCAGTGTAAATTTTCAACGTATTTTTCACTTGTATCACATCTTTTGACTCTTGGTAGTTGACAATATTTTACATATAATAAAAAATAAACCCCTTAATTAAATTTTCATGGTCTGTCTTCCTTTCAACAAAACAGACATGTTTCATTGTTAATCCCCGTCATCCTTTTAACTACATAATGAGCATAAGACTAAAATCAGAAAACAAATTTTATCCATGTATCAGATTTCGTCTTTTCTTTTGTTTTTTGAATTTCTTGGCTTTTTTTTTTTTTTTACCGAGAAGACTAAAAACAGCTTTCATAATATTCCGTCACCACAAAAAAAATTGAACTATTGAAATGGACAGATCACAGTTGAGTTTGCAAACTTATTGGATTTTACAACTATACATCAATAATGCTTGATAGATAATTTCCAAAATCCATATTAATTGATGGGTCCAGTACGACTCGATTCATACCACATTTTAATAGCTAGATAACATGAATGGAAGCAATTTGTTCTTAAAAGTTACCAACCGTTCATGTTTTTAAGCAGCAACTATTAAATCTAAAGGGTAAATCCAAAATTTCTTCAATGAGGGAGTCACAGTACGATTAATATAGTTGGATGTCACGCTAATTACTTAGAAGCAACTAGTGGAGTCTTTTTGACTTTGTTGCGTTGTTGGTTGGTCTCAATTTAGAGACCTGGTCCTCATCGGCGTTCTTAAGATTGAGACTAAAGATGCTTTAATTGACCACAAGTATTAAAAAGTTAAAGTTGTCTCGGTTTGATTTTTTTGTTTTATGTTTCCAAATTTTTTAAATATATTTCCGCGTACCTTCTGTGCAAATATTTGGTCTGCATGTTTGGCTAAAAAAACGTATTATCTTACACAGCAGGACATCAACATACAGCAAAATGATGGAGCTGTTAAGTTAGATAAATGGGAAAAATAAATACACGATTGATGTGTCATGATGTAGTGTTTGTATTGATGCTTACAGACAGGAAACTTTCCGCCATTTTAAGGTAGAAATTCCATCCTTGGTACATTCCATATAGCTGTTCTTGGGCCCTACTGGTAGTAGTGGTGAATTCTTACTCTTTCTCCTGTAATATTTTTGACATTTTACTTCCTATTTCTCGACATTTTTCGTAACCTATTACCCTCTTGACGTCGGAACCACTTCATCACTATATCTTTACAGCTTTCATAATTTCTATATTCATGTTCGAGACATTATCGCATGTCGTTTGAAAATGAATCTTAAGTTAACTTGAGGCAAACACTCAACATTTATTTATTTTTTTAGTATGAGTTAGATTCTATTTTATATTGAGGTGGTGAGAAAAAAAAAAACTGTAGTCGATAAACATAAGTCGATAGTGTGTGGTTAATATATGTTTTAAATAATAAATTTGATAAAAAAATAATATTTTTCATCATATAAATATAGGATAAAATAAGATAATTTTTAAATCATAATAATAAGTGATTATTAAATATTTTAATTCTGTAACTTAAAAATTATAACGAACCAACACCGCAATACTAAACATGGCTTTAGGCCAACGAATTTCTCTACTCATTTGATAAAAAATTACCACCGGAGGATCATGAAAGACACAAAAGATATATTCTATCAGATATGGATCATCAGAATTTGCTTCTTCGAGTGAATAGAGGGCTAACCAATTAGCCGAAGAAAACAGCTGTACGGCATAAGGGCGGTATCTATCGGGGACATGGCTACGGTGCAGAAGCTGCAAGTAACAGCTTCGAACTTACCCATATCCATCACCTTGCATTGGGACCTCTTTCTCTCTCCTCTAGCACCCGTGGAAGTTCCGCATTGGCTGCTGTTACTTACAGAAGCCGTAACATAGACTTCTCCATCTATCGGTATGGATGACCAGAATCTGCATGATTGGTAATTAATACAAAGGTTGCTGCTTCTACTCGAGATTATAAAAAGGAGAGCGTGACGTACAATGTGTATCAGTGACCCTTAAAAATGTGAAAAGCTGGAGGTTGATCGATTTGTTAATTGTTATACAATGATTATATGTGACTCCATAATGGGGCCAATAGTAGGATCTTAATTCGTCTGAATATCAAAATGGTCCCAAGACAATAAACTCACACGCACATGCCCTTGGCTAGCTTGTGGCCCTTTGCCAGTCCATAATCCGTAATCTCTGTGTGTTAGTTAGCTAGTTGCCTTGTGCTGCTTCGAGGTTAAACGTTAATGGTTGCTTTGAGGATTTCTTTGACAGCTAGCTTTTCAACTCTACTCCTTAAAGACCTGATTTTGAAACTATGGTCAAAATTCTAATTTATGATCAACTTAAGCTTTGAGGTTTAAATTCTTGTTTATCAACTAAGCTTTTAGGTCAACCCATTTCTTTAAGTTTGTATTAGAATCTCAACTTCAATCTCGCTCTTTGCTTCCTGAAAAAAAAGAAAAAAGAACTTTAATCTCACTCTTTTGTGCATACTCTATTTCATTTTTAATTTCTTATTTCATTTTGATTCTTTTCTCTTGATTTGTCTAAGAACACTCATTTCAGTTCACATTTCTTATTAAAGTTAATATTATTTTTAGAATTTTACCTTCTAAGTTAATAGTATCATTCAAAATCCATAAATAATTACCAACACATAATGGGCTGTGCCTGCACCGAGCAGCTTGAGATTATTTGCTAACATGCATATCATATGCATGGTCCCCTCTCCCCAACAATATATATTGCAAAGGTCAAAGCTAGCTAACCAGTTGCCATTCTCTGATCTTGGAAACTGATCTCAAAATTCAAACCCTAGCTTCCAATATTCTTGAAGAAATCTCAATCACTTCATTTCTTTCTCATGGGCTAAAACGAACAAACTCTCAGTCTCTATCAATGTATTAAAAGTCAAATCTGTATTTTGCTACCTGCTTTGGTTTTCCAAAGAAAAACCAGCATGCTTACAACTGTACGCATGATTCTCGACTACTTAATCAAGTTGCAAAAGAAACTATCATTACAGTTCATATATATATACATTGGATTTAAATTCAATATTTATTTATTTACACACAGTACACTTATTAATATTTTTATTTTCTTAATTTTAGAGAAATTTGATAATAAGTTTTGAAGACCGAAAAATAAAAAAAGTGGAGCAAACCTGACAATTAAATGTCATGTCATTTTCAGAATGACCGTCCATACCCTTGGCAGCTTGGCCGGTTAGGTTTCATTTCAATGACCGAATTTTTATCACTTATTGTTACCATGCTACGGACCGTCTAAATTTGAAGCCAAACCGACTAATTAGACAAGTCTAAGAGGTATTAGTTCGAGTTGATTCTATAAGATTTCATTTCTAACACATTCCTTATAAATAATTTAAGAATTCTCTAGGAAGTGATAAAATGCAATCTTTATAATACTTTGTACATAAAATGCTCTAGATCACTATGGGTCATAAAGGGTTTTTTAAGTTATTAGAACTCTCTACAATAGAAGCCTGTAGAATTTAGTAGAGTTAGGCAAACCTCCTTATAAATAGAACATGACACTTAATATTTCAAACAATAACTTATAAGTAAGAAGCGGACAATCAACTTGTAAGCAAGCTCTCTTATACACACACTCTTGCGGTTACAAGCTCTTTTTAACGCAATTACTTTTTTTTTTCTCTAACTTTTCTGCCAACATTTTAAGTTAACTAAATTAAAAGTACAATATTACTTAACAACTCTCGGACAACACAACTTATTACTTTAACAAGTACAATATTAATTATTAGATGAGATTTATTTTGTTTATTTAATTATTTATTTCACTGCGTATGATAACGATCATATATATAGACAGGCACTACATGCGTGCACGTTGACACTAGAAAGTGCATGGATGGCAGTAACAGAGAGAAAATTAAAGGTAAAGGAAAATTCCATCCGGATACAAGTGGCCATGTTTTTGGGCTTTTATCGAACAGATCATCATGATTCATGCACGTCTATCAACGGTTTTGATCTGCTGACGACCATTGATGTTGATCTTGATCTTGCCCTAGCTCTTGGCATGGGATTCCCTTCCCCAAGCGAACTGCTCCATTTTGAACCAAGAAGCAGGACTGGCTACGGGGTAATTATTTGAATGGAGCCCCTATAGACCGTAAATTTTAGCTTCATTCAATTGCCAAAAATTCCACCAAATGTATCGTGTATTATCAATTTTTATGTAAAATATAAAAAGTTACTGCTATTCCGTGGTTTAAGTTTCCAGGAAAGTAATATTCGAAGAAGCAACTTTAGCTGTGTTCCTAGCTATGGCTTCCAGGGGTACAAATTAGCATTAAATGCACGACCATGAGCAATTAATTAAAAGAGTACGGCTGACAGGTTGTTCACTTTTAGGTTTTTAAGTTCAACACTTAAAAATATCATTCAACTTATTTGTTTTATTGACTTTGTCTGTTCGCGGAACAACTGTTGGATTTGAAGCAATGATATGATATCCGACGGCCTTGGGTGAAGAGAATGAGAAGTATTCTTATGCGCGGGCCACCATCACAGCCGGTCTCTTGACTTAAGGATAGGGATTTGGGGTTTCCACGAAACATTTTTTCTGCTTTAGGAGGCTGCAAAAGGCAAAGGCTGGCCTGATATTTAATCGGAAACGGAATGAATTGTGGTGATAGCATGAGAGCTACTGATATAGTGATATTTTTCTGGCCAATTGCAAGGTCAGTAGTGTATATCGACGACCCGATTTAGAGGATTGAGATCGTATTACTTATTATGAAGATTGAAAATCCAAAAGAATTTGCTATGAATAATTATCTAAAAGTTATTATTATTTTTTTAATGAGAAAGTAATAAATTTGAGACCTCAATCAATTGTCAATTGTCCTAGCACAGTGATTATAGAAAATTGAAATATTGATGGTTGTAGGTAGTGTGAAAGCTATTTAATCATGAATTATTTATTTAAAAAAAAACGAGGTAAATAAATTACTAAAATTCATAGATCGATGGTGTGTAAAATGATTTTCCCTATTTATTGGTTCAACACCGCTAGCTTGTTCCACTTATGATCCAAGTAATATTATGAGAATAATCATAGAGTTGCTCTGTATTCCATTTTAATTTTTTTTTTATTTATTTATTTATTTTAGCTCTTTACCTGGCGTCTCCAGCTTGCCTGGTAAACTCCTAAGGCCACTTGTTTATTTCATGGCCTACAGATTTGTAAGCCCAAGTCCGACGGCATGTTCACCACAAGACAAAACCCAGCGTAAGTAACCCCCGGGGCAACGCAGGCCGGTAGGCGTGGCTTTTTGGCACTTTGGCATCGAATTACATTGATTAAAATTAAGTGAAAATTTTAGATACCAAATTAATACTGGTCAACTCGTTTTGCTTGGGGAATCTAGTACTAAACGGAACCACCGAAGGTCGGGTGATGTGCTATTTGAACCCGACATTTATCTCATAAGCCCATTTCTAATTAGGGTATGGCTCAGTAACTTAACCCAATATTACAACTTACATACATCAACTCAAGAATTGTTGTACCCAATATCCCAAAAGTATTTATTAGTTAGTATTTAATAACTAATAAATAGATGAATAAATAGATGTAAATTATATTATTATGTAACTTTGTAAGATCCAACCAGAGGGCTTCATGAGAATGTTCAACCGTCTGGCTGCTCTGCACAGCTGGGACACTTTTAGAAAAAAGGGAAAATCGGAGACCCCATCCAAAATTTGGGGCCCCGAGCATCGTGTCGTCTTTTGTCATGGATTGATGCCTCACCGTCCAACTTGCATGGCTGATTTGAGGGCTTTAAATGAAATTGCCCGCCCAGCCTGCCATCTCGTACGGCTACGCTGAGTTTTTGGTCCACTAAAAGTTTGCATTTGGTTGCAGCAAAATTTTCACCTTTCGCGCAGTTAAAATTATTCATTCCAGGATCAGGATCACAAGTCATTTAATATAACTGATGCTCAAAAGAACAAAGTTTTGTGCATTAGATTCCCAGATTTTTTTTTTCCTTCAGAATTTTTCTTCAGTCTTTCCCAATACTGATAATAAATTGAAGTTCTAGAGTGTTCGACAGGACCTCGTGTTCTTCTTATTACTTTGGAGATCATCAATACATCTCATTCAAGCTAAAGCAGTATGACTAGCTACATGCAAAGATTCATCTGTCTAGTTTTTTCCAATCAGTACATATGGTCGAGATGCCATATGAAGCTCGGCTAATCTCTAACAACCTTCTAAGTCCCGCCACCTGAGGTAAACTAGCCCATCAAGATAATGTGTATAAGCCCCTGCCACTACCAACACATGAAACAGTTGATGACTATGCCCAGCAATGTCAAATTTGCCAGGCTTCCATCTCTCCGGAACCCTCATGGCATAGATCAAGGCTCCAAACCCATAGAACAATCCCATTAATATCTCATAACCAGTGGTTTGGACGGCCTCTGGTTTATCCCTAAACAATATTAGCTTATGAAGTACTGGTGCAACCCCTGAGATGCCCATTCCAAAGAAGAGGGAAGCTCGAAAGCTCCGAAACTTGGGCTTCTCGAAAACTGGAAGGAGAGAGATGACGATGGTGGCAATACCTAACACTGTTATGAACCCCAGATAAAGGTTGCAAAGGAATGGGTAGCACATAAATGAGTAGTAGATAGGAGGGTAGAAAGATGTCGAGATGAGAGCAGCAATTCCGGCATAGTCAAGTCTGAGCATTATGTAGGAAAGGCGCTCTGAGTGACAACAAAGGAGGTGGCATGTGCTGCTGGCTAGCAAGCAGAACATGGCTCCTCCTAAGAATGTGAAAATGGGCCATCTTGTGATTGCCTGAACTGTAATTGGAGCTAACTTGTTGACCACATCATCTTTTAGACATGCTGCATTCATTTAAATGTTAAGTGAAGACGTTAGGCCTGATACTGGAGAAACAACAGTAAGACATCAAACGGGAGAAGCAACTTGGTCCTGAATTCCAAAGGCATATCTCTAAGCATTTAGATACGTTTCTAGAATGCAGGTTTATAGTTAAAAAACCTAAACAGGTTTAAAACTTGCAAACCTCCTGGTTGATACCATGCAAACTCTTGCAAGAACAACTCTCTAAAGGTGTGTACCAATGGGATCAATTGATAAGATCTCTTGGAATAGCACAACAGGTTCGGGATTTGAATCCCACTCATATGAGAGTTTGGTGGGCAGTTTGGTTTTCATTTATGTAACTTTAGAAAAGTGATATTTTTTTCCCATTTGAGGAATCTCAATTGAACCACAATAAATAAGAACATGAATATACCTAAAGCTTAAATAAGCAAGAAGAACAAGCTTAAAAATTAATAACAGTAACTAAAGATGTGGTAGCTTAAATTACAGAAAACACAATCAACTGTTAGATAAACTTGAGATAAATGTTTAGGCAAGAAATCAGGGAGAGATATATGCCAAACCTGAAAGTGATGTGAGAAAATCCATTGAAGGCCAAGACATCTTTATCTTTAAGACATCCATTAATCTATGAGGATCAGGTATGTTAGGCATCGAAGGAAAGCAACTCAAGAGTTGTTCTTGAATCTTGTGCCAATCAGCAACCGGGAGCATGTCACGGAAGCGTTGGAGGGAATCTAGATGCACAACCGCTGGAACCCTCATTGCCGTGTAAATGGTAAGAAAGAGGAAAAGGAAGAACCCTATCAAATGCCTGGAACAAAAATGAATAGTTTTGAGCATGGAGAACATGACAAGCTGGTCTACATCTTCTTTGCCTAAAAATGGCATGCATCAAAGATAATGCAACGGTATATCTTATAAGAATGACAAAATATGTTTACAATTACAACATATCTAGAGGCAAAGAAATAGTTCATAAAGCTTTTTGATGCCAAGGAGACGCATAGAGAAAACTAATTCATGAATCATCATCAACACTATGATTGACAGAGTGCATTTTGCAAGCAAAAATTATAATCAAAATTGAAAGCTAATAAGAAAAAAATCCTTACGTCCAGACATTGAGAGTCTCATTGTGAATGGAGAAGATGCTAAGAAGGATCTGCTTCAAAGGCCATTCTGATCTGTAGTAACCCACAATGTACTCATTGTCCCTCAAATACAATGGTAATTTTTGGTACTCAACAAGATGCCATTTTGCTTTTTTCCAGTTTTTTTTGGCCTTGCCTTCTTTGCAATCCAAGAGATCACATGTTTCCCATGGATCAACAGAACTTTCACTATGACTATTCATCATCTGTTTAATCTTTAAACCACAAAAGAAAAAAAAGGGGGGAATTCATCAAACAATAGTAGACAAATATAATTAGATAAACTACAAGCAAGAAAAAGAACCCTCTTCTTGGATACGCAGAGAGATAATATCTCTTATTCTCATCCTTGTCATAAGGGTATAATTTATGAGCTATATTAAATATCATTACTGCTATTATTGATATAATTGTAATTAATTCATATCCCTAATCTCTTATCCTAGGTCTTATCACCATAATATCTTACTTTGAATCCTATCATTATCATTAATATACTTCACCGGCCATTGCCATTCTGTAATCTGTATAATTGATTCATATATATAACTCCATTTACTAGGAAGGACATGCAATTGAAACGAATTAAAGCTAAAACAAAACAAATAAGGCAAAGGGAAAAGACGCGTGCACCTGAGTTTCAAAACCCGTAATTAGATTTCAAATTATCGGCCAGTCTCTTGTAATAATAAAGAAAGAAATCCAGGAATTTTTTTTTTTTTTTGGGGAGAAAATTCAGGTTAATAGGTGCGATATCATTATCGTTTGAAGATAAAAATAGTTGCTGTTGATAAACGAGGTAAAGTGTTTTGATTCAGACCTCCATTTCTGGGGATTGACAAGTAAAACATAACGACGGATTTTCTAAGACCACGCAACCTCCCAAATATTTTAACACGTGTCTTGCACGGTGCCACCTAAAAAGGTTACGCTGACGGCCGACATCGCACAATGTTAATGTGAATTATTCTCAAGATTATAAGTGATTTTATTAAGTTAAAAACTCTCGAAAAAATGAGATTTTTTTTTAAACGGTTACTTCATTAAATAGATCTTCATAATACTCAAGTCCTATACTATAAGAATTAATTAATTTATTGACTGATTGAATTAACCAATATCCTCAACTCCGAAAGTCGTCATCGACCAGAACGAATTTCTTTTACGAACCAAATCAAACATATTAAAATAATCGTAATTTGTCATAAGAGCCACTTTGAAGAGGAGGAAGAATCTTATTTTTTATTCTCAAGTTTTGACCCATGGAGAATGCCAAACAAAGTAGCCTTAAAATTTCTCCAAATTTTTCTGGTTAGGTAGATAAGATATAATAATGGATCCATTAATTTAAAAAAGAAAAATGAGTTTGTTTTGAGATGACTGACTTGTTATCTTGAGTCCCATATAATTTAATCAGGCGACGCTGCTCCGCTCTCAAACTAGGCGGGTGAAGTGAAACATATAGATATGGTTGCAACTGCAACTGCAACCTTCTGGCATACAAATGACGCGAAACAGTTCAAGAGATGGTTTTGTTGCTAAACTGTGAGGAAAAAATAAAAATATTAATAAAATATTCAAATAGAGCAGGAATTTTTCTCACACATTAATAAAGCAAATGCAAAATCTATTACAGTTTCCCCGGATATGCCTTAAATTGGAGACGAGGAGGCTGGGGATTGGAGCTTCAACTATAACATTTCCCCGTTGGGGATAGGTACAAGCATTTCAATTTTCAAATGGTGCGCTGAACAATCAACGTTTAGTATTAAAGACCAAAATACCTGAAATTTCTAATTGCATCTACAGAATGGCCAAGGGCACACAATAATGACCATCAGGAATTTGAATTATCTTTCCATCTAATATTTATAAACACCACTTCTTATCTTTCCATCTAATATTTATAAACAGTCCTTCCATGATTCTTCTTCTGCCCCGTCTTTTTCCACCACCATCAGCAAACCTGCATTCACAAGATATTCACCAACTCAATGACAAGATTAATAGAGAAATTTGCCAATTAAAGGATATTGATCAAACCATATAGCAAGAAAGCAGAAAAGAAGTGCCATGAGCAAGTGAATGATGATGATGAAATCATTTAGTTGTGTGTGCAGGCATAAGTTTCTAAGCTATATCCTAAATCACACCACATTTTCTCCATGCGTATCTTATTTCCATAAGCTAGTTTCCACGCATCTCATAGGTGCATGCAATTAATCATTAGTAATGTCCTAAAAAAAGTTTGTGAGCTGACCTAGAGAATTCTCTTTCATGTCTATCCAAAAGGAGATAGCGGCTATAGAAGTTAGCATTAATATCTGAGGTTTCACCAATTCTCACTACGGAATGCACCATAGCAAGGAAGTACTTAACTACTGAAGTTCTCTGACATAAATTTAGAACACTCTGCTGCAAGGTCCAAAGTTGCAGCTCAAGAATAGATTTTCTTTCCTATAGTTCTCCCCCATTCAGTTGCCAAATGCACAGAGTTCTATTAAAAAACAAATTTAGTTGATTGCCTTCAATCTGAACTTCTAAACAAAAGACATGCACCAGAGACCTAAAGAACTAATAAACCTTCAACAGCAACATCCAACATTCCACATCATCCTTTGCATTTTGGCAACAATTGTCCAATCCCAAATTGCCAATTGATTTCCTCTATTACCTCCAAATGAACTTACAACTTAAAATATTCCAATCTAGCTAGTTGGTTATTTACTTAAACACATCAAGTCCTAAAGATTGCACAAATTCCTATTCTTGCCATAAGTACACATGCACAGTGCTGAAATATGGCTGAACACCGTAGAAACTGAGACACATACATGGATTAGGTGACCTTAGCCCAAAATTATGCCGCACCTTTAAATAGGCACATTAACATTTATGATCAATATAGGAGAACAGAAGAAAATGCAACTGTAGAGACTACAAGAAAGAAAGACATTGCAATCCATGCATTTGCTTTGCGGACCTTTTGTCCTGCAAATTACAGTTTAGATAAAACTTTTGATGAGTTTTAAAAGGGCATCACTTGATTTAACTAGTTAAGAACAAGACATGTACAACCCGGCTGAATTTGTGGCTTAAAAAGACTCGAGAAACTTCCAGAAAGTGTGAACAGACTTATACAATATCATATATTGTTTGAAAACAATTATCAAAATCTGTTCGCACCGCTGTCATGTCCTCTCAGAACGACTCATATTTTCTATGTCGACGTAGTGTAATTAGATCAGTAGTTTAAATGCTGAATAGAAAATAAGCAACATGAGTCCATACTGCAAAACACCAAATAATTATTCCTTCGTTCACAGTACTTATTTCTTAAAAATAAATAAATAAATAATAAAAGGAGAAACTCGTTCATACTCACAAAAAGAATAGTTCTGATCAGGCATCAGCTGGAGCTCCGGCCCCACCAACACTGTCTCCTTTCTTCACCCAAACCATCATCCCCCTCGCATTTTTTGCCTCTCGCCCTCCACGATCACGGAGGTGGTTAGTGTACTTACCGCGATGAAAACTCCACCCTTTATTTGATTGTGGCCTCGCAGACTTGTTGCTTCCGCCGTCGATTGACATATCCTGAAATTTTCCTTCCATCTCGACGGTTGGATCAGCGACAACTACATCCTCTGTCGCAACACTTGCTTCCGGCGCGTGGGTTTCACCTCCTCCTCCGATAGCCCCCCCATCCTCTGCACGTGCCTTCCTCCACTTCTTCCTGCGCCAGTCCTTTCTTTTACTCGCATTTTTCTTCAAACCCTCTCCCTCAGCCTCTAATTCTATCCGCTTCTCAGTGCTTGCAAGTGCTACCCCTGATTTCTCTTGTTGTTGATCGTCTTCGCTCCCCTTTTGCTTTCGCTGTTGCTGTTGCTGCTCTTTCACCTTTTGCTTTCGCTGTTGCGGTTGCTGCTCTTTCTGTTTCATCCATCGCTCTTGGAGTTGAACGAGAGTCACGTAGTTCGGAGGAAGAGAAGGAAGCTTTCTCTTATTTTCTTCCATTTTTCTCTTTCGTTCTGCTGAATCAAATCAAGTCAGAGACATCTGAGCGACTGACCAGCGCAAGCTGGTTTCTGTTTCTTGTCCAACAAGTGTTGTTTTCTCTACGCCTTGTTTTCTCTCATCTTTTTCTGCACTCAGCACTACTTTTTTCCTTTTCCTTTCAAGCGAAATAAAGTAAGGTGCTTTTGACTGCTCACTCTTAAGGAAGCTGCCAAATTCATATTATTGCCTTGTCCCTTTGCCCTTGCAGCCTATGGACTCTTAACTAGTAGAACTCTTTCCACTCTGTCCATTTGCTACTGGCCCACAAAGTTTTCTTGCTTCAGTGGAGCTATTGGCACCTTTCAAAAGTACTGTCAACACCCCTTTTCTTTTGCTTTAATACCCATTAAAATATTAAAATTATTCCATGAATAACCTTAGTAAATTTAGAAGTAGAGAAGATGATGATTAATTGAAGAGAAGAGTTGAGTTTTTTTTTAATTATTTCCTTAAATTTGTAAAAAAATTAAAAGATAAAAAATAGGTGGGATTCGCGAGCAAGAACGGCAAATAATAGAGAAAGGAAAGAAAACTCGTAAGCTCTTGTCAAATCAATACAGTTTCGCTTATAGATAATAATAAAAAAAATGGAGAAAGTGGAATTTTCAAATAAGATGAATGCTTGAAAGAAAAGCCAAGTTATTGAAGTTATCACAAATGGCACAACAACATCAACAATAAACTAATGAATTTTGAAAACTATGAGAGTTGTAGTTGAATGAGCAAGACAATGATGGGTAATTGTTATTCACAAACGTAACAACAAATTATGAATACAAAAATAAATAAAAATAGAATTTGCAACCCATATGCAATAACAAGTTCTTTGCAATTCTTCCATTATTTTGAATTAGACTGAAAAATGAAAAAAAAAAAAAAAGATATTCTACATGTGGGTGCAAAAAGTTCATTATATGAAGTCTGCAATCATGAAAAAAAAAAATAACTTAAGCTTCTTCTTTTTTTTTTAAATTAGTGATATGTATTGTAGAGTCAGAGATCTATCGACAGTTACATATGATATTTAATGGGTCAATTACATATATCGTATAATAATAGAGTTTAAATTTCTATCTTCATTAATTGTTGAGAGTATATTCCACTCATAAACCAATAACAAAGAAGTCTAGCTTCACTTAAATTATTAAGGGAGGACATAGAAATCTCTTAAAGGGTCTTTAACCCCAGCTTTCACACCGAGCACTATCAATGAGTGGTTTTGAGTTTGAATTGATATGAATGGTTTTTGACCTACAGTTTGAGCTAATGAGATTAAATAACTTCACTTTATTTGTTGAAAATAGTGATGAGAATGCCATTTGGGGGATAAACAAGCCCAACCCTATTTGATTGAATGTGAAGATGAGATCTAGGAGTAAGTTTCCGATCCGAATCTGTTCGGTTCAGTTCGGATTAGCTCTTAGAATCCAAATGGTTAAAATTTGAAACCCGATCATTTTTTATTTCAGTTCAGATTCAACCCCAACTGAATTAAAAACCCGAACGAGTTTACTGTTAAAATAAAAAAATAGAAACAAAAGAGGTATAAAAGGCAAAAAATTAAAAAAAAAAATCCCTAATCTCCTTCCCCATACCGCATAACACACACACCCTAATCGCTAACCCTAAGTTAAAAAACATCGACGCCACGACGCCACCACTTTCACCTCCTTACCGAAGCTGCTACTATCGTCTCTGCCACCTTAATTCTTGAAACGATTTTCTCTTCTGTCGCTCGTCTCTGCCTTTATCTTCGTTCGCCATCATCAGCAGCACAAGGTAAGATTATTGTCTGTAATTTGGGACTTTGGATCCTATTATTGATGATTGTTTATAGATGATTGTTCAATATAACTTGGGTGATGGTTATTTAAATACTGTAGGTTGGTTGGGAAAGTGTTCGCCATCATCAATAAAAAGTCAAAAAATAACAACTGTCATAAGTTTCTCTTATTTATTCACTTTTCTAATTTCTTCTTCCATCGACAAGCAACAAACTTTGCAATTGATCAAGGCTGGCATTTAATTCATATGAAACTGAATTTGGAATTTTAGGTGGCTGGGATTTGATTCATTTGAAGATGAACATGGAATTTTAGGTTATAACTCGAATTGTAACACCAACTCAAAGAAAGATCTGAATTTTCAATCCGATCCGATCGGAAGCTCAAATTTGAACCAATCAAATTGAATTAGCTCGGTTCAGTTTCGTTTGGGTTTAAGTTTCAAATCCGATTGAGTGGAATTCGCCAACTTAAATGGATTTATGTTTCAAATCCGATTGAGTGGAATTCGCCAACTTAAATGGATTGTAACCCAAACCGAAACCTAAACAACTCGAACCAATATTCGATTTGCCCCATCCCTAATGAGATCGAACAAGGAGTCAAAGGACAAAGTGACAAGGCAGTCACGATAGTATTGGAGGAGATAACAATATTTAGATGAATCCAAAATTTTTTATCGAAATTTGAACAAAAAATCACTATTTTTTGGTGTCACCAACAGCATAACTACGTAGATCAGCCGAGAATGAATCAAATAGTATCGGTAGCGATTTCCACGTGCAATCGGAGGCGGCAGTGCGACGGTCTAGTGGCAACGACCGGCTATCCATCAATCTTTATATTTTTATTTTTTTCAAATGGATAAATATAGAATATATCCTAATTTTTTTAAAAAAATTTATAGATAACAATATTTAATTAAAATAAACTAATTAATTTAAAATTCTAAAAAGGATAAATTTGAAATTTTTGATTTTTAGGGAGGACTTTAGATTCCGAATCAAAACCTTACTTTGATGGAATTTAAAATTTCTTGAAAATTGAATTCCAACAGCAAGTGCCAGAAAATATTGCCACTTGGCCCCCACCAGGTGTCCCTTAAAAATTGATTAATTCAAATAACATGTGTATTTTATATTGATCCCGAATTAAAGATCAATATACACTCAGTTCATATTGATTCTAGATTATAAATCAATATTGGATGTCAGTTATAACTAACTCCATAATCAATATTGGTTGTCAGTTATAACTAACTCCATATTTGAGATTAATGTCCGATAGATGATTCACTCAAAAAGTCTAGAGAAAACAAATAAAAATCAACCAAGCAATGTTTAGAAATAAGAGATAAAAGATCAAGAAATGGTCTTTTGAACACTGGAGTGCCTTTTGTAGGCACACATTCAAGTTTAATCAATAAAGAATTACGAGAATTAAGAGTGATTTCCAGAATCTCGAGAGAAATCAAGGACAGTTGTTTATCTGTGTTACATTTGACTGTCATTAAAAAGTGTACATTTAATAAAGATAAAATTATTAATTTTTTCACTTACAATGTTGATTAATGTACTTATTATTCCTGAATTATCTTAATACTCTCCTAATAAACTTTTACGTTAATTTGTAATATGTTAATTTTTATATTATAAAAATTTCAGGAATAAAGATGGAATTGAAACTAAAAGCGAGAACTAAAGAAGAATTGTTGAAGTCATTTGGAATGCATTATTGAGAAGATGTAATAAATAAAAAAGAAAGTGAGCCTCGACTATTGTGATAGTCAAGTAGCTACCTTCCCACTTAACTATCACTCGATTCAATGTAAGAAGATAAGCAATAAAAAAATAAATGGAAGATGTTAGTTGTCTATAAAAAGTAAGGAGCAGCGAAGGGAATGAGTGCAGAGAAAAGGAGGAGCTGAGACTGTAACTATAAAGAAATTTCTTCTTTGTTAGTTAGTTCTCTTGTAATATATTTTAGAAAGTTGTTAAATAAAATGAGTATTTTATTTATCAATATGAGTGACTAATTTTATAAGTTGAGGTGAAAGGTGAAGCTCAAAAATTTAAATTATTAATTAATTACTCTCTCAAGTGAGTATTAAAGTTTGTTTTATTTGTTATATTTTTCTTCCTTACTAGTTTTTTTATGCCATGTTAATTTATAGATCATGATCTCTTCATAATTATATGGTATTTGACATAATGTCGAGACGTCGATATAGTTGTGGCACATTAGGTATTTGGTCTCGTATTTATCCATACTAATAGTTAGTTAATAATTAAATGACATAATAATTAATTGGCAAAATAAATGCAAAATTCAAATATGAGAGACTATTATAACCATAGTTTGAAATCTGAGAGTGGATCTTATAATCTTAGCATATTTTTAGATTGATTCTAATTAATTTCTTTTCCTACAATTAATTTTTTTTTGTTTAATAATTGACTACTAAATTTTAAATTCTCTGTAGTTCGACTCCGAGCTCATCGGGTGATATTATAATTAAACACTTTTATATTTGAAAGTAAACAACACTTTTGAGTCATGCCAATATTGAATTATCTTGAATTATCTTACACTTAATGAATGAAGGTTTAAGCACCTTCACCATTGTTTTCTTATTGATCCAACAACGGAAATGGGAATGTATTTTAATTACCTTTCCTCCCTCCTCTGCTTCCAACCGAACATCACTTAGGCTGTAAGCCAACTCCCTGTCATTAAAAGTAATTTATTAACATTTAAATGTGGCCTACTATCATGAAAATTAAAGTTTTATTTTAAAATGAGGTATTAGTGTCAAGGTATGAGCCAAACTCTACTAGGAATCGATTAAATTATTTGACCCATCGACAAATTGAGATTGTATCAATTGGCAAGTATCTCTGTGATTGAACGTACATAGATATCAAAACACTTCGCATTACACTGCTTATTGTGTCGGCTTGATTCTGCAATTCCTTCAACACCGGAAGATATGTTTTTGTGCATAATTCTTAATAAAGTTTTGTATATTTTTTTTTATCTTCTTTAAACACTCGCAATAGTTTTTTGGTTTTGTATATCAAATTGAATGATGACTTTGTGCATCTCATGAAAAGTTAATGATGAAATATTCCTTTAATTATCTTCTTAAAAGTCAAAATGGTAGACAAATTTTAAATTAAATTTTAAAGTTCTTATTTCTTTCATATTTTGAATAAGATGGCTAATTAAATAAAATTATTTAAAAACTATTAAATTAGAGCAAGTTCGGTAATGTTGTTGTTTTTAGAATAATTATCATTTTAGTAATTTTTTAAAAAATTACTTTTGGAAAAATCATATCATTCTACTGTAAATTTTAAAAAATAGAGCATGAATAGTTTTTTAAATTTGATTTTGATAGTCAAACTTTATACTTAATACAATTTCATATATATCCTCATATATATTATAACAATCTAAAATCCTTATTAATTAGGAAATAAAATTATTAACTTTAAAGAGATTATTATCATTACCAATGATATTGAGATAATAAAAAATAAATAAACTTCATAATATAAAATATATTTTTTTAGTTATTAGTTATTCATATGCACAATAAAAAAATTATAAACATGTTTATAAATGAGTAAATTAATTTTATTTAACATTTTACAATAATTTAATATTTTATCAAATACATATGACTGCTTTTAGAACTCATTGCACTTTTTTTTAAAATCAAATGTTTAACTAATTCTTTTTATTGTTGATTATTTTTTCAACACAATTAACGATAATAATTTTAAAAAAACTACTCATTCTCTAATTTTTAAACCGTAAAATGATATAAATTTTTAAAAAATAATTTTAAAAAATTAACTAGACACCAAATTAAATTTTTAATTTTTTAAAATTATTTTAAATTCTCCCAAAAATAATCCTAATAGAACCTTGGTCTCTAAAGGCGGTTAGTGGTTATTTATATTTTCTTTCTTTAAAATCTTATTAATGATATTCAATCAATTTCAAATGAGTGATGATACTGTCACAAACTCTTGTATAAATTTATCTTATACAAACTGATGTGGTATTAATTCATTAGTTGAATGAAAATATAAAATAATAAAAATAAATTATATAGGTCAAGAAATATTTAATTCAACTAATAAATTAATGTGACATTAATTTATACAAAATAAATTTATATAATAATTTATAACTATATCATTACTCATTTCAACATAAAGAGCATCCGTTCATTCTCCACGATTAAGAAAAAAACAAATCACAAAATCGACAATTAGAATCAGGACGAGAAGTCTCCCGAAGGAAACGTAATCTAGTGACGTGGTGGTGAACAGCAAACGCACCGCTGCGGCGCTGATAGGGAAAAGGAGGCACGCTTTACCACCAATACAAAGCATCTCAACGACTCAACCCCAGGCCAGGGCCACGTGTAGCGATTTGGTTTCATGTAAGTTTAACCTCCGAAGACTCATCTTCCAATCAGAATCTAACTCATCCCGTTGCATCTTGCATGCAATGGAAGATGAGCAGCTGACACGCGAGAAGACGCCAAAAATAACCGACCCAGTAAAGGGCGCTTTCGTAAAAAACCTAAAACCGAAGAAGAAACGGAAAATGACCAAACCAATCCGGATAGGTGTATCCACGCATGGCGGCCTAATGCACACGCGTTATAACTGAGAGTCTTTTTGATTGGTGTGATAAAGGCCAAGGCAAAGCAGCTGGGGGCAGGGGGAGTGGGGCTCATTTGTCAAAAAACTAGAGACCATTGTTTATAAGTTTGGTGATATTGATATGCGTTGTAGCGTGCATGGACCCACGAATCATACTCAAATCCCACATGTCTCTGAATGTAAAACCGCTCAAACACGTACCCACCGTACGCCTCCAAGTGTCACCCCATCATGCTTCCATCCTTCATGTTGCCGATCCCTCATTGGCTATTCCTCACAAATAAAAACCGCCCAATTACATTCATCTTTCCCAAAACCTCATTCCCTTCTGTACTTATTCCCCCTCACTGTTAGCGCTTCTCGCACTCTAGCTAGGCTCTAGCATCCATTTGTTTTACATTTTGAAAACAAGGGCAGCAGCCATGATCAGGACCATGAGTCCTTTCTCCGCCGCTACCACGGCTAAAACAGCTGAGATTATGTCTAGGTACAGGCCCATAGCTCCAAAGCCTGAGGCTCCTGTGAGTCCCATGAGTGAGAGCGCGAAGATCAGACAGTCTCCTTATCTTCGGAATTTATGGCCGCAACTTCAGGCTAGGCCAACAAGAACCAGGAAGAGAGGTAGAGCAGCTATTTCACCACCCACCATCAAAAGATCAAGAACCCATTTATTTGGCCTTTCTTCTCCTTGTCATGCAACATCATCCCCTGCCAAGAATCCATCTTTACAGGGTTTTGCTCATCCGCATGCTCATGGAGTTGCTCAGTTTACTCTTCCAAACCACCTGGCTACCGTTCCCGCCAGCTGCAGCTTGGATAATCCTGCCAGCACCGCCACCACCATAACAACAAATTTGGTGACACTTCCGCTTCTTCCGTGCACTCCTGTTGTTTCCGAGCAGACAACACCACTTGAACTCAGCAATTGTGTGGAATCATTCGGAGAGGTAAACGTCATTGATTTGAACAAGGTGGCTGAAATCCCGGAAGAGAAAGATCTATTACTGCAACTCCAGGGACCTCCCAGTCCCACCAACAATGTTATCTCACCGCGGCCGGTCCGGCCAGTTGGCTCAAGCATAAGCGTCGGTTGCATCAATGAAGACTCAAGATTAACTCCTGAAGCGCAAGTGGTTACTAAAAAACCAGAGGAAGTCGAAGAGGAGGTGGAGTCGGAGGCCCTGCCCGCCGTCATATCAGATTCACATAACAGAGTGAGGATGGCGAATTCTGCTTTCAAGGAAATGGTGGGTCAGCCAGAATGTTCGTGGCTTGATCTAATGGTGATCAATAATAGCTCATGTAAGAGAATCTGTGGGGAGGTGATGCTTAATTTTTCTGATTCGGCAGGAATGCCCAATAATTCGTCAAACGGGTTTTCATGCTGGGTTAGAATAGAATGGGGAAGTGATGGCAAGAAGAACTCGGTAGATGCTTTCTGTGATGTAATCAGACTGTCCTGTGAGATCAAGGACTACCTCTTCGCATGGAGGTTCCATCCTCAGGCTTCTCAGTCCTGTTGCCATGTTTGAGTTTCGAATTTGTACACACAACTAGTTTAGTTGCTACAAATTGCACCTTAGCTTATCTTTCATGTATACATAAAACATAAGTGTATATAGTTTTTGTCAACTTCTGTCTAGCGAGCATAGCAATGTGTAATATAATCTGTTTTTCTTCTTTAAATTGGGGGGCTTTTTTGGCTGACAATTTAGGCAAAGCTGATTTGGTATATTGGATTTTCCGAGCTTTAGGTAGGAACAGAGGTTAAAAAGAATAAATGCGATTGGATAATTTCTACACTGGTAAATTACAGCTGGATAATTAATACAATGTTAAATTACAACAGGGTTACAGGATATGTCTACTTGTATCTCGTAAACAAGCTTGCCTTCGTACAAATCACGATCACGCAGTTTAATCATCCTTCCGGGGGCCCTTCCACTTGAAGTTGTCACCATACGACTTGGGCTGAAACATAAGTCAATTGTTTGATTGCATAAAACGAAAGTTTACACGACGAAGCAAGCAGATAAAACAAGAGACTACTTGCGGCTTAGAAGTCAATAAATGATTGGCCTGGAAGCTTTATTAGTGTAGAGGAAACTGTCTAGGGAATAAGTATATTTCTTAAATATTATTTTAATAAAAATAGTAAAGATAATATGAGTGTTTTAATTAAACCTCTTTGATTTAAGTACTTATCAAACAACTTTAAGTTGTAGAACCACAGCTGCCAAACAGACCCTCAAGCTCTTACTGATATTATACATTTATAGAGGTGACTTTAAGCCACAGTTGCTGTTGGCAGCAAGCTAATAATAAATGGCCAAAAGCGCTGTCAAATGTAAGTTGAAAGTGTAGCCAAACAGATTCATAAATATCATAACATCATAGCGTCTTAAGAACCTATTGAATGTTATCTTTCAACTGAAAAAAGAAAAAGAAAAAAGGAAACCACTGACACAAGGAACGGTCAAAAAGTTTTAATTTGCTTAATCTACGGTTTATTTTTAATGACTTTACTGGTTTTTTTCATTGACAATTCATGCTTTACGCTGACTGAGTCACAGTAGTTTCTAAGACGAATCAGCAAAGTTGTTGGTGACAAGAGCAAAGAACAGATCCAGACCTTTAGAAGAGGTGCATGAAACTTCCTCACCTGCACAAGAGTTGAAGTTAACTGTCAAAAAGATGCAAAACAGTAATAACACAATGAAGACGAAACATACTGCGAGTCTGCAACTTGATCCCTCTGATTATTAGGATCAAAAAAATGTTTGATCAACAATTTACATTTGTTATACACAACTGCAACGATTTTCTAGTTATAGTTTAAGGCCTACCCAGTTTGATCCCAGACTTCTTTTCTTCACTTGAAAAAGTTTTACCAACTCAACTAACTGACATCCTGACATGTTTTGCAGAACTAAAATTTACCGTATACTCCCAGCCGTGTTTTTCAGCAAATGCCCTAGCAGCCGCTTCACTATCAAAACAGAGACCTGCCTCACCAACATTGGCATACGGATCCCCTGTGGATGTCCATCCCATCAAAGGATTTTCCCATCTGCCAATGAAAAGGAAATTATAGTTTCCGGTCATCAAGTTATCATATTAACAAGCTTAACCAATTAAGAGTTTACACAAAATAGGAAAATGCTTAAGATGATCTTGACAAACGTACTTCTGAGTTGACAGAAAATTAATAAACCATTTGCCAACTTTCCCGGATCCTTGTTGACTTGCAGTCCGCGCGGGTGAGTAAATGATAACCTGGCAGTTGATAAAAGCGAAAGTTCAAAGTTGCAGAGCAATCGAATTAGAACCGATTAATTAATATTCATTAACAAGTTAAGATGAAAAGTTGCAACGATTTCAAGGCTAACGATCGAATCGAAACCGCCGTAAATAAAAAGGACAAGTACCCGTCGTCGAAGATGTTGTTCTGGGATTCCAGAGAGCATTCCGACTTCACCGGGCTTGTGCTCGACCAAGGAATCCTCTGCGTTTGAAGAGAACCATCTCCTCCTTCTTGAACTAAGTAAAGCTGATGATTCTCGAACTCGTGCTCGTCGTAGAAAGCTGGCCATTTCTTTCCTTTTTTCGGTGATCAATTAGTTAATTGCTGTAAACTGTCAAAGCCTCGCCAGGTAATAAGCTAAGTGAATCCACTAGAAGTTTCGCGCTTTTATAGGTTTCGTTTCTGGTTTAAAGACCTGTTAACCTCACGACGTGGCAGGATATCTCATTTGTCAATCTTGCTTGCCCAAGTTAAATTTCCTAAAATGGTCTACCAAGAGCAAGCTTAATTAATGGAGTCTTACAAACTTTTAAATATGACTTATTTGTTATTATATTTTTATAAATAAAGTTTTTATTAAAAAAAATATTTTATTTATTTGATTGTTAGATAAAGTTTTTATTAAAAATTATAAAATATTTTAATCGACAAATTTTTAAAGTTATGTTACAAAAAAATGAAATAAAATTGTCAAATAAGTAAATGATATTTTTAATATCTTAATATTGTCAAAAGGTTTTTTAACATCTATTCTTAAAAATTCAAAATTTGAGTTTTTGCTAGTAAATAAAGAATAATTTATTTAATCTTTGAAAGTTATGCTTTAAAAAAAATAACAACAAAAATATTAAAAAGAATTTATGAGATTAAATAAGTTCTTATAATCTTTAAATAGGTCATATTAAACAAGCACTTGCAAGGAACAAGCACTTACAAGGAATTGTGCCACGGCTTTTGCTTGCAGGTAGCATTAGCATAATAATTAAGAAGTTAATTTTTACTTTTAAAATAATACATCTTTTGTCAACTTTGAGCATTGACACCATAAAAATTTACATTATAAAAAAAATAAAAAATCAATTATTTGCAGACACAAAATTGCTACAATTATAATATTTTTTTCCCCTTGATATATGCTACAATTTCAAGTTTACTAGAAGCAAAAAATAAATTTACGTGACTTAACTTGAAATTTGTTTATCTTATAAAAATATTCGCTTAATTTTATACTAATGGTTAATGCAACAAGGTGCATACGGAGGATGATGATTGGCTAAATAACCTGCAAGCAGCAAATGTCTTACGCCAACTGGCTTGTTTTGGAGCGACTCCAGCTTCTTTAATTTGAAGAATCAATACCGGCTGTACGTGCGAAATATTTTCGATTATTCGATATAAATATTATCGGCTCCATATTCCTGGTTTTTCTTTTACTCATTTGTCTGTTTTGCACAGGTTAATGCCATTTGTGTCCAGTTCTGTATCGAGATGATCGAGTCTTCCATCGTCTTTTACACGTAAGCCATTGTTCTTGTCAATGGACAAGAGAAGTAATTGTATTCCTTAGTAGACATGATTCATTCAATTCCCACAGAATAAAAACATACATTCAGTATCAATCAAGTTCAATCATGGCTCTCGCCGTCGCCGAGGAGGATTCAACGCTGATGAAGCTGGAGTCAGCCTGCGCAGACTTGAAAAAAATCCTGAAAGCATCAGCAAAAATGGAAGATAAACTTGGAAAGATTGACAAAAATTTTGACACAATCGAAGAGACAATTTCCGCAGCATCAAGAAGTATAGCGCCTTTACACTCCTTGGCTATGACCACCAAAGCACTCGAAACCAGAATTAACCGAGCAGTCTCCCCTGCTCTTGCACTCGTCGATAGCTTCAAGCTCGCTGAGTCTCTTCAACACAGGCTTCTTCAACTCTCCTCCAGAGCATCCTCTCTCAGAGACTCCCAAAAAAGACTCAAACTACTGCTCAAATACGTCGATTGTGTCGATCAGCTTAACGCGACTTTAAACACCATCAACCAAGATGGGGAGCCAGTGATTCATAAGCTTCAAGAGGTAGTGGAGTTCTTGAGCAGGACTAAAGCCACTGATCAGTTTCGAACGCATAGATTGAGAGAGACTTTAGTTACTCTTAAGGCCCTCTATGAAACTGAGGTTGATGCCATGAGGTTTGAAGGGCTGCTTGATCAGGCTTTGCTAAATTTACAGGATGAGTTTGAGGGTATATTACTGCAAGCTAGGCATCAAAATATAAACGAGTTGAGTGAAGATAAAGAAGCTGATCAGATGGTGCCTTCTGACCTGGCCTCAGAATTGGAGGTTCAAGTTCTTAGCCGAATTTCAGAAACCCTGGCTGCCAATGATTGTCTAGATATATGCATCGATATTTTTGTAAAGGTAAGTTTATAGCTTGGAATTTTGTTAATCAAGTTTGAATTATCATCAGTTGAGTGTTCAATTTTTGTCATGTGTGTATCTGTGTGTGTTTTGATTTTTAGGTGAGATACAGAAGGGCAGCAAAAGCACTAATGCAGCTAAATCCAGATTATTTGAAAACATACACTCCGGAGCAAATAGATGAGATGGAGTGGGAGAGCTTGGAGACAGCAATAACTCTCTGGATAAAACACTTCGAACTTGCAGTTAAAACAGTTATAGTATCAGAAAAGAGACTTAGCATCCAAGTTTTGGGAGGAATAATGGATGGAGTCATTTGGCGAGAGTGCTTTGTAAAGATTGCGGACAAACTCATGGCAGTATTTTTCCGATTTGGCGAAGGCGTAGCAAGGAGTAGCAAAGAGCCCCAGAAGTTGTTCAAGCTCTTAGACATGTTCGATTCCTTGGAGAAGCTTAAAATCCAATTCACAGAGATTTTTGAAGGTGAAGCTGGAGCTGACATTTGTAAAAGATTCAGAGAATTAGAAAAATTACTCGTCCATGCTTCAAGCGGAGTGTTTTGGGAATTTGGTCTTCAAATAGAGGGCAATGCGGACGGGTTTCCACCTCCGAAAGATGGCTCGGTTCCGAAACTTGTAAGATACGCAATTAATTATCTCAAGTACCTCGCTACTGAGACTTACAGTGTATCCATGGCCAAAGTTCTTCGAACAGAACAAATATGGAAAGCTGGTATCCTGTCCAAACCTGAAACCCATGAGAATTTACTCCAAGAAGCAATTTCCAATGTCATGGAAGCTCTTCAGAGAAACATTGAATCGAAAAGGTCATATTACAAAGACAGGGTCATGCCCCATGTGTTTTCTATGAACACTTACTGGTACATTTATATGAGAACTAGAAACACGGAACTGGGGAAGCTAATCGGAGAACAAGACATGAAAGAGAAGTACAAAGTTGTGGCTGAGGAATCAGCTTACATGTATCAAATGCAAGCTTGGGGACCTCTTGTTGGATTGCTGGACATGGAAGAAGAGGCTAACGACGCTGGAGTAGCTGTTATAAGAGGTAAAATGGAGGCTTTTCTCAAGGGTTTTGATGAGATTTCACTGAGGCATAGAGGGCTTTATAACATTCCTGACGTTGATTTGAGGGAGCAGATTAGAGAAGCCACTGTAAAGTTTCTAATTCCGGCTTATACTGAGTTCTTGAACTCGAATTCGACTTTGGTCCAAGCCAAATCGTACGTTAGTCCCGAGTCAATCGAAGGACTCCTTGGTCAAATATTTGACGGTGCTGATAGAAAGTTGAAGCGCCGTGATTCCAAGGATCCGAAAAGTGGTGGTGGGATCTTGGCGTCTGTTGAGGGGGAGGGTGAGACCAAGGACTTTTGATGCCGGATCAAGTCATAGTGACGCGTGAAAGTTTCAATCTAGATTTTTCTTTTTTTCTTCTTTTTTTATTATCTTGGCAAAGTGTGCTAAGGTGTCACGAGTGATGTATAATTTATGGTTGGTTTTTTTTTATATACCGATTATATATAATATTATTAGATTACACATATATTTACAATATATAACTAGAATTTACATTATTATATTAAATTATATGAAGTACATGCTTAGACAAATAACTCTCACAGATAATGATGTCTAACTATAACTTACATTATTACATAACTAAATTTTACATTATTACATTAAATTCTATGAAGTATATACTCAGACAAATAACTCTCATAGGCGAGAGATGTCTCTGCTTTACTTGCATTTTGTCTCTGCTCTACTTGCATTTTGCAAGGAACAAAGACGTGTAAATAACTCCACACAATCATACATAATGCTTAATTGAGGGAGTTTGAGTTTATGAAAACTTGAACCCACCACACAATCATACATAATGCTTAATTGAGGGAGTTTGAGTTTATGAAAACTTGAACCCATACTTTCACAATCATGCTTAACTACAAGAGTAGAGATTCACCCCTAAACTAAAGGTCCATTGACAATTTGTGGTTGGTGTTATTTATGGTGGGTGATGTTTTAGAGATTCTAAAATATTTCTATTATATTATTCTCACTATGATATGTGTGCATGAATTAAAGGTAACTATTAGTTATATTATAATTTTTTTAAATAAATATAAACATATCATATATGCATTTAGTATAATATAACGGAAGTAAACTAAAATCTTTCTTAATTTTTTTATGATATAATGTTTATGTCCTCTTTGTGTTTCAATTTAAATTTAAACATTTTTAAGCTACTACCCAATTTTGAGTTATTTTTAAGAACTGCATTTTTGAAAATAACTATATGATGGCAACTCTCTCCTCCCCTCCTCAAATGAAACGGTATTCTCTTAAGACTTCAAATTTTAATATTTTGCTTTCATAATAAGAGACAGCTGATCGTGCCATTCATTGGCAGTATGGCCATATTACTTGCTTCCATTCACTAATAGATTAATGACATTTTAAATATTATTTATTTACTTTTAAAATAAATCATTAACCAACAAAGTGTTGGCTCCACTGGCAATGGAGTCCCCTTAAGTGGCTTGACTGGGTTTGCTCCCCAGTTCGAGTCGCAGGGAAGTCGCCTTTGTTGGGAGAACCTGTGCCTCCCGGTTCGAGCGGGGACTTCTAGTCTGGGTTGTGGTACGGGCTTAAAGGTGTCTCCCACAGTTGGGACCCTCCCCAGGATACCTCGTGGATAAGACAAAAAAAAAAAAAAATCATTAGATTGGATGGGTCCAAAAAAACAAAAATTAAGTCATAATTTCCTGTCAAAAAATGAAGTCGATGGAAAACATACTACATACAACATCCATGTAAGTATGTGTGATATTTCTTACCATGTTCGGCCTAGCGGGCTCATGTTTATACCTTGCCTAGCAAAACTCAAAGAGTGCAGCTTTTAACACTCCTGTAAATTCTTATAACACCCCATTCATATTTTAAAATTAACTATTTTCTCACAAATTTTTTTTTTTACCTTAAAGAAGTATTTCTTTTGAATTTTTAGTTATAAAATCCATATGAAAATCTTCAACTATTTTATTTTAATTAAATAATTCCTATCTCCAAAATTCTAAACCCTTATATATTTTTTTAAATATTTTTAATTAAATTTAAAATATAAATATAAATTATGAAATAGAGTGCGTGTAAAAAATTTATTAAAACAATAATTTGTTTCAAGTGTTTAATTGACATTACATTTAGAATAGAAAAAATGAATTAATTCACTTTTTTAATTACTTAAGGTACTTAAGATATTTTGAAGGGCGGCCGTCGCACATAACTTAAGTCATGCCGGAGAAAGCCCGTGGGCTGTGGAACTAACCCCCATTGGCCGATTGAAGGACCACGACGGGCTGTGCTCATGCAACTTGGCCCATTAAAAAGAAAGGGCTGCTGATTTTCATTTTCATTGCGTGAATTACAGTCTATATTAATTATTCAAGGGAACACATCATAATATGACTCAATCTAATTATATAAAGTGAGAGAAGGTTCTGTAGGAGTCCTTGCCATGGGCTACTCGACTACTCCACGTTATATACTGTATGAAAATAGATTCTATTTCATCATTGACTAATAAAATTACTAATAAGTTGTAAAAAAAAAATTACTAATACGGTAGTCTGTGCCGTGAACAATGCAAATATGCAATTAATTAAATCACTTAGGTCAAATCACTAAGCAGCACATGTTAGGCAAGCTTAATTGAAATTACAGTTGAAAGTTTTACTTTTCTTTCGGAAACAACTCTTTCACAAATCCAAAATTACAATTATACCCTCAACACCAAAACCCAAGACTAGTAACGAGAAAGTTTCGTCTTCTGTACGGTAGTGTAACAGAATTATTCCCTCTTCTCCAAGAATCTACCAAATCCCACACCCCCCTTAATCTCTCCTTTCCAGTTTTGGACAAAACTGACGAACTTTCCTCAGGAAAACTACAGTAAGAATTTCAGAAACATAATGGAGTCATTTTCATTCTCTGATTTTCCTGAAGACGTCCAGCTCACCGTTCTGTCTTTCCTCTCCCCAAAAGAAATCGCCACCTTCGCCTGCACATCGAAGCGATTCGGTTCCCTCTGCAACAGCGACGACAAGCTTTGGTACTCAATGTGCGAGAGGCGGTGGGGCGCAGAGACCGAGATCAAGAAATGGGGAGACGGCAAGATTGCGTACAAGCTCCTCTACAAAACCCTCAGCGAATGTGAGAATCTGATTGGTTTCTGGCGCAGAAGCGGAGGTCAACCGGCCGTCAATTTCTCATCTCCACCGTTGATTTTCTTCGAGTGGGGGCCCTCGTTTCTGGCTGGCTCTAGGGTTTCCCCCTCCCATGACGGCACTTACAATGTCTTAAAGTCTCCGTTTTTATGGATGAGTTTGAGTCCCGATGGGGAAATGGTTAATTTTCTCCAACCTAATGGGGAAATTAATTTGTGGGACGATTTTGTCAAATGTTGTCAGCTGGGATTTGTTGAGGATTTTGTCTCAGTGAATGTTAATTTCATGGGGGGCTGTCATGTTCTTGTTGAGGAAAATTACGCTAGTTTTTATCCAGAATATAGAAGCATTGTGTTGGGAAAGAGTCCAAGCTTATTGAATCTGAATTCGAGAACAGAAGATGGCGGCGAGGGGAGTTCAGAGGAGTGTTTGGTAACGGAAATGTATACGCAATTGGCGAATAAGATATCCCCAGGCGGGGAGAGGGCATGGAGGAAACAGAGGAAGAAAGAGAAGGAGAGGCAGGGCAGAAGGAGGTGGGAGCCTGAACATTTTGTGAAGATCGTAGATTTCTCGCCCACTCCTGCCCGCCCTTTGCAGGGTTTATGGAAGGTGTTGTCAATACCTTTCTGTTGCATTTGTGTATATACATGATGCGCTTGTACATGCTTGTAGCATTTATTGCACAATAGTTTAGATTAGCTTTGTTTGTCGTTGTGGTGAAATATGATTTATGGTTTGCTTACTTGAAAATCAGAAGTGATGGCTGGCTAAACAAATTATATGTGATATATAAGCATATTAATGTTTGATTTTAACGTAATCATTTGTCTTTGTTTTGAATTGATGAACTGCTTTGAATAATGATGAACAACTTTTTGCTTTGAATTGGGGATTGTGGTTTAGCAAGCTGTGTATTTCAGTTTGCTATTGTGAACTGGATACTGAGTGCTGGCAAATGCATACACAAAGATGTTTGTTCTGTGTACTTCCATTTCTCCTTGACTGATTTGTGAGATTAGAAATTCAAAATTCTTGAGGGACTGCTGCAATGTTTTAACTGCTTGTTTTCTTTAATTGTTTGTTACTTCTATAGTTAGTTGGAAGACGGTGATGTGCCTCAATTCTACATCACAGCTCGTTTGACCTCTTTCACCGGCATCATATTGCAGGGAATATGTGATGATATTAACTTGGATTTTTATCTTGTGGCATATGATGTTGGGGGCATTATCTGCAGAAGGGTTAGTGACTTATCTTCTGGTTCTGCTGCACCAGTGTTTTGGACGTCAAATACTACATTAATCAAGTTCCCATTTTCACCAGACGAAGAATATTTATATGATAGTCGCGCACATCGCCGTGCGCTTGCAGCAGCAAATCCAATACATTGCCAACAGCCATGGAGAGGGACAGAAGATGAGGTTGTCTCTCACATAATGTACATAAACTCAAGTTATGATCTAGTAGTTCGAGATTCATCAGGAATCTCTGCAAACCCTCCACAAGGAGAGGGGAGGATTTGGCAGTACAAGGATGGGACATTTGGATTTGGGTTTTTTTGGGATAATTTTATCATAGACCTCAAGCGTATGGTTGAAGATGGCTGTCTTCTTGACGCAGTGGAGGTTTGATATGATTGAATGATATCCTTGTTTGGGAATCATCTGTGTACAAAATAAATCTGTTGCTGGATGCCAGTTATGGATTGCAGCACTGTGTACCATGTCCTCTTGTGGATATCATAAATTTATTGTTTATGATTAAATCCTTGCAGTTTCTCTTCAGCCCGTAATTTATTAATTTTCTCAATATAAATGCTTTAAGTTTTTCCTTTTTTTTTTCCCTTGAAGTTGACCGTGCCATAATATTATCATCACTGGGAGATAGATATAGGAGCGGCGTCAAAAAAGTGCAATAAGGGTTCCCAAAATGTCAAAATTACACCATCACATCTCAACACAGCATATACTGAGAATCAAACAGGTCTTGGCATCTCAATTCAGCATCCACATTGCATCTGAACATAATAAACAAAAACCCACACAAATTCAATTAAAAATACGAAGAAGTAATGTCTTGTAACTAAGCACGGAGGAGGCATTTGGAATGCAGGCGAATTAGTGGGAAGATAATGGGATCAAAACACAGGCATTGCAGCAGAGCAGATAATATTTATGCATCAACTTGCTTTCCATTGACCCTCTCATTCGCATTCACTGAAGTTTTCTCATGCTCGCCCTCAAGCTGGCTCAGATTACCTTTTTCTTTGATGAGTTGATTATGGTGATGTTTGCAATAGAGTCTGCCCTCATGTGCAATGTAGTTGGATGGGCTAATCACACAACCTCCATGACTGCATTTGAAGCAGCTCTTGTGATAAGGAGTGCCATTAACCGAAACCTTTTGGCCGACAAATCTTAAAACGTTAGAGGCAGAGTATATAGAGAATGTGTGCTTATAAAGTTATGCTTGCTAAAATAAATTGGAAATTGTTGAAAAGTTGAAGATTCAAATCGTTACCTTCTCCGTTGGATAGACAGTGTTCTTACAGCCAACACACTTTTCTCTGGTTCCACCAAACATAGTTGAAACTTTAGCGACATTAGGTTTCTGTTCAAAGCAGCTAGTGATCAAGATCCATGGGAGGTACTAGATACGCACGTTTTATATATAGCATCAATAATTCAAGAAATACCTCGCCATCAATGGGTTTCTCTGGCTTTGCAATCTTTGGTGTCCCTGGAAAGATAATACAAGTGAATAGGAATACATCAGATTGAGCCACCAAGAGAAAGAGGAAATATAATTTGCTGTTCTGGTTTCTGCCTGTGGTACCTTCAAAGCTTTTGTCAAGACTGCCGGTTCTCTTAAATAGTTGATCAAAGTGTGGCCTGCAGTATAGAACTCCCTCAAAAGAATTGTAGTTGCCAAGCTGCAAGCAAAAGATAGATCTACTTGTCAATAAAAATTGAAGAAAGCAGATAAGCAATTGCACAAGTACAATCTGATCCTCAGCCGTAAATTTGCAATCAGCTCACATTTGATATCAAAGATCTGAGAGGAAATGGACATCTCCTAATTGAGATTAATTAAAATGACAGGCTGGAACCATCAGTTATAAGAATGAAAATTAAATCTTACTAAAACTAGGACGCAATCCTCAGATCACTTAGTTTAGACACGTCTGGTAACCGCAGAATCTTACAAGGAGGCCTAAGTCATTCATCAATGGCAAAATGGATGTAATGAAAATAAAAAATAAAGGATCAAAATTAATAAATGCCTTGAGGGTTCCTTTGCAGTGGTGGCATCTGAAGCAGGCTTTATGATAGATACGATTGTCAGCTGTTAGCTTATCAACCAGATACACAGTCTTGTCACAAGCCATGCATTTCTGTTGTGTCCCTGCAAATGCTGCTGCCATAATATTAATTTGTTTTTGATGAATTCTCAACTCTGCTAACAGAAAAAATGCAACTAAATTCTAATAGCAAGAAATAGCAAGAGGAGAAGATAAGGAAATGTGAGTTGCAGGGGAGGGGATTGCGGAGACCAAAAGAAAGCAGAGTTGTCTGTAGATGATTAAAGTTTGTGAATCATTTAATTTTGTCCACCGAACAACCCACCCTTCTCACTCTGATTTTTTTTCCCCCGCTTTTTGTCTCTTCTCAAATTAGTGGTTGTGAATAAAATCACAGTAAATTTCAAGTCTTGTTTAATTTAGTAATAATCTAAATTGAATTACATGTATATTCTGTCCACTTGGAAAACATCTTATTTGTCTTGTTGTTATGCACCAAGAAAGAATGGGGACCATTCACACAAATATCTTTGATTGTTTTGTGAACTCATTCTGGCACCGTACCTGATATGTTCCATACTATATTCAACGCATCTCTACTGCAAAAAAAATCAATCATTTTCTTAATGCAAAGAAGGCTTTTGCTTTGGGCGACTTTCTTCTCTAAGATTTGTGTCTGTTTTTCTCCTCTTTGGGTTTTCTTCATTTCTAAGCAGGAGGACTACTGTTAATCTTAGACAATCATTAATAGTAATTGTTATATCAATTATTCAATCATCTTTTGAATCAATAATAGAATTGGAATGTGAGATATTTTCTTACATGCATATGCAAGCATGGCAAACTGGACAAGGAGAATTGAGATGTGATGGGGTTTTGTCCCACCAATTTTCTTAGACTAGAAGTTACCGGGGGTCAGGCCAGTTAACCAGGAGATGTTTGATGCCGAAGTGAAATTAGTCCCACCTCCCACGCCCTGTGACACTGCTGTGATCTTAAAACAATCATTCATTTCCCCCTTTATCCCATGTGAACATTCCAGTTAAGCATAATATAATGCAATGATGCATCCAATCTTGAACCATGTGCACAAAGGCACAAACTAGTCAAATGGAACCACCAACTGACCCAAATCATCATCAAGCATACTTGTGCTGCTGCATTAGATGTGTTGTTGGACCACTTGCCTCGTTCTTTGGTTAATTTCATTAAACATAATATTAATTAGTTTACAATTAAAATGCTATCAAGCGGGCATTTGGTCTAGTGGTATGATTCTCGCTTTGGGTGCGAGAGGTCCCGAGTTCGATTCTCGGAATGCCCCCGCTTGCAGCTTTTTTTTTTTGTCTGTACGATCGGAGTCCCTAGCGTTTGTGTACTGTACGGAATATTTATCCAAATAGGATCCAATTTCAGGCATACTTATCTTCATTTTGACGCCAATAATGCTGGCATATATCAGACTTACTGGACCACAAGGTATGCTTACCTCTTACCTCTTACCTCTACGACTGTTCAATTATCAGTTGGTTCCTTTTTCAATACATTTAACTGCATGCACTCCATCTAGTTAATGCCCATCTTCAAAGACTGTACTGACCCTTGGAAGTATGAAAATGCTTTGCTTCAAGAAAGAAAGAAACATCCACCCCATAAGTATGGGAAATTCATTGATGATGATGGTGATAGTCACGTTAAATCACCATAACATTATCACTTTAAACTCCTCCGAGGGAGTTGCCATCCAAACATTCAAGTCAATTTAAAGGGCCATTAGACAAAACAAAAAATAAAGATATGCTTTACACTAATAAAGCTTCCAGCTCGATTACAACATATATATATATATATAGTAGCAATAACGTTGAATGATTCTCTCGTGCTTGTTTTGCGTGATAGAGGTTCCTTTGAGATATGGCTCGTGGATGACTTTCTAGTGTTGATGGAACGTGAAAACAGAATATTTACGATTACCGATCCAAGGTTAAAGTAATATCTTGGGAACGATGATGAGCTTATCATGGAAGGGGAAGATGGAATGTTATGCTGGTACAATCTTTTTACCAAAGAAATTAAAAATCTTCACGTTGATGTGTACCATGGAGATGCTTTTAGTTACAAGAGCAGCTTAGTTTCTGTCAGCGGAGGAAATAAGCTTGACATAGGAGATTACCTCTTGACGAAGCAAACTGGATGTAGAATGTAAAAAGCACATATATAAAACTGGAAACGAGCATATTATTGTTCATGTTAAATGTTTGCGAGCTTGAATGTACATTTTCAGTTGTTTATATGTTAATTGATTCTCAATTCCTGCGATAGCTATTACTAGATGTAGATGCTGAGCAGTGCCTTGGATAGATCCCGTTTGGCCTTGACTTTAAATTCATAGTGTGTATTTACATTTATTGAATATATATGAATTTGTATTTTATTGATTTTCATATAAGCAAATAATATATTTAGTAGCAAACTTTAGTCGTTGAAGAACATGGGTGGTTGCTGCGGATAATTAAATTAATAGGGGCATAATAGACATTTCACGCACGATTGTGGGGGCAAACATCAGCTGAAATGAACAGAACATGGAGAATTCATGGATCGTGCATTTTGTATTGACATTTCTTTACAGTTATGTTTCCTGAGATGTAATTTGGTGGGAGATGTCAGACCTACCCTCATTATGTGTTTTCAATTTAAGATTCACGATCTTATTAAAGTTTAGAATAAGTTAAAAAAAAACTTTAATACATTATAAGAAAAAATATATTATATTAATTTTTTTTTATCTTTTAACTTGTTCGTTTCAGGATTTCTAACTATATATTACAATCAAGACCCCTGATTATATTAAAGTCAGGAACAAATCAAAAGATAAGAAAACGAAAATTTTAATACAATATATTTTGTCTTGTAATATATTCAATTATGTGTTATTTAAAAATATATATATATAAACGTCAATACATTATAAGAAAAAATATACTGTATTAAAATTTTTTTATAGTCTTTTAACTTGTTCGTTTCAGGATCCCTAACCATATATTCCAATCAAAACCCTTGACTATATTAAAGTCGGGAACAAATCAAAAGATAAGAAACTAAAAATTCTAATACAATATGTTTTGTCTTGTAACGTATTCAATATGTGTTATTTTATCTTTTAACTCATTTTTAACTTTAATATGAACCCCTTACATATATTATCTATGTATGTGTGTGTCTGTGTGTGTATCTGCATTCAGTCATGTTCCAAGGACATACAGTGCTGCAGCTAGGAAGCAGAAAGGGAAACACATAACAGTCGCTGTGTGTATGTGTGTAATAGAAGACAATGATCTGGTCAATTTTTTGTACAACCTTACATATATTCAGGCCACTGCAGTGCAGTTGATTTCATCTAATCTGCGGTTGCCGGTCAAGGGATGCATGCATATTATACTATCAAGTGTAGAAAGGACGCAAAAGGATGAGAGTAGTTAGGGTACGATCACTACCAATTTCAAGTTGTCTCCACTGAGAAATTCAGCTTTTACGGTCCAAATATGACGAAGGGATTCTCATTTGAAGAGTTGTCGAATAAGTTTGATGCTTAATTAAGGCCTGCTCTCTCTGACTCTGTGGAGGGTATTTAAAAAACATCATTGAATTTGTAAAACTCAGCAGCTCTGCCCATGATTGATTTCAAAGCTTCTATTCTAATTCCTCTGTGGCACATTGTTTTGCTTGGAATTACACGTATTGGTTGGTACGTTGTATATTTACAATAATTAAATTAAAAAAATCAAGACAGAAAGTCAATAAAATTAAATATAAGTATTTAATATAGGATCTGAGAGTTGTGACCATGGCAATTCTTTTCCTTCACGAAAAGTAAAACGGACCAGTTCTATTGTAGAGGCAATACTGCGTCATCTATATACATTATTACCCAAATTTCGAAACGTTTTGAATTTGATGTGGCGTGTGACTGTGAACGCGTTTTAGCTCAATGCACGTCATTCGGTCATTGTCTTTGCGACCAAACCCAAACGTATATTAAAAAGAAACAGACGCTGTGATTTGATTTGAAATTTTGAATGAAAATGATTATCCAATACTTTAATCGTAAGCCGCTCGGCTCTTGGCTTCGGGCCTTGGGCTTGAGCAGTTGAGCTTTTCCATTATTTATTTGTTTCCCTTTTCGCTTGTAGCACATTTTTCTCGTTTCCTCCTATAAAAATAAAATTGCTATGCTCTGCTCCTCCGTTTTTCAAACTTTTTATTACACGGCGCCTTATTATTATTATCATCATCATTATTATTATTATCTAATGAAAGAATGACATAATGATATGATCCATTTGAGGAAATAAAAGCATGGAAGAGAAGAGAGAAGGAGGAGATGAGGAGAAAAAAAAAAAAAAAGGAAAGGAGATAAATTTCATGTCAAACCAATTATATGAAATTAAGATAAACTTTCTTTTGCCCTCATTTTTCTTCTTTCTCTTTTCTATTCCTCCGCTGCCATTTTCAAAATCCAAACACGGGCATAAGATCTCATTGTTTCTCACTTTCATTATTGAGATATTTAATTTTTTAAAATTATACTTTACATTCATGTCTCTTCAAAATCTGAATCGCTTCAAGTTTATTTTCTGAAAAAGACAATATAGATTATTTAAAAAAAATTATTTGAAAACTACTTAAACCAATTCTATGGGCGCAATTATTTTTTTATTTTTGTTAAGAAAAGACTAATTAAATACTTGGAGTATATTTATTGTCACTGCTTTGGATACGTATAGAAGTTGCTGGTACAAAATTGTTGAATAAAACTTTCTTTCTCCTGGAAATTTACACTTAAAATTCCTTGAAGATATTATTATTATTACCTGAAACAATTTTGTCATCTTCTAACAGATATTTCGAACTTAACACTTTCCACAAGTTATTTTGATAAGAAAAGACAAAAAGAATTTGTCCAATTCCGTTGATTGATTGCATCGCTAACGTTATGTAATATTAATACCATAAATTTTTCTTCCACGATTTTTTTAGTTATAATTTATAAATATATTAAAATTTAAGGTTACCCATGATATATTTCTAGTACGACCTAAAAGTCTACAAGACTAAAGGCTACTTTAGATTTCGGTAAATTATATCGTTATAGTAGCTTGGTATTTAGTAAATTATATTGTTATAGTATTTATGAGTTCAAAAATCAAGTTCACGTGTTTAGTAAAATTTATTATAAAAGAGTTTTTTTTATTATATAAAGATTAAAATAGATATATGTTTAAAATTTCTTTTATTTATTTAAAAATTTATAGAAAAATAAGATATAATTATCTTTTTATTAAAATATTAAAAATAAAATATTAATTTAAAAAAAGATGTGGTGGTTTACCAGATAAACAACTTATAAAAAGAACTTCTACCTGTTTTCAAAAATTGTTAAAATGAATAAACTTAAGAAATAATCAATTTTTAAAAAAATTATCAAATATTTTTTTTATAAAAATTTATGAAATAAACAATTTATAATGATTAAACCGCAATCTCAAACAGTACGTAACTCGAAAAACTACTTCCACTGTCAAAATCATAAAAAAAAAAAAAAAAAATCTACCCATATTCCACGTTTTTCCAAGTGCATTTTCATGCAAACTTATTCGAGACAATAATATCACTTAAACCAAAAGCAACAATCACTTTGAACAAATGTTATTAAGAAGAATCACAATTCATTCATGAAGCGAGCCGATTCATGGTTATTGGCTAAGAAATTGAAAATGTAGAATAAATAAAATCTTAAGATGATTAAACTTTTATAACAAATCCTAAATCTCCGTTTACCTGATGGTATGTACCCAATCAAATGCTAGATGCAAACGCCTAGCCTTCATTAAGATGATTAAACTTTTTTAACTCCATCTAATCTAACACGTCGGCAGGTCAGAGTCTTAAAGATAAACTCCGCTTTCTGTCTCTTAAAAATTCCCGTATCAAACACTTTATTCAAATATGATTTGATGAGGAGTTGTTATCAGCAACAAGATTTATTAATGTCTTCAGTCTTTGATGTTATCGTCAATTATAGAAAGCATGAGCAGATGTTACCGTTTTCATAAAACATTGCAAATCATTATAATGGAACGAGATAATCAATTCCTGCCAAAGTACATATAGCTAAATCTTTCCTTGAATTTGATGCTTTGATCATCCGTTGATTATTAAATTCCCATATTTCCTTTTCAACTTTCGCAGCTCAGATAATCATGTTCTGATGTTTCATCTAGAAGATAGTTAGTCAATGATTATGAATGAATTTCATAGGAAAATGAGCATCTCTGCATCACATCCTATTATTTTAATTCAATCCAGTTTTACTATTATATTGGTGATGGCGACGACGATGATAAATTGATAATTATGAAAGACCCTTTCAAAAAAAAATTATTTGTTTGCCCTTAATTTCTTTCTCAAGGGTAATGATAATCTTTAACCTTCTGTAACTCCGGCTTCAAGAAGTCAAATTTAACGACACCGAACTCCATTTCCTTGGAAGCTTCTGCGAATTATAGCTTAATAATTTTGACCAAGTTTGCTAGGATTTGGTCTTCACAGCAGACACTATGTTATTTAAATATTTATGGTGGTGTGTGTTTAGCCGTTTCCATATTATATAAATTCATGCCCTGTTCAGAAATGAGAATTCTTCTGTAACCATAGCCGAGAATAAAAAAAAAAACAAAGCCTAATATTGACTTCAATTCAGATGAAGATGGAGCCTTCAACGCCTCGAAGATCATCAAGAAGAAACAGCTTTTCAAGTCGAAGCAGCAGCCATAGCAAGAACCCATATGCCACAAGCGGGCTAGACAAGTTCTCTGCACTTTTAGCTGAGCTTGAAGAGAAAAAGCAGAAGATTTATTCACGAGTGAACCCAGATGAAATATCTCTTGTTCGTTTTGTGTACAAAGATTCGGATGATTGTGTTCCGATTGTGGTCAAGGTGAAGAAAACGGACAAGCAGCAGCAAGACAATAACATCAACAATATCAACCAAAGCCAAAGCCCCCCAAGAAAGCAAGACTCAAATCAATTGAAGGACAAGTTTCCGCTACAGTCTTCAATTTCATCTCTGGAGAATAAGCAAGGCAATCAGTCAGATCATAATAGCAGTAACGAGAAGAAGAAGAAGATGAAGAGGAGCTGGAGCTTTTCTTTTTCTTGGAGTGATATATTTAAGCTGGGTCATTGGAGGCAGCCTTGTTATTATTTGCCGGCAGTAATAGTGTTGATTTTGTTGTTTCTGGTGTTCTTTGGGAGATCATTTGCAATTCTGTGCACATCTATTGGGTGGTACATCGTTCCAACACTGCAGAGCAAGGCACCGTCAAATCCAAATGTAATTAGAAGGCCTATGAAGAAGAAAGAATATTTACGAATACAGAGTGACAACAAGATGGTGGCTTCTGCTCATAAGACTACAAATATTAGTCATTCTGGGCCTCTCAAGAAACATGGTCACAAGAAAAGCTGGTGATGAAATGATTAGCAGAAGATGATCCTCCTTTTTTTATTTTGCAGGTTGTCAAGATGTAATTTTCTCTTCTTTTTTTTTTGGGTTTATTACAAGGACGGTTAGGTTGGAAAATTCAATCTCAGTCCTGTTATGTCTTCTTGACATGTTGATCAATGTAAATTATTACAAGTAATTTTATGTGGGTTGAGTTAGCTGGTGTAATACAGCAACAACAGGCAACCCCATGTCAATATGTCATGTCTTGTAACTTATTTTTGTAATGGCATTTTGATTTTTGCGGTTTTGTAAGGCCTAGTTAAATCCCAATTGCAGTAATGTTAGCTGATTATTCATTGTTAAAATGAATAGTTCAGAAATTTATGTTTATTTTTTATTAGAGGATAAATAATTGTGGAAAATTCATTCTCAAGACATGTGAATCTGCTGATGATCTAGATGGGGTTGATTTGACTATTTATTAGAAAGATCGTGCAGAGAAATTCTCCTGGATTGCCAACTGCCAAGTCACGATAAATAGGGTGACCTTCTAGAAGATAAAAGGCTAATAAATGACCTGCTATGACCACGACCTTTCTAGTTAAAGAGCTGTTGCTTGTTAAAAGGCTCGTAAATGAGCGGTGATGAATGAAATCAATCTCCCGTCAAATCTACTAATAGGCCTTTGCTCCAATAGGAGAAGCCTTCACTTATAATATTGAGTGTAATGGCTTGAGTTTTCATATGCGTATTATGGAGGTTAGTTTTAGTTTTTTCTTAATTATCAATTAATTGAGTGGAGACAGTCTCTCCCTTATGAAATGTGAGTGGAGCAGACACCCCTCGAAGAGAATTTAAAATATCTGGACATATATTTTAGTGTGTCAATGTATGATGGTGCTCCCAATTATATAGTATGATTGTAAATATTAATTGTAATGTCTGATATAATATCAATAATATCTCTGTATAACAAACTTCAAAAAAAAAAAAAAAATCTCCCGTCAAATCTGGGCATCGTCGGATTGCTGCCACAGTGCCACTTCACTTCAGCACTATGGTCATCAATTTCTCTTATAAGAGTCTGATAAGTGATAACCGCTTTAAACATCTTTTGTAAATTAAAAGATATAATGAATTTTTATTATTATTTATTATTCTGTGTGTGGATATAATTTGTGTTTTATCTTAAAATAAATAAATATGATTTTCTTATAATAATTATATATATATATATATATATATAAATTAATCCATCAAAAATTGAATCTACTGGATAATTGCGTTAGATTAGATCTCTATTCCACCGTTAAAAAAAAACTAATTCAAGATTAATAACGTAGTGATTTGATTAACTAAATAGACTTATAGGGTCAACTGCAGTGATGGAGGGTGACTTTCTTATTCATCATGTGTAAAGATATTTAACCTTTTTGTACAAGTGTTCTCTTTAGTAATCACAAAATTTTTTAGTGGCTTATCTATTAGTATATTATAATAGATTGTCTGTAATTTGATGTTTATGTTTACGAGAGGCATGGTGGGGCTGAGGCATATAGAAGCCTGCGTAAACAAGTCTGAATATTTGCTCACCTGCGGAAAGAAGATTGAAGACACGGTGTTATCTGCTTAACACATGTTATGCTGATTATGTGGGATTGCCTTTCCTAGCCTAGCCAAGCCAAATGGTTGACCCGAAATTTGAGGCTCAGAATCAGATCCAAAATAAAATACCATCATCGTGAAGTTTAATGTAAGACTTTGCTTGGTATGTTTATTCTTTTGCTTGTACTTCAAATTCTCTCTCAATTGAAAGGAAACATCAAGTTTTTGTTGACATGGGTTATTTAATTTGGCCAGAGACGGCTATGCCTATGGATAAGGATGGCAATGGGGAGGGGAGGGGTGCGGGGATGTCGATCCTCGCACCCATCCCCGATATTCTCCATATATCCTCATTCTCTCCCCGACCCCATCAGAATTATTTGAGAGGATCCTCGTCCCCTTCCCGAATAATAAGAGGGAATCTCCGAGGGGTTCTTGATTCCCGAATAACTGATACGTTTTTAATTTTTTAACTTGATTTAATCATATTAAAATAAAAATTTAAACCAACGTAAGACTTGACAATATATCTTACACTAACATTAATCCCATTACAAAGATCACACTACAAAATACAAATCATCAGAATAATTATCTTCGTCAATCTTCATAATCCTATAATAAAAAGAAATTACTTTTATATCAATAATGAAATAAATGAAATTGGTATAGATACTAAAATTAATATTTTTAATAAAAACGTTTACTCTTACACCTCATGCTCCTCCTGTTCTTCCTCAAGGAATGTGACAAATTAAAAAATGGTATCAGATTTCAAATCTAAAACAATAAAAATAACATAAGCAATATGACTCATAATTTAAAATAAAGTCTGGTCAAATAGTAATTTAGGACTACAACTTGTTAAGTAAGCTCGAAATTTTTATAACAGATTTGTAGAAATATTTTGATATTTATTATTTGTACTAATATTTAATATTTTATAATTTAAATTTCATTATTCATTTATTAATAATTCTAAAAAATAAAATCAAAATTAAAAGTTAATATAAGGAAATGGAGAAATGGGTAGGGAATGAAGATTGCACCTCATCCTCGTCCCTTCCCCGAATAAGAAATTGAGTATAAAATTATCCACATATCCTCCCCGGATAGGAAAAATTCCCAAAGATCTCTGTCCCCGTAGGGATTTTTGCCATCCCTACCTATGGATACGACATTGTTAACGTTGCCGCCCATTGATCAGATTATTTTATGGGTTATGGGTTAGATTTCACTCAACTGTCACAGGATAAATTTTTGTATAGATGCATTTTCATGCTAGTAAGTATTTTGATTTAAGTTCCTTTCTTAGACTTACCACAAGTTGATATCGGATGCGAATGCCGTATCCTTTGAAAATGCAAAATCTGTATAACAATGTGTAGGACCTCTTTTGGCGACTGTTAGTACTTGTAATACAAAGTACCACTTTGAAAGAATGTGCAAGCTTCTTTGTTAACTTTTCTCAGAATTTGTCTCTGAAATTCCGTGAAGTAGGCTGACCGAAACAACTAAAAACAAGCCAAGCACAACGAGGAGATGGAGCAAGAAGGCAGCTGCATTGGAGTGTTCAAAATGAACTATTTGTGCAACATAAAAGGATGAAATACAGTACCAAATCGGTACTAATTGGAAGCATAAGATCTAAAAAGAACATAAGCCAGTCCTTTGATTATGAAACCAAAACTGACTGAGAAGCGAGAATCCTTGCCAAAACAGAAGAATTCTTCCAAAATGTGCATCACGATCCTTCATTCCTGTTGCAAATGGATCAATTCCATCATTTCAAATATTAATCTCCCTTAATGGTCACAATCTGCAAGGTCAATAAGTAACAGAAAAAGATCAACATAGTAGCCACTAACCAAGATATTACTCAGTCTTTTACCTTGAACCTCTTTCTGCGAGTATGATCGGCAGCCAACTGTGAATTATAAACTTCATGTCTGGAAGTTTCACTTCTGTATTGTCTGGCTGTCTTTAGTGGCATCCTGTTACTTTTTTCTTCTGCCTGGTTTCTTGAGTCCCAGAAAAAGCCATCCTTGTCCCAAGTTACCTCGTAATCAGCTTTCAATTGTGAACCTTGCTGCAAAATAGCAGTTGTGTCAATCATCACAAAAAAACAATATAACAATGAACCAGACAGCTCTCGCATGCAACTCAAAGTTAGAGGCATATAATGAGCAACTATTTCTATAAACAGAAAAACCTACTTCCCACCTTTTGCATTGAGCGCCCACATAACACCTTGAGAGTATTATAGAATTCCCTGTATTTCTCAAACTGGACAACAATCTTGCAGTGGAGGCCAGAAATTATGTCCCCTCCATCCTCATCTGCATCCTTACCTGGATCATCGTCCTCAGCAACATTAAGATTCCTATTGATTATGAGTTAAACGAAACCACAAGGATGATAAGCAATCAGATTATATCACACCAAATTCTAATGTCAGCAACACAGTCTTCTGAGAAGCGAAATGTGTGCACACACAGAGCAGCTGAAATATGGTAAAGGTGCCATAGTATGAACAGAAATATTCGATTATGACAAAGCCATTGTTTTCAATAGCAAAGTAAAAACTTTATGAGTCAGATGATTTTCTCTGTGCTTTTTGAGTTGTGAAAACTAACAAAGTGAAATGAATAGCATCAAAACTACTCAAACCATTCAACCACAGAATGAGGATTTAGACACACATCCTAAGAAGAAACCTTCAAGGAATATATTTCAATTTTAATTATTGCAAGTTATGCAAATATATCGCTATCCAGCTGCGTAGGTCAAGTATAGAGGAATGAGACTGCATCACAGCTTGAAAACTAAATTGATAATTGACATACATAATGTTCACCGAAGTAGAAAAGTATATCCATTATTTCCTAGAGGGGGAAAAAGACAAAAACTTAATGCAATTCAATACTCAGAAATCTACCAAAGATTTCAACCCCAAATCTAAAACCAAAATCACAAAACTAATATCGGCATCCATGTAGAGTTCAACATCTTACAGCTTATAATCCTCTAAAAATGGTTCGTCCTACATTTTCCATGCAAAATCTTTTAACTTTTCCAAAAGGCATAAACCCGTTGCAATAATTAACAACGAACCAAACTTTGAATCACTATTCTTTCCTTTTAACTCAAAGCACATCAACCCCAGTCCAAATTAGATAAACAGCAACAAAACCACAGCAACACACACACACCTTATCTTTCCAAATGTCGAAAAAACAGTATGTGTAACCAGCATTGAAGGCTTCGAAGAAACTCTCGGCTCTGCAAACCACCTCGAAGGTACTCCTTTAATTACTATGGTATCTGGCTCTTGCTTCCCCCTTGAATAACCTTAAAAAGGGAAAAAATTAAAAGTATTATTGCACGTACAAATACGAAATAAACAATCAAATTAAACAAATTAATCACAAACCTCGGTTCCCAAAAGCGTAAAACTCCTCCCAATCTTTCCTCATCTTTTCAAAATCATCAGCAATCGGAATGACAACACTTAATTTGTACTTAACTCCTTCAAGATTTAACTCAATTCCATCCATTTTTTCAACAATATATTTTTTCCAGTCTGACAGCTGCTTTTCTAGGACCTTCAGATCTGTTTCTTCATCTGCGTTTTTTCTACGGGTTTTATGTAGAAATTCAAAGTCGCGAATGAAGAGATTGCCGTGTGCGACGGGGTCGTCGCGCTTGCGTTTCTTGAGGTCTCTGAACCGTCTGATCTCGAGGTCCTCTTCGGGGACGGTGATGGGGACGGAGAGGGAAGTCTTCAGGAAGTCTGTTAGAGCTCGCTTTAGCTGCCACTCATCTATCGGTTTTGTGGCAGAGGGAGTCGCAGGGTTGATCGTGAGTGTGAGCTTCATGCGCGGGACCAGTTTCAGGCCGTTCTCGATTTCTAGGGCTTCGGTTGGAGGGAGTGAATCTAACGGTCGCATTTTGTATTTTGCTTTTGGTTTCGATCGGATTTTGTTAGGGTTTTGCTTTCAGTTTCTGCAGGTAAATAATTGGGGTTACTTTTTAATTGTATAAAAAAAAAATCGCTGTCAATTACCAAAATATCCCCTGCATGCGAAGCTAAAAGCTTGTTCCTTCAGATCCAATTCCCTCCCGTGCCGAAGGAAATTTCCGATAACGTTTTTGATCTTTAGGAAGGTGTTCGAAAAGATTGCTGCTTTCGGAAAATCAATATGGCGCCAAATCATAAAATGATCCCGGAATTTAGGAGAAAATTGTAGATATTCAACAAACGTTGTCGTTTCATTTTTCTTACAATTATGTCCCATTTGGTTTACTGCTTCGTCCTCTACGCCCAACTAATGACGTGGCAAGCTGAAAATGAATCAGAAACTGAAAGCGCGTACACTGTAATCCAAAATCGGGTATTTATAGATAGGCAGTCACAACAAAACATAATATCCCAAGTCGAAAGGGGAGAAAAAAATGGGATGCTTTGATTGCTTCGATGGGGGAAACAAGCAGCAGAGGAAGGAACAAGAGAGATTGGCTTCTGCAGAGGCTCGAGCCAGGGCTGCTGAGGCCGCCCAAAATCGGTATTCCTTTCTTTCCCCTCTTTTACTTACAACAACAACAATAATAATAATTTGATTCTTGTTTTTCGTTTAGCCGTTTAACTTCATTAACTGTTATTGAATTGCATGATATATGTATCGATCATGTATTATGATGGAAACAGTTCCCGTTATAGGCACATCGAAGTTGAATTGAATAAACCTCTGCTTTATAACAAAAAATAAACTAATCTCTGTTTGACTAGCTATATCTAAATCAAGATTTTCACTTTTTCTACTACTTAATGGGTGTCAGGTTTTGAAAGTCAGGTTTTGAAATTTACTTGCCGATGCTCTTTCAAATTTACTATTTTTTCTCCCTTCTTATGTAGCCCAAAGCATAAATGAACCTTGTACTTCTATGTCGAAGTATCATCTAAAATCTTACTGAGAAGCTTTCTCGATGAATCAGAACAAGTCATCTACATAGTTGCATAGAGGTTTCTCTATAGATCAATCCGTACTTATGTTTTGGCAATTATTGCAGGCAAGAGCAGTTTGAAAAGTCTGCCGCCGGAAGAGCTGCTCGTGCACAGATGGAAGCGATGGCAAAGCAATCTGCTAATACTAACAAAGGCGAACCAGTTCTAAAGGTTCTCCTTTTCCCCTCTGTTTGAAATGCCAATTTTTATTGCTTTGGATGTGCAAGCAAAATTTGTCCTTTAACCATTTCTCCTTCTTAGATGTACCATGCTTGTTTAACATTTATGTGTTTTGTGCTTTGGGTGCAGTGGCAAATGAACTGATGACATGCTACTTGTCTGTTTACTACATCTGTCTATTTTCAAGTGAGTGAATTTGCCGCCTTCGAATATGGAAATAAATTCCTGCTATGAAATAAACCATATCTTTAACCTGTCTCTCATGCATCAAGTACTTTATCTCTTTTCTATCGATGTACATCATTAATTAGAACATAATTCTCATTTAGAGGAATTTGATTATGTCTATTCTCAAGGATTCACATGAACAAAAAAGGAGATAAACTGTACTGCAACTAAAACATTATTACTTTGGAGTTGTTTGCGTGACCTTTGCTTCTTAAAAGATGTTTCATTGTGTCTAGTGTCGCTTAGTGAGAGCATTTGAGAGCCAGTGTCTATTGTTTCTTACTGAGAGGAACATTGGAAAACCAGCTATTTATTGGAGCAAATGTCAAGCTAACATGTTTCTGTAAACAGTTTTACTTTTTTTTTTTTAAATTAATCTTTAACCCAAAAAGAAAAAAATAGTTCTTTTTACTCAGCATTGACTCAGAATGTCTGTGGTTCCAGAAATCAGTTCCCCTCGCTTATTTCCAGGTGTTGTTTTCTACACATGGAGTCCTGATCGATTGAGCTGATTTCTATGCTGTGAGAGAAGCGGATGGCCAGTAACTTTTCAGTCTGTTTAGCATCATTTAGATTTTCCTGTGTAATTATTCTTCTTTTGTAATTATGATTGTGGAAAAAAGATAATAAATTAAAAAAATATAGCTTTATGTTTTGCTCCTCTGCTGTTTCATACAACAAACTGTATGTTTCAATGATGTGGTTTACATGTGCTGTTTCACTTGATAAGAGGTTAGTGAATCACTGCTGATGACATTGCCTGTGTTTCTTGTTGTATTGATCCACTTGAGTGAGTTGGTTTGTTTACTACTAACTGCAGATTAGTTGTGGTAACGTGCAGGTAGAGAGCCTTCATTCTTTCAAGAAACATATGATTTCATTGTAATATTGCTAAATGGCCTCAGGCAAGGCTCCTTTGATGGTGAATCTATTTCCAGATAGGAATCTTTCACATCTGTTCCAATACATTGTTAGTACCACAATTCTTGCCGTAGAAAAGATTTTTTCCTGGAGGTTGAAGTGTAATAGTATGAAGTACAACTGTTTTGTGCCAAAAGAAAAAAAGAAAAAAGAAAATAAAAAGTGGAGGTTTGGGCGCGCGTTGGGAGGACAAAGTTGGGATCCTCTTCTGAAAAATTCTTGGAAGCCAGGAACAGTGTTATTCAACTCCATAAAATAAATTGTCTTCCGTGAGCAGGTGCAGATAAATTACGAAATCTTTCAATAATGCAAAAATATTTCATTAATTCTGAATTTCTTGATACAATGTTCGAAGATTTCCAAGATCCTTGAACATTTTCCTAGTCTATGACCTACACTACGCTTTGATATAGACACAACTACATAACATAAGTGTTGCTATACATTTTTTAAGGAATCTCACTGAAAAAATAGTGGAATAAGCCATATTAATCAGCTATTTGACTCCCATCTTCTCTGTGTTGCAACCAACTCAAGCACTGCCCCTCGGCCTCAGTTGGTGAAGATGGGCAAAGATCCCTTATTCCAGTAGTCATCTGCTTAAGAAATATGGAAATCCATCAAACGAAGCTTTGAACAGGAGCAGACAGTTTGAGTTCATATGCCGCTTGAAAATAGTCTGCTGCTTGCTGTAATGAGCCCTCCATCTTTGAAATCAATCCAAGGTTCATCCAGGCGTCATGATTCGTTGGTTCTAATCGTAATGCATTCATTAAAAAGCTTCTTGCTATAGGCATAGATTGGCGACCAAGTTTCATCAGTATTTCAGCAGTTGAAATGATACTGGGAATGCAATCTGGTTCTATTGCCAGTGATATGGAGAAGGAGACAAGAGCTTCCTTGTATTGTGATTGAGCTTCAAACAACATACCTAGAAAAATGTCATCGAAATCAAATAGAAGTTACACTTATGTAATTTCATGGTATAAGACATCAAATGGATCAAAGGTACTCTCACGCAAAAAAATTGTTTTTCTTACATTCATGAACTGCTTTAGAGAGAGGATACTTACCCGTTGTATGCCAACTACCGGGTGAATAAAATTCGATTGACTTGGCTTTTTCCGTACAAATCTCTGCATCAGGCAATGACCCAAGTTTCATGTAAATAGTTGCCAAATCTTGCCAAGTTGCTATTTCCAAATTTTTCACACTTGGTGCCTGTAAAAGATAGAATAATTTAGAACAGGAAACAAAACCATTTTTCAGGATTTGGCGGTTGAATCAATCACATCAGAGCATCTTTATGATCATTCACCAATTGATGTCACGTATACTACATATCACACCAATGTGTCAGATCACATCATCACAAATGTCTTTTTCCAGAGGTTAAAACAGTTTGAAGCAGTTCGCATGTTTTAATTGAGTAATGTGAAACCTTCAAGGAATACACACCTCTGAAGTAATATATTTTGTTTTATGGAAGTTCTTGGAGTGAAGCTCTCTTTGTGCCTGAATCATAGCTAGCAAGATTCTGTAGGTTCCTATTGCTTGCTTGGGCTGTTCCTGAGCAATTTGAAGCACAGCTTTCAATCTAAGAAGTTCCAATTGGTCCATACTCCCAGCCTCATCTAAAGAAAAATCAACAATGGACTGAGCATCCTTTAACCTTTGGTCTGCAGACAATATGAGGGCTAATAGCTTCCAGCCTCTCCCTGAGTTTCCAGCCACTGTGTCAGAATACATAATTGCATAGTCAAAAGCCGCTTCCACATTCCTCTGCACAGCATGTTCTAGCCCAAGGTAATACATCATCTCTGGATCCTCCCTCTCATTCAGAAAAGCACAATTTAGAGATTCCAAGGCCTCCTTCTGGAAGAAAACTCTTTCAGTATCTGATATAGACTTCCTTGCTACATTTCCATAACAAATGCCAAGGAATTTATAGGCTTCAGCCAGGAAATGCTCTTTTTGAGAAGTAGTGGATTGAATTACTCCACGGGCAAACTTGATCCCTTCACGAGCATTCTTTTGATCTAGGGAACACAATTTTGCACCCAACAGAAACGAAGGGATGTGCGGTCTACGCTTAGCCTCAGAATGACACAACAACTTCTTTAGCAGGTTCAAGGCTGCTTCATTCTGCCCTGCAGCACTGTAACAAAGAACCAGAATGTACCACCTCTCTGCTCGATTGTAGATGCCCGGAAGGGCCTGCTCCACATACTCAGCTAGTAATTCAAACTGTCCAGTAACTGAGAGTGCATAAGTCAGATGGTCCATAATTTCTGCATCCCACTCCATTTCCTTAGACGCCACTTTTTCCATGAGTATTAACAACAATAGGATTGCCTCCTCAACATTATCTTTAGGGGCAATTGGACCCCATACCTTCAATTCAGGAGGAAGTCTTGCTTCAACACCACCATAGAGTAACGTAACAGCCAAGTCTCTCTGTACACTTGCTACTTTCTTTGGATCTAAATTCCATGGCTTCACCAAAGCCCGACGATATGCAATAATAGCTTCTTCAAGCAAGCCAGCCTTTATCCACAGATGTGGGAGCAACTCTAGAGCTTTGTGAAACATCTCCTGCAACTTGCAGTCCTCTCCAAAACCCTCAGGCATACCATTAGGCAGTCCTGATTCAACTATGTCCAGAATTATTTTGCACTCCTTTGCAGCCTCTGATGAAAGAGAAATTTTCAGTTGCACATCGAACTTGCAAATATACATACCAATCTATTGCAATCCCATCCATAAGGACCATCATTGCTTTATACAAAAACCACTAAAATTACAAAAATTTGTGCCACCCACTATGTCTAATCACATTATTGTCCAAATAACATTCATCAAGAAAACATTTTTTTTAGCTAGATTGTCATGCATTACAAAAGTTTCTACAGAAACGGCTTGGAAAACTGAATTCCATATAAACAATTTCCTGTGCATAATGTGAAAAGATGGGAAGGTAATACCTTTACAATGTCCGAGTTCTTCCAATGATTTTGCCTTGAGTAAGATTGCTTCCAGAAGTAAGCTGATCGAGTGCAATGACATTAAACCAGGAGGAGGCACAGAATCAGCCTTCTCACCCTTGGAACGATGCTTTCGCAGTGGTCGTGTTCTCTCGACAACAGCTCTGGTCATTCTAGGGGTTAAACTCACAATATCAATACCCTGGAATACCTGAAGTGCAGCATCATAATTCCCTCTCTGGTACTCGAGCCTCCCCAACAAAGCCCTTGCTTCCTAAAACTCAATTCAATTCAAACCATTTACAAACCAGCTATCAAAACATAACAAGCAATTAATTAAGAAGTTAATCATGATTAGCAATAAATCACCCAAACCCACTTCATAGTTTAAGGAGAGAGCTTCTTTGAGAGTTGATTCAGCTTCATCCACTTGAATATCATCAACTTTGGAATCCCAATCTCCAGTGGCTCTCGAAGAAAAGCCACTGGCCGAGAAATCTCTAGTGGCCAATGACTCCGGTGACTGTGGTGCATCCTCGGCCTCGAATTTGAATTGCTCACCTGAACAAGCACACAACATCTTCCCCAACTCCAATGCTATTTTCAATTTCTATTACGAGACAGCTTCAGCCTTCCCGCACCTATAAATCAAATAAATTAAAACCTGAAATCATTTTTCAACTAGTATATCTAACAATACCCATTATATAGTTAGTTAATGATAAAGAATTGATTAAATAAGAAAAGGAAAACCAAATAATAACTTTACTTATTTAAGTGTACCATGCAATTTAAAAAATGAGCTGTACAAAACAAACAATGGAGATCTGCCTATATAGCAGCTTGCGTAGAACCAACAAAACCATCAATAAAGCTTAGTAAATAAAAATGAAGCGACAGAACAAAAATCATCTCATGTCGGAAAGAGAGAGTAAACAAGAACAAGACAAGCATTTTTAAAAGAGAATAAAAAAACAAATAAATAAATACATGCGAGAGAGAGGGGTAAGAGAAGCGAGACATACAAGAAAACGCAACATTGGGCTTACAAAAAGACGAAGCAATAAACAATGACGCGATTCTTTCGATTTGTAGAAAATGAGATGGGCGAAGAAGCCATGAGGCTGTGACTCTGAAAGCCAGTCCCAGCTTTGTTCAAATGGTAAGTAAAGTTGATAATGAAAGGGAAAGAAGCAGATATAGAGATCTGATTACGACGTTACGTACATGGGCATTTTGTTGTTTTGTTAATCGTAGAATTGGTTGATGAGCGAGGAGCTACTCCCCCGCCTGGTTGTTTTGTTTTGCTCTCTTTCCGTTTTGAAATTTGGTTTGGTTGTTTTGTTTTGCACATTGCAAATGCATCACTACTAACTACTAACTACTAAGATGAACGAAAGCGATTTGGGCGCCCACTGGCCTGCACCATGGAGATTTTGAAATTCCCAACTTACCCCTGTTCTGTCATCGGTTATCGCTCATCACTGCGTCAGTGTCATACAACTCGCAAGCTTTTCGCACAGGCATTTTATCTGTAGCTCTTTATTGTTGAATAAATAATATGAACAATGTCGCTCAAATCTATGACATTATATTAGAGTGACATGTTCATTAAGGGTCAATTATGGTAATACAATAGATTTTAAAATAATTATTACTAATTATACTATATACAAATAATTAATTGTACAAAGAATTAGTTGAATGTTTAGCAAATTTTATTTTAAGAAATATTATAAATCCTAATAACAATCACAAGTATTTAATAAGGCAAATGCTATGTTACAATTAATGTAACATAGACACTCAACAACAACCACACAAATTATGTGGGCCCATTATTTATGTGGTTGTTGTTGAGTGTGTATGTTATATTAATTGTAATATAGGGGCTCCCATTTAATAAAAGATCCCCCTATCTTACATGCACGTAAGATAGAGATTGTCTTTAATAAATATTACACTTAAACTATCTATAAAAATATAAATGATAGAATTAAATAAAATATTGAATAAAGTTTATTTACATATTTATAAACATGTATATAAAATAATTGATAATTATAATAAATATTTTATATTATTAATTTTATTTTTGTTATCTCAAAAATAATAATAATAATTACTTCTTTAAAATATGCTACTTTTAAAAATTACCGTAAGATGAAATGACTTTATTAAAAGTGAGTTTTTTTAAAAAAATTAAAATATTAAAATTAAATTTTTTTTTTTAAAAATCACCTCCCAAAAATAATCTTAAAGGAGCCCTAGCATTACGGTTGATTTGAGGGCCGAGTACGGGGCAACCACAGTATTGGATCGTATGATCGAATCATACGGTCAAAATTAAAGGGCGCCCGAATCACTACAGTTTAACGCAATTTTGAATTCAAAAGAAGCACCCACCCGGTTATGAAAAAGCCTTGACATTAGCAGTGATTGGCTGACAGTGAGAGGGCTGGTTAGCAGGTGGTGATTAACTGATTTAATTTTTTTTTTTCTCTAACTTATTTAAAAGTAATGATACAGCCACAAACTCTTGTACAAATTTATTTTGTACAAACTGATGTGGCATGATAAAATTGGTTGAATTAAATATCACTTAGCCCACATGATTTATTTTTATTAATTTATATTTTCATTCAACCAATGAATTAATACCACGTCAGTTTGTACAAAATAAATTCATACAAGAGTTTGTGACTGTATCATTACTCATTGTTTAATGGCATCCCACATTTGCTGATGGAATAGATATTAAAATATCCACGAACAAAGATACTGCTACTAGTGACACACAAATCTAGGCATTGATTTAACTAAAAAAAAAAACCACAATCGATCATACTAACATCATTGGCGGTAACCTTTTTGACTAATTTCATTTTCATGATTTCATCTGGGTCAGTTAAAATTACATTACATAAAATTTTTTTGGCAGCAATACTAATAATCACGTTTGTACGTTCACACGTGCACAATGTTCAAGAACAAAATCGAAACACGATCGAGCAGAGCAATTATTAACTGGGAACTCATGACAAAAGCTTTAAATGCAAATGAAAAAAATGCTAAAAATGTCTGAATTTAGGGAGGCCGGAAAGAACGGCCAATACAGAGGTAAAAGTAAAACCAGGACGAATCACGTGATGTAGGCATGTAGCCTATGCCTCACTCTCAAAGCTAGCTGGCTAGCTGCCAAAGATTCTTCTTGTGGTACCCCGAGCAGCGCAGTTATGGTGTTTACATTTTTCGTTGTCGTATGTGTGTAGTTTATGTATTTTTCTTTTTCTTTACAGTGAGCCAGCTTTGTTGGAGACCCATGGCAAACCCCCACTTCGCTACTTTTTTTTTTTTTTAATTTTAAATATTGAATTTTCTTTACCTAACATTTACTATGATTTATTTAATTATATATATTTTCATTAATCGAAATTGATAGTTGACTAAACCCGCAACCCCCACCTGCCTCGTACAACTCCCGCTCCATAATTTCAAGATTCTTTATTATCGTGAAGCAACTTCTATCTCATTCACATTTTCCATAATCTTTCCACAACGGTGACCCGACTCCTTGACTTCCTTGCAATAATAAAGTTTTGGAAATAATGATAATTGATATCCCACCAAATGAGATGACATGGACGTTCTATATTAACAAATGACTAAAACCATAAGAAGTTAACAACTACATCTTTATTTACATGTTTGTTTACATTAAAAGGAGTGATTTCATACCTTAATTAAAACAGTGAAGTGATGACTATGTATTCTCATCCAAATTGTATGTTGGGCTCAAATAGCCTTGTAAAACGGGCCAAACATAGGCCTACAAACTGACGCATACAATAGCCCATTCTCTCTCTCTCTCTCTCTCAAAAATTTGCTGTTCATTCAACTCTAATATGTCTTCCTGTTGGGTTCATCAACACTTCCATGCCGACTATTTGCTCAAAAAGAAAAAAACAATCTATCAACTCTTTGTTTACAATTCAGCTAATCTCAACGTGCTAAAAACAGAAACTACTACAATTGCGTTTCATCGCTGCTTCCAGGGAAGCAACGATTCCAGTGCTGATAAAGGCACCTTCCTCAAAAGCTTCTGGCACATGGTGGTATCTTGAAAATCCAAGAAAGTATAATCTGAGTACTGCAGTCTCTCAGACTCCGTCATCTTGGAAAAGCCAAATTTATTAGTCCACGTATCAACTACGCCAGGGACTGCAGGTAGTACCAATCTCTCTACTCCTAGTTCAATTAGAAGCTTTTCAAGTTCATTCATCAGAACACGACACATACCGAGTCTGCGGTGCTTCATTCTAGTAGCAACGAGTGGAACCTCCGCACAGAGATCACTTCTTCGTTCCTCTCCAAAAGAATCGTGTAGAATCCCTGAAAGTTTAGACGGTTCAAATCCGATCTTCGATTGAAGATAACGTCTTCAACGAGATCCCTTTCAGTTAGAACATCTTTAATGGGCTCAAAGCATTCGTGCATCACATCAAGAGCAACGCTCAACTTGCTTTGATTCTCCATCAAAGCCTCCTCCATCTCTTTTGAGTTGCTAGGACCGTGATGATCTCTAACCTCCATAGACTTGAGTAATCTCCATGTTAAATCATCCACACCCAACTGAAAGGGTTTGTCTAAAATCTCATGAAGGCAAGAAGAGATGACTTCACATCCATCGCTGCAAAACCACTTATTTTGCGAACAATTGTTCAAGTTAATTGCTCTACTCTTTTCTATGCACCCTACGTGAAAGTTATGCTCACACTGACCGCAAATACGAAGAACGTCATCGACCGAATGCTCGGTCTTCTCTTCAAATTTTCTTTTGCCGATGCCGCAGATTCTGCAACAACACGAGGGACAGAACCAGTTCCCTTTTGGAAGATCATTCAAAACGAGGCAACTCTTATGAAATGAAGAAGGACAGTCATCGCATAACACGAGCTCGCCTCCATATTGACATATAGAACATATCTCATCATTTTGCTTTTCATCGCTGGTAATGGAATCATGTTGACTTCTTGTGGAACTTCTGTTCTTGCACAATATTTTTTTTTGACATTCTAAGAGAGGTTTGCCGCCTTCATTCAAAATAATGTTGGCGGTTGGTCTATGTTTCTGGCTTCCGGCATGAGCTTCAAATCCACTCAGCGTAAAAACCTTGCTGCAACAATCACACTTGATCCCATCACGACGTATTTGACCTTTTGCCAACGGACCATTCCTACCACGGTAATGCACCTTTGCCTCGGGCAACACCCCATTGTTGTCTATAAGCCACGAGAGTATTGTTCGAGGCTTGCAGTTTGAAGGACTAGCAAATCTTTCAGGTGACCGTGCTCTCTTGCTTGATCTCAGTACAGCGGTACGCTTTTGATCGTCCTGAATTGGCCTGCCAAGCTTTCCATCAACCAAGGGTTGGTTATTCTTGTTCATTAAATTTTTCTTTCTCTTTTTGTTTGTTTGTGATACCTCTGAATCTTCTCCATGCTTGGTGCTTGTAGTGGCAGATGGTGACTTATTGCAAGAAACCATGCCTTTAGAATCAAGACCTTCATCCATACAGGCTTTGCATGCTGTTCGAAGAGAAATATAAACAGCTCCACTTGGTGAAGTGTAGCGCAACTCACGTCTATTTCCCTTTGTAGTGTACCAAAACGACCAACCCAAAGACAAAAGATGCATCTTAGCTTTCAGTAGCATATCCCGATTGCTCTTATTTTTCTTTTCTAGTCCATGCTCGTACCAGAACACAACAGCTTCGGGGCAATGCTGTGGAGGAATATTTACAACTTTATCGTGGGAAACTTCAGATGGAACATCATCGACTGAATCTCCCAGTTCTCGACAGACTTGGCTAAGAGAAAGGTAAGGATTTCCGTTTGGTGATGTATAACGAAATACACCTTTGGAACTTGAATATTCGATTGTCCATCCCAAATGCTTAAGATGTCTCCTAACATTAACAATGAGTGCAGGATGCTGCGTGCCCTTAATAGATAAATATTTTCTAATGACTTCAGGGCAAAACTTAGGAACTGGATCAGCGGGCTGCCACATTATACTGACGCTGAATACCTGAAAGGAAAGAAAATTAATCTTCAAAAGAGACGTTCGTTCAAATCTGCTTAAAAGGAAAATGCAGGATCTTTGGAAGAGAGAAAAAAAAAAAGCCCATTGGCTGCAGTGTTGTCATGGTTAAGCTATCAGAACACATTGCAGTATAAAGTATTATATGACAAACAAAATTTGCACATTGTTGTGTCATTATTACCTCTCAGGCTTTGGCAACAATCACGCCTTATGTGAATCTTTACGAAGTCGTTTTAAGTAGTGAATAAATCTTAACCATTAAGTAGCAAAATCTGTCTTCAGGTTTTGTTCTTTTGTTCTCTTGTCCTTTGGCAAGAAATTTTACGGCTTTTGCGGATTTTGCAGCGGAATTGTAAAGAGAATTATAACGTTTATTGTTTCAGTGTTATTTGTATTAGTTCTTGTTTGTATAGAATTATACTTTCCTATTTCCTAAAGGTTTTAATTTTCCAAATCATATTTTGAGTCTATAACTCTCAGTTATAAATATATATAATTTTTATATTTTAGATACCTTGTTACGATAAAAAAACAAAAGATCTTTCTTTAATGAATCCAAAGAATCATCATACCATTCCAAACCATATTTCTTCTAATTACTAATACGAGTGAGACTGTTTGTACTGTAATTACTATACTAAACACCCATTTATTCTTTACATTCATGCTTAAAATTTACCAACCAAAACCCGATTAAAACTCCCTTTTTATAATTTCAAATATTACCCGTTTCTAAATTACACAAATCCAAAAAACAAAAACAACATATTATCTCTTTTTCACTCTCAGGCTTACATAATGATGCTTACATAATGATGGAGTGGAGTTGTCAAATTTAAAAAAATTAGGTGCTAAATAATCTGAGGAAATTTCATTTATTGCATCTCAAGCAAATAATCTATTTTTGCAAGCACTAAAGTATGCTAAGGCAAGAAAACTTTTGGTGAAAACCATCACCTATAACTCAGGAATATTCATGTTGTATCACTAAGAATTAATAATAAATTATGTAGAAGCGTACTTGAGTCTACAACGCTGAATTGCTTTCTAAAGTTGTGTGTTTGGCCTTCCAGATCTACACGTTCTCCTAAAAAATTCTTTAAGTTTCTCACTACTCTTTCTCTGATGATGGGATGTTAGTAGAGAATAAAAAGATATGTGTGATTTGGGGACCATAACCACTTATATAGACAACTTGTTCCTATTGTCATTGAGTATTCATAATTCTGCTCATTATATTAAAATGTTATTGGGTCTCTAGATATTAAAAGTCTACACCCTATTAAATACATTAAAACTCATAACACTGAAAACCTTAATAGGCCACCTTTAATTGGGCTTAATCTTGTATGACAGTTTGCAACACATAATTATTCACATATAAGCTTAACATTAGATTAAAGATCCAAAAATCCAACGTTGGATTAAAGACCACAAATGTCTGCATGTATGAGTTCTAAGACATTTAAAGTCTTGTTGGCTTTAAATCTCTTTATATTGGTTTGTTTCCCCTTGACACAGTTAACACATATGTTAAAATCCGTTAAATCTAAGGCATTGAGAATTTCGTCTAACAGAAATCTCTCAATTATCAGTTCGAAGATATGACCTAATCTCTTATGTCATAATGCAGCCACATTCTCATTGGTTAAGTTTCTCTTTAAACCTTGTGTACTTAATTACAAGTATTCATTAAATGAACTAATCGTATCAAGCATATAAAGATTATCGTCCCCTGACAAAGAACTAGAACCAACCAGTTTTGAATAATGAAACAAACTGAATTTTTCGTTTCTAAATGAACAAGAATAACCATATTTGTCCAAAGTGGAAACGAAAATTAAATTCCGTCTAAAAGACGGACTAACAAATGTTTCATCAAGATCCAAATAAAATCTTATCTTCAATAATAATCTAAATTTTCTAATTGCTTCAACTTTAACCTTCTTACCATTGCCCACATAGATGTATCTTTCACCATTATTGGGTTTTTGGCAATTCAGGCAACCATGCATAGAAAACTTGATGTAGTGGTTGCACCAGAATCTATGCACCACGTATGTCTAGGTATCAAAGTTAAATTACTTAGAAACAAACCAAACTATGCCCTTCAACTCCGTAAAATAAACATTAGTGGCTTCTCGATCATCCGATTTCTTTTGTTGTTTCTTTTGAAGTGTTTATCTGCAACTTACTTATCATTGTTCTTTTTCTTGCCCTTGTCTTTGCCCTTGTACTTTACTGAAATCAGATTTATCAAGAACATACTCATTCATGACATTTCGTTCTTGACAAATCCCTTTTTAATTTCCACATGAAACTCTTTAGCCGTAGTTATCCTTGTAGACATAAGGCCCCTAAATGGTTTTGGAATAGACTTTTTCATGATCATAGTACACATGTGATTTGATCTCTTTCACCTCTCCATATCCCTCTTGTCATCAAGAGTACTTTTACATATAAGAGGTGAGGGAGAATCAACCTTTAACGCAAGTCAAGATCTATGATTGCGAGAACTATTAAAAGATTCTTTTGCCATGATTTGAAGTTAGAGCCATTTAGTATAGGAATAGAATTGATGTTGACAGTAATATTAGTAGCAAACATAAGTAAACAGGGAACAACAAACAAACAAAAGAAGTTCTTGTTAGTCTTAAAACAAAAACAAATTCAACTAAAGGTAAACCCTATCTTAAGATACCGGACACTCATATTAATATTTCATCTTTGGAAAAAATATTAACTTATAAGTGATATCTTGGTGTAGTAATCAAACATTGATAATAAAAATATGTCAAACAATAAATCTTTCTTTTAGATGATTTATTGCTCACATGTAAAACTGAATAATCATCACTTGTTTATTACCACATGTGCACATGCAATTCTATTAAATATGGATCTTCCTTTGGGCAGATCGATATTTACAGAAATTACATGTACAGAACTGTTTATATTCCAAAGCAAACTGATTTTCACAAGGAGGTCACTTTGGCGACATGTTACTTCAATTAATTTATTTCAAAATATATATATAAACCTACCAATATTTAAATTTAAAATTACACCAAAAAATTTTTCTAAAAAAAAAGAGTCAAAGTTTGATCAACGGTCAAAGTCAATGTTAACTATTGACCAACTTGGGGATAAACTGGTTCGGGTTGACTCGAACTGAATCCTGAACCAACCTACTTGACTAAACTTTATATTTAATTGACCGAGCCCAACTTGCTAGGCCCAAAACTAAGTTTTATTAAGCCCATAAAACTTTAAGACTTAAATGAATAACTTTTTTATTTTCTACCGATGAGAGATTTTATAATACATTAGGGAGCTTTAAGATATTTTTCATGAAACCCTAAAATAATCTTTTTCTTTCCTTCTTGGCTTCTTCTATGCGGCGGCCATGGCTGCTGCTTTTAAGCTGTTTGCTGCTTTATAAACCCTTTTTTTTGTTAATATGAATTTCCAAATAATAATAAAATTCTCAAATTCCAGATTTCTAATATTTCGCAATACCAGAAAACAACCACATATTTATTCTCAAATTCAATAATTTTAATAATTTTGATATTATTAAATTCAAGAACACTAGAGATTTAATCATTGATTAAAAATAAATTTGATTCTCATTGATTCAACATGAAGAGACTTTGATACCGTTTGTTAGGGCAAGAAAACCTTTGGTGAAAACCATCACCTATGACCTAGGAATATTCATGTTATATCACCAAGAATCAATAATAAATTATGCGGAAGCGTACTTGAATTTTATAACGCCGAATTGCTCTCTTGAGTTATGTGGTTGGCCTTCTAGATATACCCGTTCTCTTACAAAATCCTTTGAGTTTCTCATTGTTCTCTCTAGAGAATAGAAAGATACCTATGACCTGGGGACTATAACCACTTATATAGACAAATTTTTTTCCTGTAGTCATTGGGTATTCCTAATTCGGCACATCATAGAATTAAAATATTATTGGATCTCTACACATTAAATGTCCACACCTTATTAGATATATTAAAGCCTATAACACCGAAAACTTTAATAGATCACTTTTGATTGGGTTTCTTTATATGACAGTCCGCAATACAAAATTATTCACATATAAACCCAACGTTGAATTAAGGATCCAACAATGTCAGATTAAAAAATCGAACAAAGCCATCACAAACACTTTCAAACTCACAAATTTCCTAATCAACTTTGCAAATATCCAAACATTTTTAAAAATAAAAATGCTTGTACGTGGATTTATTTATAGATTGCAAAAACGTGGTTTTGAGGGTTGATGGTATGTTGAAGAACATGTTGGTAAGGAGGATGAGGATAAAAGTTTATCTTCATATGTTTATGTTTCTCTTCTAGTATTTAGGAATAGGGTCTAGTACTTCTAGATAGATAATCTTATTTAAGGGCATTTATGTGATAAATTTCTTTCTATAAATTTGAAGTACCCAAAATAAATTTTAAAGTGTATATAATCTCACCCTTATTAGTATTCACAAAGACTAGGCTTTGTTAGAAACGTTTCATTCAAAGTTAGCACTAGTTAGCTCAAGAGATAAAATAAAAGAAAGATTTATTTAGAAATCAGCTTAGAAGCAATTAAAATGTTGAATTGGTTCCAATGTTAAAAAAATATATAAAATGCATAAACATCATTTTTTATATAAAAAAATTAAAAATTAATTTGCTAACAAGCATATATAAATGTGGGTGATAGCTACATTAAGGACTTGATTAGAATTACTTTTAAGAAGTTCAAAAGTGATTTTAAAAAGTTAAAAATTAATTTTGATGTTTAGTAAATTTTTTAGAAATCACTTTTGATAAAATCACCTTATTTTACAGCAGATTTTAAAAAATAAGAGCGCAATAATTTTTTCAAATATAATTTTAAGAATATTTTTTATATATAATACAATTCTATATATCATCTACTAACTACGTGTCATGTCATATATTATTCAGTTTCTTTCTTTCATAAAAGTACGAGAGATTTGTGATAACGACATAGCCTTGTCCCATATATATATTTTTTAAATATTACTGTGCTTACAAAATTTGAATAGAAATTATCCTAATCTTAAAATACGATTTAATATTACTATAATTGATTATTTATCATCTGACTGTCACTTAGTATTTTAATCGTCCGTCACATTACATCACGACGTCTGTAAGTAAAACTGATGACAGTGATAATGATGCACTGCCTAATACGAAATTGAGGTGGAGAGTGCGTGTTTAATGAGCTATACAAACGTTGTATTTATAAATACGCCGGTGAAAGAGAGAGGCTGTCATTGGTGGCGTTCGTGCAATTTGCAAGTGTTAAGGTATTAGGCTGTGGAAATGGAGCCCATTTATTTTAGACTGTTTGATTCCCTCGGTGCGCCGTAGCACCCTTAGTTTGACTATAAGTTCTTTATTGATATGATTGAAAATCAAAAGCGATAGATTAGTAAATGACATTTCACTATTGTCAACAACTAATTAATGAAAGAGAAGTCTACCTTACATAAGGTTAAAAAGTTTATAATTACATACATTTCGATACAAAATCTTTAACCTCCACCCAGTAATGAAGTGGGTAGGTGACAGTCATCAGGTAAAAGTGTAGTTGTGAAAAATCATTCATACCTAAGAAATCATGTTCAAAGGATGAAGTAAATTAAACATTGTTTTGAAGAAATACTGATATTATTAGATCAGTAGTAAAGCACACACTTGTTTACCCAACGACCCAACTCACTGGTTGTTTAATGAGCTATAAATGCAATTAGTGTAGTTGTTTTTTCTTATTTAATTCATTAGAAGCTTTAGTTCATACACCCAACAAGAAAAGAGAGAAAAAAGTCGATGTTTTGATTATTTCCTAGGCTTACCGACTTAGCCTAGAAGACTTGTGAGAGTACACGACAAAGTGAAAGACTTTATATGAAACACAAAAACCCATGTCATTCATTAGATTAATACAGTGAAGAAAAATTAAAAAAAAAAAAAAATGGTCCCAAAAAGAAGAGAAATGGATCCTGCAATTTGGAGCAGATTGCCAGAGGATTTGCTAGATCATGTGCTGTCTTTCTTACCTCCCAAAATGTTGCTGAAATTGAGATCGACTTGTAAGCATTTCAATTCTCTTTTATTTTCACCTTCTTTTCTCTCTAAAACTAAATGCTCTTCTTCAGCTTTCTCTTGTTTCATATTGCTGTCTCACCCGCAGTGTTATGATCAATACCCTCTTTATGACTCCACTCATGGAACCTGGCGCAGGTTATCTCTCCCCTACTCTCTCTTGCTACCCAGCGCTGCTACTCTTTTATCTTCATCTAAAGGGCTGCTTTGCTTTTCCCTTCCCAGCTCATCTTCTTTTCTTGTTTGCAACCTTGTTACCCTATCTTCAAGAACCATCGACTTTCCCACCTACCCTTTTGACTTTGAGTTGCTCACTTTGGTTTCCACACCATCTGGTTACAAAATCTTCATGCTTTTCGCAAAATCTTTTCCAAATTATGCTTTTGTTTATGATTCCACGGACCAATCTTGGTCAAAATTTGATATTGATGGTTTCCCGTTGACGATCCTTAGTCAAAGTAGCCATCAAGAAGGCGTGTTCTATAAAGGTCACTGTATTTCACAACCCCAGAGCCATTCTCGATAGTGCGCTTTGATTTGGAAAATGGCATATGGGAGACACCCAATGATGCTAATGACCATATGACTATGATGCTACCCCATGAGCTTACCTTTTTTAGGCTGGTGAATGATGGTGAAGAAAGCAATAGATTGTATTTGATTGGTGGGGTTGGAAGAAATGGGATCTCAACGACTATGAAATTATGGGAACTGGGATGTGGGGGGAATTGGATTGAAGTTGAGAGAGTGCCTGAAATGATGTGTAGGAAATTCATGTCGGTTTGTTATCACAATTATGATCACGTGTATTGCTTTTGGCATCAGGGGATGATCTGTGTTTGCTGCTACACATGGCCTGAGATTTTGTACTACAATGTTGCTAGAAGGACTTGGCATTGGCTACCCTCATGCCCTTCTTTGCCTCACAAATGGAGTTGTGGCTTCAGGTGGTTCTCTTTTCTTCCACACTTGTATGCTTTGGTTTGACTTTTTTTTTTCCCCTCCTTAGTGAATTGGATGCTGTTGTTGTTAAAAAAGTTTTATTTAAATGCAGATGTACATGTAGTGTGTGTATAATACTACAGTGTAGCCTGTAATATATTCGTGCATTGCATTTGTGATCTACTTGGACCAAACTGATTGTTTTTTACACCCATAAGTTTGAACTATTTGGCAGCTGGTGCTAGTGGCTCCAATTGATATGCTTTCCATAGAGGTATAGAATTAGAAACGCCAGTGTGCAGAGGATGGATGGAGAGTTCAGTGATTCAATCTACTAATACCATTTTCATCGTAAAAAATTTATAAATAATATAAAATTTCTCGAAGAGGCATCAATCAATAAAAATATAAAATAAAAACCAAAAAGCGCGACTACATGCAGTAGTAAACAAAATTAGCACAAGACTGGAGTTAAAAGTTGGCTTGGGCAACCAGTGACGCTTGTGATTGTGAAGCAGCCATATATACAAATGCCATAAAAATAACAAGACCTTGAATACAGGACAAAATGACAACGTCGCGTCCCACAATTCCACCAAAGTGATAGCAGCATCGATAACTTCTCATCAAAATGGAGCTGCTGACGCATAAGAGTTACCGAGAAAATTAGAAATGTCACCAAAAGCATGTGCAAGAGTTGACAACTAGCAGTTCTGCGTTGCTTCTTTGGCCGAGCAGTGCTAGCGTCAGTCGCCTTTGGGAGCGACTGACGCAGTCGCTGCTTCTAAGGGGGACAAGTGTCCCTTGTCTTTTTTGTACTTTATTAAATGCTTTTGTTATTGTTTTAGCTTTTACTTGTAGCACGGATTACCAATTGTAGTCCCTGTAACAATTATAATTTTATTTTTACCCATACAATTGTAATGAAAAAAGTCTTTTGCCCCGACAATAATCTTTATTCTTTATGCTTAATTATTATATTATGATTTCCTTCAATTTTTTTTGAAAAAATAATATTTATTTAAAAATTTAAATCGATTGCAACATTTGTTTAACATGACAATAACAACTTTACATAATTTTTTTCACTTCAAATTTTATTTTTCTGAGATAAGATTTAAAATGAAACATCAATGCACCATTATTATTTTTCAATTCTTATTTTAACCCCTCTCTTTTATTATGATATTTACAAATAATTTGAGATGAATGTCCTCTTAATTATCAGTGGAGTGAATTTAACTTATTTTGAACTTAAATTTTGATTTAGATATTCAAACTATTTCGTATAATTAATTTAGTATATTCAAATAATTTTTTTATTATAAATATTAATATTTTTGTTAAGTAATTTAGTGACTTAGAGTAAAAAATTATTTTTACTTTTACAATTTGTTTAATAAATTTAATGTATAGTAATGACTCCATATGTTTTTTAATTTCTTAAGAAAAAGATTAAACAAATATATAAAAGGTGATTGTATAACAAAAGTATTTAATAAAGTACAAAAAAGACAAGGGACACTTGTCCCCCTTAGAAGCAGCGACTGCGTCAGTCGCTCCCAAGGTGACTGCGCTAGCACTGCTATCTTTGGCATGGTATGTAGAACAGTTTTGATGCTTCCATTTTGTCAAAGACAATTTTAGAGATTCCACTTTCCACAGCACTTCCAACGTCACCATCCCAAAATGAAAATCCCGAAAAAAATATGAATTGGTGAATTGTTATTTATACACACACACGTACAGAAAGAACAGGGAAAAAAAAAATGCTGTTGTGAAAGTCAAAAGGACAGAGAACCATGAGAATGAATTCAATTAGAGTGCAACATCTCCATGGCTAAGCCATCAAGATAAGAGTCTCTCTTGATCTGAACTTTCTTGTGAAAAAAAATAAATAAACAAATAACTTCTTTGGACACAAGACTTTTTTGTTCGTGTTAAAATGGAAGCCTCCGACATTAATTTTCAACAACAAAGTAGAAAAATTCTAAACTTGATTTAGCTAAATAACAATATTCCCTTTCTTTATAAGTTCTTAAATCAGTGAGATTCGTAGCTTATTTAGTTCTTCTTAATGAAGATCTTGTTCATCTGTCATGCCTTTATGCTACCTAACAAGTTAGTTCTTGGAGAAGCAACGTGTACGGGTCAATTCGTTAATGTTAATTTTTTGGTTGTGTGGGTAAGATGCAAGAAGAAGATTGTGAGATAGTACCAAATTAAAAAAACAAACGGAAACAAGTGAAAACAAAAGCAAAAAAACAGAAACGTAATAGTTTCTAGCAGTATACTTGGTGAATTCACCGATACATGGCTCTTAGCTAACCCCTATACCGAAAGCAACGCTTGTACTTCCAATGTTTGCTGATATATCAACGAATTGCTTCAAAAGAGCAGCATGTTGACAGCAAAAGTTCCGAACCTCCAAATGCAATGTAAACAATAGGAAGCCACAAAATCATTACAGTGCAGCTTGCATCTCCCAGGAGTTATAATCAGGATGTTTAAATGAAGCAATGGCTTTTGTGGATTCTGGGACATCTGTGATGGCAACAGCTGACAAGATCTGCTCAACCAATGGCCATTCACTAGAAAAAAACACGAGCTGCAGTTTACATCAACTATGGAACTCTTATACATAATCTGAAAATACAGAGACGTTACTCTTGAATCTTGGGTGATAAAATAATATCACAATCTAAGATCTTCTTCTCAAGGAAGGACAACACATATTGGGTTGCCAAGCAAAAGAATTCAAGCCTGCCCCTGTTTATCGGCTATGAAATTGATGCTACCGAAATGTGGTTGGGACATTTGGTTCACTATCCATCTAACGAACAAGTTTGATATCCCTTTAATTCAATAACGCGCACACAAAAACTGCTTCATGTTCGACTCACTCAATCCTTATAGTTCTAGAGGCATCTAATATCCAGTGGAATGATTATAATCTGTCCTGACACCCAATGGAATATCAAACACCCCCTTCCAGTTAATACTATCAACAAACTGTGCCCAGGATAGAACACATACTAAAAGAGAAACGGTCAAGAGGTCATTAACTAATTGAAACGGCAGACGGATGAAAGTGGTTATTAATATTTTAGCTCAACAAGAATAACAATAAGATTAACTGCACTTCAAAAATGTAGTGTGTCCACGAATGAGATGACATGAACATTTGAGTCCAAGTAGCTTTAACATACTTGCAGCAAAAGAAGCATTCAGCTACATAACTGATCAATGAACGCAATGACATAGCAATTTAGCAGATCCAACCAAAACTCTGACATGAAGTTTTCTGCCGGCATAAAGGCTAAGCTGACATGCTGTAATATATATTTATGGTGCATTGCATTCGGGTGTATTACATTAAGTTACAATATAATATCGTATTTGGTGTAGTATGGATTGTATTATGTATTATATTATTTATTATTATTATTTTGTATTAATATTAAAAATAAAATAATATTATTTAAACTTATTAATATTTTAATGTTATATTATGAATTTTTTAAATTAGTTATTGAATAATCATTTTATATATTAAATTATATAATAAAAATAATTTAATGATATGCTATCATCAAATAATAGAATATTATTATAATATTATAACCTAATATTATAAAATAATTTAATTTATTTTTACATGTTAGTTATTATAATAAAAATGATGATATAATATTATTAAAAAATAACACAATATTATTTTTTCATATAGTTATTATAATCAATTATAAATTAATTTTTATTTCTTGATGTCGAATAAAATTTTTTAATTTAGATTTATTTTTAAATTTAATATTTTATTAAATAATAAATTATTAAACAATTAAAATACTTTTTACATATTTAAAAAAATAATTAAATGATTTTATGTAATAAAAGTAAAATAATGTATTATCATTTATTTGTTAAATTTTTAGGTTTCGTAATATATTTTATTTTATTATTAAATTAATTTCTATTTAAATATAAGTATAAATTTATATTTAATAAACATAAATTTATTATAAATTATTGAATAATAAAAGTAAAATTATTAAAATTTAAAATATAAATAATACTTTAATGCAATACAAACTAAATCATATCTCTCATGGGATAATTTTTGCTTCTTTCATTGTTGTTCGAGGGAGAAAGAGGGAGCACACGACCAGACATAGCCTCGTGCGAATTGTGCTCCCCTTAGCTAAGGCATGAGGGGATTCACTCGAGCATAATTCTCCTTGTCTTCGCGAGCAAAAGATCCAACATGTGTGATTGGTTGGGTGATGCGAGAAGAAACCTCTCCAAGTCGATCATAAGATTTAGTCAAAGGTCAACCCGTGATTTTTTTTCCCAGATATTCGAGCACAGAGCTAATCCACTAATGGTCATATGGTTCACCCCTTAATGGTGGTGCACCAATTTTGGGGCGGTGGTTTTAACACCTATAAAAGCCCCAGCGAACTCTTTCACTCTCCCTTAACTTTAACAATTTCTCTCATTTAACTTGTTTTTAGATTAATTAGAAAGTTTTCTTGTTCAAAAGCAAATTAAATCAAGCCACTCGAGTTATGGTATAAGTTTTTCCCCAAAGGCCCGATTATTGACTTGAGCATCGGAGGATTCACGCCGAAAAATATCTAACGTCCCCCAAACTGTTTTTGTGAACATAGGTGAATTTCGCAGGAAGTTCCCGTGGTCGCTGGTGTTTGCTCGCGAAAATTCTGAGTGTTGGCATGGACACCTGCTCGCAACTACATCAACTAAATTTCTGCATCAACAATTGTATTAGTCATTTTTTTTAATGCAGTACAATGCAACTAAAATTGAAACCAAACAAGAGTTATATTGTAATACTAATAAAGCTGCCAAAAGTCTTCACGGTATTTCGTCAAAATGACCTTTTTTATTTTTTAAAGTAAAACTACATGTCAGCATAAAAATATTACTCAACAAATTAACGGCAACTCACCTTAAATTGATAATATAAGTAACACGGTTAATAAAGTCCTCCATCCTCCATAATCCTTACAACTCCGCAAAAGTTGGTTGATCGATGCTGTATATAATGTGCTCTCCTCATCCGTTAACAATTTGTAAATCTTTAAACTTAATTATTAGGAGTCCAAATTAACTACTCACACAGTCCCGCCTGCTTCAAAAGCATTTAGAAGATGTTAAATGTTATATATTTTGTTCCGGTTAATTTATTTTATTTGTTTCTTTCATTGTTTGAATAAGTCAAGTTAGCTGTTGGAATAGTTAGAGCCCAAACTAGTTTGTTAGCTATTTTGTTGGCACATGCCTATAGTCTTGGAAGGATAGTTGTAATCATTCTTTATTTAAATTCCAGAAATAAACAGCTGGGGTACCCTCTCTGAACTTGAAAACACTGACATTATTTGTGGAGGTACAAGCTCCCTCAAATGATCCTAGTACATTCAACAACTTTTACTTCAATATTTTCACAATAGGCAGAAGAAAGAAAACGGAAACTAGCTCATATATACTAAATTGGTATCAGAGCTTGGCTATAGATCAACGAGTGGAACAATTGGAGAAAGCCATGGAAAATGTCGTTAGACAAGAAGATCTCTTACGACAATTAACAGAGACTATCAACAAGCTTAGTATAAGGGTAGAGTAGATTGCTAGTCAGGTGAATGAGTCGGCAGGGAACCCCAATGCTTGGATGCAAAATGAAGATGATGGAGAAAATTCTGTTGCCCCAAAGAGCACACCAGGTGTTCGACAGAAAACTAGTAAGAATCATCAAAGTCAGTCTCTAGGGTTATATTTGCCAAAAATTGTTAAAGTTGATTTCCCTCGTTATGAAAGAAAAGGGGATCCAACTATATGGCTATGCAAGGCAGAGCAATTTTTTGAACTCCATGAAATTTCGGCTACTGAACGTGTTCCTTTGGCATCTTTTCATCTGGAAGGTGAAGCTCATCTATGGTACCAATTGCTACGACAAGAGTTGTCAATTGTCTCTTGGGAAGATTTTAAGAAAGAACTAAATTCAAGGTATGAACCCAATCCATACTTGGATCTCCTTGCTGAATTAACTCGATTGTAGCAAACAGGTTCAGTGCAAGATTACCAAGAAATATTTAAGAAACTTTTGGCTCAGACAAGACCAATGGATCAAGCTAGGCTAGTCACTTGTTTTGTTGGAGGTCTTCGGGAACTCATTCGAACTGATGTTAGAGACAACAAGCCAAACAATCTATCATCAGCCACTGTACTGGCTCGATTATATGAAGCTTGTGATCTTACTCAAAAGTAATTAAAGTTTTTGTCCACACATTCTGAAGCTCCAAATGGTTCAACGTCAACACCAATAAAAAGGTTAACCATGGAAGAGATAGATGACAAAAGAAAGAAATGATTATGCTTTAATGCTGTGTTTACTTTCTAGAGTGGGAGTGTAGAGTGTGGATTCCTCTCACTCCAGTGTTTACTTACCATTTTTAAGGGGGGAGTAGAATTCCCACTCCGTGGGTCCCACCTAATTTTGGAGTGGGAAATGGGATTCCCACTCCCATGGAGGGAGGTGGGAGTGGGAATCCACTCCCCCCTCTTCCCTTTTTACCCTCATAATTAAAATAAATAAATAATATTTAATAAAATAAATAATATCATATTTATTAAAAATAATAATTATAAACATATTTATTTTATTAAATTTAATAAAATAAAAATAAATAAATATTATATTTATTTAAATAATAATATTATATTATTTTATAAATTAAATTCATTAAAAATAATAATATTAAACATTAATTTTAATAAATATTATTTCTTTATTTATTTAATGATAATAAATATTTTATTCTAAGAAAATATTAATTTTGTACTATATTATCAATAATACTGTTTCATTTGTGTTGCTATTATTAATAATTTTTATTCACATAATTTAAATTAAAATTAATTAAAAAATTATGATTTACATAATTAAGAATATTAATAATTATTATTAATTTACAAATATAATAAAATTTTTATTTTATTTTTTAAATATATTTTTATTAATTTTTTAATTACAAATTATAATTATTTAAATAAGGGTAAAATTATAATTTAAAACTATTTACTCTCAATCCAAGACAATGTAAACACATAAATTGAATTCTGGTTTCAATTCCATTCTCTCATTCCAATGTATGTAAACAATCTACTCCCACTCCCACTCCACACCCCCAATCCTAAGATTCCCACTCCTCAAGTTTCTCACTCCAATCCAAAATGTAAACGCTACCTAAGTGTAATGAACTATATAGTCCTAGACATCGTTGTAAAAAACTATTTATGATTCAAGCTTGCTTCAACGATAATGATGCTGATGAAGAAATGGAAATTATTGAAAGAGCTCCGGAAATTTCGTTGCCACCATAATGAGTTCCTGGAAATTGGCTTCAAGCATTTAGCCTTGAGGACAAGGCTACAATTTAAGAGAGGAAGAGTTGTTACATGTTCTATATTTTATTCCAGTTAATTTATTTTATTTGTTCTTTCATTGTTTGAATAAGTCAAGTTAGTTGTTGGAGTAGTTAAAGCCCAAGCTAGTTTGTTAGCTATTTTGTTGGCACATGCCTATAGTCTTGGAAGGATAATTGTAATCTTTCTTTATTAAAATTCCAGAAATAAACAGCAGGGGTACACTCTCTGAATTTGAAAACACTGACATTATTTGTCGAGGTATAGGCTCCCTCAAATGATCCTAGTATATTTAACAATTTTCACTTTAATATTTTCACAATATGCAGAGGAAAGAAAACGGAAACTAGCTCATATACCACTTTGATATGTAATTAGCAAGAATCTAAAGTAATAATAGCAGTGGAGAGAAAAGAATTTAAAGAAGACAATAGCTTTGGGGTAAATAATCCTTTTTTTTCGTCCCCTCTTTAAACATTTAATAGGCTTTTTATAAAAGCCAATAAGAGCATACAATTCCATTACTAACTACCTATAAACCACAAAAGATACACACAAACTTAACAATGCATGGTATATGGAAATAATGGGAATGAGGTGCAATATTGCACATGTAGTTAGTGGTCAACATGTCCAGAACCCATTTATTTTCAAAACAAGCTAAAAATTAAGTCCGTGCATGGTCCAAGTACGTGGGAAGCATGGTTGGATGTTGCTTGTTATCTGGACACATATCATTCCCCACCCCTTAAAATCACCTTGTCTCCAAGGTCAAAGTGCACAATTCACTTAACCAGTATCGGGTTGTGTGAATGGTGGAGGATCTCCAATCATTAACAGTTGTGGCCTTTGGTAGTGATGACCAGGACAAATTTCTCATCACAATAATAACTTAGCCTTTTTTACATCGAGCCCGTGCTTCTTGGTTAGTCAACTGCTGGATATAAAAAGTGGTGATATTTGATGTTAGGTTTGCTTTAAGAGGGGGGGGGGCAAGATCCTAGTAGAATTATTTGAAATTTGTTGTTGCATCATGGAAATAGGTGATAGTTGAGAAAAGTGTTCAGTGTAGTGATGGAGAGAATTTCGCTCCTCAATCAGTCTTACCACACCAATGGCGTCATCTAAGATATGAGGCTGTTTAATCTTGACATCGAGTCGTATTTCATCCTGAAGACCTACAATGAAACAACCAATTTAAAATTTTCAGGTAAGCCATCGACTTGATGAGAAAGCTTTTCAAAAACTTTCTGATATTCAGTCACTGAAGAAGTTTGTTTTAGGCCTGTTAAAGCTTCAGAAGGATCCTCATAATCTGTTGGACCAAAACAGAGCAATATAGTTTTGGTAAATTTAGTTCAAATCGGTGGTCATTTGAACTTGGTTAGCCAACGATGCCATTGGAGTGCTATTCCTTTGAGATGGAAACAGACCAATTGGACTTGTTGTTTCGAAGCAGTGTTTTGGAAATCAAAGTACTGTTCGGCTTTGTAAATCCATCCAACAGGGTCATCACCACTAATTTTTGAAAAAGGAAGTTTGAGCTGGGTATGGGACCAATCTGGTTTGGAGGTGGAAAGTGAGGTTGGCTGGTGTGAAGGGATGTGAGCTGTGGCGAATAGGTTGATCTCCCTTTCCAGGGAAGTGTGTTGGAGACATAAAGATAGAAGTTCGATAAGGATTGTTTGAAGGGTGGTGTGAACTTGATCAATATTGGATGATCAATATTTTTTTAGGGTTATGCTCTAATTTTGAATTAAAGAATAGTTGACACAACGACTCGGTTGCTGGTTTTATAGTGTTTGGGAGATGAGGTAAGAGCCGAGGGAAATATCTTTTTTGAGTGCAAAACATATGCAAGTGTGGGACGAAAAGAACGAGTAAATGACAGCATTCCAATCAACCCGCAAGGTAACCACTTGGGCTTAGCCCAAGTGGCTAAAGCCACTCCCTCACAAATGTGAGGGAGGGGGTTTGAGCCTCCGCAGGCGCATTGTAGGGGTTTAATTTAAAATGTTATTCCTTAGAGTCCAGAGCTTGAGTGAAAACAGTCTTTCTCCCAGGATGGGAGTTTGACGTCCCTCGAATATTTGAAAGGGTTAAAAAATTTGAGCGGTGCCATATCAGCATTAATATCAACAAGACTCAGTATATATATATATGATTGTACATATCAGTTATACTCTCATGTAATATGAGTTGTAATTTGATCAATAGTCTCATGCCATCAAAAAAAAAAAAAAAATCAACCCGCAAGGTAAATTCGTAAATTCCCTAGTTAGCATATCTGCATGAGTATGGACTGGTTAAATGGGTCGCAGGCTTTGTCAATAAATTAAATAAAAAGAAAGATGGTGATATTTTCTAGGTTTGTTAATTATAAAAAAAATCAATTAATGAAGGTTATTTTTTATTTAAAAATATTATTATAATACTAAATTACAAGCCATTAAAATCAATGCCTTCTTAGTTGATTTGATCTTTGCTACTCTAGTGAAGTTGAGAGTTCAAGTCTCTTACTTACGAGTGTGGGAATATACTTATTTTTTTCCCTTCAATTTTAGATTTATAAGTTGGATTTCGGTTTTGATATGTTGAAGCGTACATTGAGTTGGACTTTAAAAACATTTTAGACTTTATTTATCTTGTATTATATCATGTGATACTCTAAAAAAAATTACAAAGATTATGAAATTAAACACTGCTCAATGTTCCAAGAGACAAGATTCAAATATAAGTTTAAATAGTGAAATTAATCATGCTTACGAAAAAACCACACTTCTTGTGCCGATACGGGTATTAAATAATATGAGATATGTCAAGATAGGCTTTTGGTTGTGTCCCAATGTCCATTGGTACACTACTAATTATTTGTGCAGACGGACTCAAAATAAAATAAAATAAAATGCAGAGATCGTACTATTTACTTTACACCCTCATTTGTCATTTGACTTAAATTATATTACAAATAATTGTATCGGACGTTGGCATTAGGCATAATAACGTATGCAGTTTGATTTTCATTATCCTTTTATAAATATTCCCGGTCATTAGGTAGTAGGTTAGGCCCATTTGTAGTTTTTATTTTTTGGTCGTATTGTATCATCCACTCATGATTCATGATCCTACTTCTTCTTTTCATTTAAAATATTGTTTTTTTTTTTTTTTTTTTTAATGAGGATTGTCTCAAATTTGATTTGCCTAACGAATCTTTGATTCGGTCTTGCCAAGCGACGAAAAGAGGCTACAATGTAGGCTAGCTAGTATTTAACGAATCGCATTTAAACATGTTGGTACTTTTTTAGTACAAATCATTATTAATGAAGTATGTGTTTTGTCATAAATCACAATTTGTCTCAATAAGTTGGCATCCATAATTATAACAAACATTTATTCACACTGATCAGTCTTGCGGCCGAGAGTCTTAGGGCCGTTAAGACTTAAGATTCATCACTACTATTATTTAAATAAAATGATTAGATTTTTAACAACAGTTAGCATACTAATAATAATAATAATAATAATAATATACTAATGCCATCATAACAAGTAGCAGTTGACCAAAAACTTTAACACATCAACGATATGGATCCTTTTAAGATACTTCAAGCAACAATATAACGTAAAGTGCCATGACTATTGCTAATACATTAATTTTCATGAGCCAATTATTTTGTCGTGTTTAAAAGCGTGATTAAAAGAAACATCAAACCTGAACGCAAAGAATTGAGCCATATTAATGACTTACCGAACCCGCGCTCAATGTGCGTGTCTGCGTGATCGCTTCAGAGTTGGCACCTGGGCTTGGGCGTGGGCTGACCTGTACCGATGCTTTATAATTGGTCAAACCATGTGCAACCAACTTTGGCCTGGCCGTATGTTGGAACAAGTGTCACAATATCAAGCAGACAACATTGGCCAAATCAAATGCACCTTAAGTCCTAACCTTGAGAGTTGAGACAGTACTTAATTAACCCCACAGCGGTGTTAAAATCAACCCCACAGACAGCAGTATCAAAACTTAAAAGAAGCTCCAGAGAGAGAAAGAAAATGACTCACTCGCTTTGAAGGAAGAATCGTTGTTTTCGAATAACGAACCTTCAGTGCACGCGTTTAGAAAGAAGGCACCTTTCGCACGTGCTCACCAGAACTCAGATTTGATACGGTCAAAAAATGCACGTGTCAGCCCATTAACCCAGGCCATTGTCCAGGCGTTAATCTCCCTTATATCTTCTGCAGCTAAAGCGGTAAAGCCTCCACATCTCTCCTTCACTCTTCACAACCCGAATCCACTCACTCTGGGATACTTGTTACCCGATTTTTATTACACAACAAACAATTCCTAAAATTCTGATAGCAAATAGACACAAATACTAAAATGGAGACGGAAAATCGTGTGAATTTCACGTATATGGGGACAAGCTATGGTGATGTGGATGATGATTCGTCTGCTTTCAGTGAGTGTAACAGCGACAGATCCGGTGAATTTCCGACGGCGTCGTCCGAGAGCCGGAGACTTTTAATGGCGTGTGTTTCGGAGAACTCCGATGATCTGATTCGCCAGCTCGTTGCAGATCTTGAGTCCTGTTCGATTAACGATCAAAAACAAGCCGCCATGGAAATCAGACTTTTGGCCAAGAACAAGTCAGAGAATCGCTTAAAAATCGCCAAAGCAGGTGCTGTTAAGCCGTTAGTTTCGTTAATCTCATCGTCTGATCCTCAGGTTCAAGAGTACGGAGTTACAGCTATTTTGAATCTGTCTCTGTGCGACGAGAACAAGCAATTGATAGCTTCATCAGGAGCGATAAAGCCGCTCGTTAGATCATTAAAAACAGGTACATCAACGGCTAAGGAGAACGCAGCTTGTGCTCTACTTCGTTTATCACAATTAGAAGAGAATAAAATCTTAATCGGACGGTCAGGAGCGATTCCACCTCTAGTCAGCCTTCTCGAAAACGGAGGTGTTCGCGGGAAAAAGGACGCATCAACGGCTTTATACTCACTCTGTTCTGGGAAGGAGAACAAAATCAGGGCCGTCCAAGCGGGAGCCATGAAACCGTTGGTGGAATTGATGGCTGATTTCAGTTCAAACATGGTTGACAAGTCCGCATATGTCATGAGCTTGCTAGTTACGTTATCGGAGGCGAAAACGTCGTTGGTTGAGGAAGGTGGGATACCTGTGTTAGTGGAGATTATAGAAGTGGGGACACAGAGGCAGAAGGAAATCGCGGTGGCTATATTGTTGCAGGTTTGCGAGGAAAGTGTGGTGTACCGTACTCTGGTGGCCCGCGAAGGAGCGATCCCTCCCTTGGTCGCTTTGTCACAGTCCGGCACTAATCGCGCCAAGCAAAAGGTCATAATTTTCCGATTTTTCTTTCTCTGCCTCTGGTCGGTGATTGAGTCATTGCCAGCCGCTGACATGGCAGGCAATGAGATTATTCCCCGTAGTTGTGCCCTCTTTTCGATTGTTTTTGATTTTCAACAAACGAGAACATTATTTTGCCACGTCACTGCAGCCTGCCTTTCTTTTAACCTTTGCCTTTTTTTAGTTTTTTTTTTTTAAAAAAAAAAAAAAGTTCAGCCGTTCTGTACTGCGCGGATTAAGGGTAACGTGTAGCTAAAAACGGGTTATCGACTATATAGATTTTATTTTGGCTATCTTATTTGGGGGATAACAATGTCATTTCAGCCAGCACGAAGTAACTATTATGATTTTGATTTTATTATTTTAGTTGTGTGGTGGTATTATTGAGTTGTGTCTGATGGAGTGATTGGTGTTGTGTCGTGTTGTATGGACAGGCGGAGGCACTGATAGAGCTTCTGCGGCAACCAAGGTCTGGCAACGCCGCTGCAAGAGCGTCAGATGTGTCAGTATGAAGAGTACCCCACCCACGACATGCCTCATAATGTAATCAAAACATTCTGACAGTGAGATAGAAAAAGAAAAATGTAAATATCTTATGTTACGAAAGCTTGTAAAATTTGTGATAAGTGGTCCGAGTTTGGTTTGCTTTTTGAACTTTTAAAAATAGTTTCCTGGTGGCTTGGCTCAACATTATTATTATTTTTAATTCCTTTGATGAAGATGGTTGAGCTTTGATGTCATGCTTTGTAAAGTTCTTTGGATATTAAAAAACTAATTTGATTGGAGAAAACAAAGCATATAGAAAAGTTAGTAGTAGTAGACTAGTAGTTGCCTCAAGAATGAGTGTGAAAGAAAAGCGATCTGGAAGAGTCACAAATTTGGATTGGTTTGGTTGTGGCCTCAGTTTAATTTGCTTTTAGATAAAGAATTTCTTTAATAAAGTCCACGTGAAACCCGTGCGCGAAAGCATAAGAGACTAAGAGTGGTGTAAAAAATAAATTGAAAAAAATCAGTCATATACTTTCAAATTATTATTTATCAAAAATATTATAATATGTTTAAATTGTATTATTTATTCTACTTAAATTTACAATCTGTATTATTCATCCATTCAATCGATAGCTTCCATTACAAAAATAATAGAATTATAGTAGATTAACAATTTTATTCTTAAAACTCAATTTAACACAAAAGGACATAAGAAAATTATCAATTACATACCCTAAGTTTATCTTGTTACAAAAAAAAAAAGCTACAAAATTTTTAATTTATTTTATTTTCTATTTTAAGTTTGTAATTTATTTCAACAGTCCACTAAAATGTTAACATCATTAGAATATTTTAATAGAATTTAATTAAACTAGTCATTTTACCCTTGAATTTATGGGTATTTTTTACTTTGCACCATAAATAATAAAACAAACTTTTAACTTTTTTTTAATTATGAAAATTGAATTTAAGGATTTGGGTGTTTATGAATTAGGATCTAGTTTGATTATATAAATTTGTGAAGATAAACTGAGAAGATAAATTTAAAAAAAATTAATGAAGAAAAAAATAGAGTTTCAATTGTATTTAATTGAATATTGGTTACAAAAAATAGTTTTTTATTTTTAATTTTTAATTTTAATGATTTTTTAAATTTAGTATGTTAAATATCTAAATTACACTTGTGATATTATTAATGATAAACAGCAATAGGATAGATACAAAATACAAACTTAGGATAGAATATTGAATAAATTCAAATTTTTTACGATATGCTTGATAAGATGGTAAGCTTAAAGTGAATAGTTGATAATTTTTTTAATTTTTTATTTATAATGTTAAATATTAAATTATCTTATGATGTTATCACATTTTAGTGAAAGTTAATAATTTAATGGATGAATGATATAATTTAAAAATATTATAGTATTTTTAATAATAGGATAATTTAAGGGTGGACGACATATTTTTCTAATAAATTAAAAGGAAAACGACAGTTGTGGCTGGCTGGGCAGAAGTCGTGAGCAAATTTTATTCAAATATTAGAAGTTGATATTTCGGTTTCTATATATCGACGCGGAGCCATAAAGTGTTATGCCACGTGGCTTCTATTCTGATGTAGTGCAGCGGTTAGTCGTTTGTCCCATCGTTGGCATCGGGTCCACTATATGGGTCCCGTTTTTGACAGCTGAGTGGCTAGATTTGTCCTTTTCGTTCTTTCAAATTTTCATTTCAACTGAATAGCGTACTCTTTTTAGCAGACGCTTATCATGGTGTCTTTCTTTGGGGTGGGGAATGACTCTCGGAACAATTTAAAACGTTTTCGTTTAAAATCTTTCCTTTAGAAAAATAAACAAACAAACATTTGTTCCACTAGAACACACTCCAATGAGTAATATTATCATAATTAATTTAAGAAAAATTATTGCAGCACTGAAGCAAATAAAGAACCAGATCATACTTAAGATCATTGAGTAAATTAATTCATGGGAAAAAAAAAGAGTGATGATACAGTCATAAATTCTTATATAAATTTATCTTGTATGAATTGATATGTTATTAATTCATTAATTGAATGAAAATATAAAATAATATAAATAAATTATGTGGACAAAAAAATATTTAATTCAATCAATTTTATCGTGCCGCATCAGTTTGTACAAATTAAGTTTGTTCAAGAATTTATAACTATATCATTACTAAAAAAAATACATTAATTTGCTAACAATATTTCTGTAAATGATTAGAGTTATTCTTTGAATATCTCTCAACTCTTTCATCTCCATCCCCATTATAAGAGTAGACTTTGTTGAGTAACAAAGTGACTGTGGATATTTCAAAAAGATCGATTCCTAAGATAAACATATCATAACAAATAAAAGTAACAAAACAACCATATTCACCATACATTCAAATCTGAAAAGAAAAACCCAGTCACATATTTATAACTATTTCAATATACTCTGTAACTCAAAGAAAATGAAGAGATAGCTTCATCAAGAGTACGGAGAAAGAGATATGGACCGTTTGCTTATTTTGTTAATTGAACCTTACTAATATGTTGTAAAAATGAAAAATAAAAAAAATCCATGTTTCTCATGTAACAAAATCTTTTATTATTTAGAATATTTTTGAGGGAATGATATGTTATGTGTTTTTAAGTTCATGTTTGATTTGAACTCTATGAAGTTTAGTCCGAGGCTTAAACATCATGCTTAATAAAAGAATCTAGTTTTCTTTTCTATCTCTCACTTTTTTTTTTCTTCTATCTTTCTTCTTCTTTCTAGTGATATTGACTTCGCAACTGCCGCGTAATAAACAATAAGAAATGACTTTCAGTATGACTTCATGGAAAATTCCATGTACAAAATTGCATTTGTACGCACAAGAAAATAGATATTTTTATTACTTTGCAGCTTTCAGTGTTCTCTTAAGACCAGAAAACTGAAGTTTACAGTCCTTAATTCACTATATTTATAACCGTTTTCTTTTTAGAGAAAATGGCGTACACACATACGCAAAATTAATTAAATGTTTTAGGATAGAGGGTTGTAACTGCTGTTCAAGAGATCCAGCATAGAATCTACAGTTTACAGTTGGTGGGTAGTTTAGTTCGTTGCGCCAACTCTTGACAGAAATTAAAATTGAACCGGTCTAGGAGAGTCACTGGTGGGCCATTATAACCCAAGACCAAAAAAGGGTTAACAATGATTTGCTGTGGGTCAAAACCATTATGGAGGTTGGTCATACAAACTCGCAAAGTTGCAATTCGATACGCGTTTTACACAGGCAAGATTATGAGATAAGAAACAGAGGGCCACCAGAGTTGACTTGACCAACCACACATTTAAGTTAGAAATTCTCAACCAGTGCCTTCCAAATGAAGCCGACCCATAAGAGCTGCACATTCTTGCCTTGGTAGAATACCATCGATGATGATCGCAGAGAATGATCAAATATGGCAGCCCTCACCTAGTGGACTTGGCCGAGCTAGCCGCCAGGGAATGAATATAGCCGAATAGGCAGATGGCCGCCGCGTCCACCAACTCTCAAAACTCAATAAGGACAAATAGCTGATGTTTCAATTTCTCTACAGTTCATTTATTACCCAGGCTTCTGTTTTAAATGATAAAATATAAAGTATAAGTGCATTGCTTCGCTCACATAGCACTGGTTCAATTAAATTATTGCCCGGGCATCCGCGACTTCTTTACCTACACCGTACCAAAACTGAGAATAGGTCAGGGTGGTATTGTTACAGAAGAAATGGACACAGCTGGGACAAACACGACAGAATTGACAATATATATATGTGTGTGTGTGTGTGTAATTCTTGTACGCATACAAGAATGGTTCCTTGAAGAATCTTAATTCATATTCTAATATACCACTAGTATTATAATACTGATCAGAAGAAAAAACCAAACGAAGTAAGGCTGATCGTTTAGCGTTCAGCCCACGGAAAATACCAATGGTGATGATGAGACTAACACGGTAAGTCCCTTCTGGATCCCTTGTATCTAATTCAACCAAACTCAACCCAAAAAAAAATAAATAAAATAAAATTTGATTAATTGGATTTCGACAATTTTTTTCAACCTGATTAATGACTGGATTAGGTTGAGTTCATGTTAGTTAAACCATATAACCCAACCCAACCCAACCCAAGAATGGCAAAATTCTCAGCAAAATTAATGTCAACTGTTGACGACCTTTATATTCTTTTAGAAAATAGACTTTTTTTCGATTTCATTTTGTTAAACCTGACATTAGTTGGGTTCTCTTTGATTCAAAATTCAAAAATTAAATCCGAGTTCTCACTAAAATAGTTTTTATAGAGAATTAATTTGTCTTTTCCTTATTTCAATTAATTACCAAATAGTTTTTTTAATATTTTTCAATGTTTGATTTTTTTTCTTTTTTAACATCAATCAACCCAACCAACTTGATAATTTAATAATTGAATTGGTCTGTATTTGACATGTTTATTTGGTTCTATTGAGTTGATTTTTTTTCTCAATTCCTTAAACAGGGGGTTGGGTTGAATTTTCACAAGCCTGATTCTACCCAACCCATGCCCATCCCTAGGCTTAAAAAAGAGAAAATTAGCTTGTGTTATGAATTTTGAAATACCATGCTCATGCATAATTAGATAAGGTTCAATGTTTCTCTAAAAACTCTCTAAACAAGGATTTTATATTCTACCAATCAAATAATCGTACAGTCTTTTGATTAATTGAAGGAAGATTCTCTTGAAGAGATCAACAATTATCTATTCTTTTTCTTTATTTATATCAATGGAAACCTAGGATCATATCACAAACATACATTTGTGGTATTGTATATAGAGTCAATAATGAATGATTATGCAACTGTTGTTAGAGTATCAATAAAAGAGTTATTTAATTTTACAATATAAATGCTTATCTACTTATCTATTTAGCAAATAGAAGGGTGAAAATATAATTTTTTTTTTCTGAAATGACTCTTCATATAGATACAAGTTTGTATTATTCTAATTAAATTCTTCTCTCACCAAATTTAATCACCTTATATTTTTTCATTGATATAGTTATAATACTTTTCTCTTTAATAATGATGATATAAAAAATAACATAATATTATTTGAAGAAGGAGAATTCACTTTTTAAATTTAAAGAGAGAGAAAATAACAATCTCATTTGAAGCATTTTTCACTTCTCATTTGAAAAGTTTTTTAGTGACATCCTTACTAAGTTAAAAGTCATACCTGTTATTAAAAAAGAATGAAACAAATACAATCATCAACTCATGGCATGTAGATGTTATTAATAATATTATGATTTTTATTTTATTTTATTTTTCCGGCGTGGTTCAGTTAGATAAAGGTTATTTTAGGGGTTGATAGTCCTTCGTAGCACCACTCTAAAAATAACACATGGTAGTTGGAGTTGTAATATTTGACACCCTCATTATATCTCACTAGTCCCCACTAATCGCTTTTATACTAATACTTATTTTATCCTTATATGAAATGACTTAAAAGAGTAAATAACTTTTAAGTGCACCCACATGATAATTTCTATTAATATCTAATATAGCTAATCTAATTTCTTTTAAAATTTTAAATTATTATCTATTCTCAAATATTATACCCTCTACTTTTTTAATTATGGAAGAAATTAATTTACAATAGTCACTAGAGGATAATGAAGAAGTACCAAGTATTTGTTTTTAGTAACGATGGAAAAGAAAGAGAGATATAATAGTGATTTTGAGATTTTTTTTCTTTTATAAAATAGATTTTATAGGTTTTGTATGATGAGTGCTTGGAATAAAAGATAAAAATTATAATAAGAGTAAATTTGGGACTAGATGAAGTATGTTGAGAGATAAAAATTAATTTTTAATTTTTAATAAACTTAGTTAAAAGGTGGAGGCTAATAAAGGGGGTCAAATATTACCGATCTCGTAGTTAGCATTACGGCAGTCATGGGCCTGAGTGGGTTTTTACAAATGAAGGCCTGGACTAATTATTCGCCCTCCTCCATTTTGTTTCCCTTCCATTAGGAGTTCGGGACAGGCCTTCATTTAAAACCCAACTAGGCCCAGGGCTGTGGTAACGAACTGTCGTGCGAGTTTGCTTCGCCTATTCAAGTATTTAACAACAAAAGACAATTCTAAAAAGCTTCAATAATCACGTTAAGTTTATTTTGGATGAAGGGTACTCCTTTTAAGTAGTTTTTATTTTTCTTAGAAAATTGAAACAACCTTAGATAATGAAGTGAAACATCTTCATTAATTAGATGGCTAATACTGAAATCATGCTGCAATAATTCTTGGTTACATAAATGTCACTAGTCTGCCGTATTTTTGCAAAATTGGAAAAAACAAAAACAATCAAATAAAGGCCAAGTTGTGAAGGACCTGTGCTCTCGATTTGAGGACCCAAATTAGAGAGACAAAGTGCTGCGGGAGGAAAAGAATATGTGGCCGAAACCCATCTAAAAGTGGATGTCTCACATTTTGGATCTTATTACCGAATAAGACATAAGTTTGAAGATTCTCCGCCGTATAATAAATAACAAGTAGGCGGCAATTCCTCCGGAATAAGAAAAATGGATTAAGATTCTTCTCTTTTTTTTCTTTTTTTTCATTAGTCTTTCTCTGCTTTTCAAATCTATTTAAAAAAAAAACTAATTTGACTATAAATAAAATAAAAAATTAATTTATTTGTTAATATCAAAATTTAAAATTCAAACTTTTATCACTCATTTAACCAAAAAAATTAGAAGATAAAAAAGCAAAAGGAGAATCTTAGTCCGAGAAAGTATCCAATGTCAATAGTTATTAAAAAAAAAAAGTACAACAGACAGCCCTTTCATTTCCTGATTTTCGCTTGCCGAATAAAGGATAAAAGTTTGGCACATTATAAGAAAAAAAGGAAAACACAAAACAAAATAGGACACGTCTTCACGTGATAATCACATGGGTACGCTTATCTTTGTAAGAAGATCATATAATAATAATAATAATCCCCGAGTCCAAAAGCCTTTTGTCCACAAATTATTCCGGGTGCGGGCCCCACCTAGTAGCTATAGAAATCATCATCTCGACAGGGCTCGCCGGATGACGGGACCCACGATCGCAGGGGCGCTCAAATGCGGCAAATGACCCTCAATCTTCAAAAGCTCAACGGTGTTCCGGCCGCCCAGATGTCTCTGTAAGTACTCAGCGACGGAGACCGGGACGGAGACGTCTTTTGAGGTCTGAATTATAACACATGGCACCCTGACTAGGCCTAGTATCCCCCTCAGGTCCGTGTCAAATACGGTTTTTGAAACAAATAGTGATATGTCCGGCCTCATGTTGAATAAGGTCCGGCTAAATTCTCTCACAGCTGCCGGCACATCTGCTCCCACTGCTAGTGGTGCATACCCGTACGCCCATGCCTCATAATTCGCCTCCATTGCCCTAAACACTTTGTCAATTTCAGCTTCCTCAAATCCCCCGTGATAATCTTCGTCGTTCAAGAACCTGAATAATGCATAATATTGGGGGCAAAAAGGAAAAAAAAAACAACCACATTAATGATCTAGTAAATAAATAACTTCGCCTATCATACGGCGAGCAACTAGACTCACTGGGGACGATCCCGTGACTCTTGTGTGACTAGTGTTAAATTTTGCTGGATTCTTATATCTCAATAACCTTGGAGAAGCACCGATGAGGATGAGCTTGGTGAAGAGGTCAGGGCGGCGAATGGAGGCCAAGAGCCCGATCATGGCGGAGACAGAGTGGCCAACGTAGGCGCAGCGGTTGACGCCAAGGGTGTCTAGAATGTTGAGCAAATCGTCAACGTAGGCATCAAGAGTTGTGTACCTCCTGAAATCGAAATAATCAGGATTGACACTGCCGGCGCAAACAAGATCGAACATGATCACCCGGTGATGGTTTAAATAAGGGAGAATGCGCTGCCAAGCGGATTGGTCAGTGCCAAATCCATGTGCAAGTACCAGAATTCGGTCGCCGGTACCTACTACACGGACGTGGAGGGCTTCTAACAGGTCACCCATTGGATTTATCAGAGCAAACTTCAAAAAAATCTTTTAAAAAAAAGAAAAATCACTATTTGCTGTTTATCTATGAATGTTGGAAAGGTTGGGTGCGTGGGTATACGTGTGTGGCTTGGCTTTGAGTCTCTGCAGTGGTATTTATAGCTGATGCTTGACTGCAAGAGTATCTCACTGCAGCTGGGGATTGTATAATTTGTTACAGTGACAGGTCTGTATTGCTTGGACAAGATGATAACCGATATGTGATAAATTTTGAGGATGGTTTGTAACTTTGTTTGGACTGTCATTGGCTTCAGTGATGGGTCGCTGTAAGGTTAGTTGCAGTTCTAAATTTGGCTTTGTCCCTTCTTTCATTTCACTCATTTTCGTACTGCTTACTGTTTTCTTTACTTTTTTTTGCCCCCTCCTAATCAGCTTTCGAAGGAGATCGCCTGACTAATCCACGACCTAAACGAAGAAATAAAATTTTGGCTGTATGTGCCCATCATCTGCAGAAAAATAATTGCATTTGTTAATAATAAGAGTGAATTTTTGTTGGTAGTCAAAAAGTTGTGTCCCCAAAAAAAGAAAAAAAAGGAATATCTGTTATCTGGGTATCTTTGGTTTACAATCGTATGATGACTAGAACCGTTCGTTCAGCTTGAACTGAACCAGATAAAATTGCAGTAGCTAGTTCGTTCGAAACTCGGATTTTTCTGTTTCTCAAATTTGTTTGTTGCTCTATATACACTCGTAGGTATAGGTATTAGCCTATTAGGTATATGGATTAGGGTCCCAATTTGAATTTGCAAAAGGATATTCTATGGTTTAATTGGGGGGTAACAATGGAAGAACTTCCATTGTTATAATAACAAGTGCTTTAATTACTATAACCAAAAGCCAGTGACCAATCCAGCCTCAATTTCTTGCTTTAGGGTCCAAAATATGAAAGAAGGCTGAAAGAGGAACAGATACGGGCATCCTTTACATCTATCCCGCCCCCCTTTCTTTTTCTCAAACAAAAGTAAAAGACAAAAGGGGGAAGATATGATCACCCGCCGCTTATGCTGCCTGCATCCACCCCACATGATGATAGTCTCTAATCGTCTAATAGTGACATCCCTTATAGTGAGGGAGTTTATCATAAGTTGCTTATCCTCCATTTATACAAAGAAAGTACAAAGTAATAATTGAATTTGAAATTAATTTCCATAATAATTGAATCGATCGCCTTCAGTGTTGCCATTAGGACACATTAATTGATAACTGTTACTATAAGTGACAGCATTGAAGCAGTACTGTCCCCTTCCTCATCAATAACTTTTCTTGAAATATCAAATTTTTTTGTTTCCCCTAATAAAAAAGGTAATCTCCAGATTTGATGTTGGCTCGGTATATTAAAGCGATGCTAATGGTGAGGCCAGTAAGATAGCTGTCTTTGGTGATGGTAATAAAAGATGAGGTGCAACAAGCGCAGCCAATACCAATAGTACCATCAGTAGGAGATTACATTTGATCGGTAACTGTCTCAATCTACATTTGAAAGTTTCACTTAGAATCTGCATCAATCGCTAGCTAGGGTCACTGGGTTGGAATCTGATTCAATGGAGGTAGCGTTCACCAAGTATGGTCCATCTTCTTCTTGTCGCCGCATCCAGCTCATCATCCACCACAGGATCCACATCTCCATACATTTTCCTGTTCCGAGACTATGATCATGCTCGTCAGCAACATGCATATGTAATGTTGATTGGAAATACGAAAATTGCACTTATGATTAATTGAGGCAAATCAAATGCAGAACCTTAGAACGGGGCCATAAGTTCATAACGGACGCGACATTCAAGGAGCCGATGGGGCAGAGCGGAGCAGGTAAAGCATCAAAACAGCGCGAACCCGACCAAACTTATATTGTCAGTTAGCTAGGTTTAGCCCATATATGCTTAACGCTACGCTAAGGCTATAAGCTGATCCAACAGACTTTCCCATCAACGATATATTGGCATTAATCGAGCTTGAAACTCTTGCAGTTTGGGTCCACCAAGCCAGCTCTGGCATTTTGTCAAATAATGAGAAGCCACAACTGTGCGAAAGCAAAGACTCTACGTATTGTCGTACAATCTTGTGCAGGAGGCAAAGTTTCCATGGACATGGAGTCTTTACTCTTTTCGTTGGCTTGATGAGTCATTGGCCTTATCTTATCCACACCTTTTTTATTCTTCTTTTTTCTCTTTTTCCTCTCTGCTTTGTTATTTAGCATCTACACATATTCGACATTGTCCAGTTACAATAAGACTGCTGAGTCGGAAGGAAGTCAAAAGAAAAAAAAGAAAATGGATAAATAGATGGATGAGCATTTTATTGAAGGAACTAAACAACATGTCCATGTCCATGTCCATTGAGTGAAGAAATGATGATTCTTGTTCATCACGAGTCTTTCCTGTTTCTGGTTCATCAAACACGAAGAAAATATGTATCCGTTATTTCACCAATTAATTATCATCGCATTTAAAAATAATATATAACTTTCTTTCTTTCTTTCCTTTCCTTTGGCGTTATGACACGTAGCTCCCCTTTTACATCAGTCTCCGTATATGAAAATAATATTAACTTAGAATTTCTCCTTTCTTAAGGCATGCGCGATCCCACGATGCGGCTCCATTCAATTTGTCATATGCTAACGACAGGTTTTCGTTCGTTGATTGGATGAGATATAAGAGATAGATCTCCCACTAGCCTCTTTGCCTGCCACCAACACTATGTATCCCATTATTTAGTTCTATTAACCCAAAAGTGATTAAGGTTAATCATTCATGCTTTTGTTTCAATTTTTGATTTTGCCGCAAGTTAATTTGGGGTTATTTGCTATGTGAAACGCGAGTTCCCCGATACTCTTGGAATTTTTGTGGATACTTTTAGGCTTTAAAATTGTTTGGAAATTAGGCTTATATTGGTGGGATTGTGAAATAGAGCAGTAAATGTCAAGTGAAAGTCACTCAAAAAAAATAAATAAATAAAAATTGTCGAGTGGAATTATAGATGGTCGTTTGTTAATGGCGGGTTCTAACTGTCAAACAGAAGTAAATGATTATTTGGTAATCATAGCTTTTAAAGTTAGAAAAGCATTTAAATAACTAGGGTCATTTGTTCGTGTTATAACTTTTAAAATAATTACTACTAATAAAAGAAAATCAGTTTGTTATTTAATAAAATTAAAGTATAAATGTGTATATATATTTAGTAAATCTCACCGTTAGTTACTGTAAGAATATAAATGATCAAATTAGATATAATGTTGAATAATATTTATTTAAACATTCATAAACATGAATATAATTTTTTTATTTGAACATATAATAATTGATAACTAAAATAAGTATTTTATTTTATATTTGTTTACCTCACTATAATTGGCAATAATAATAATAATCTCTTTAAAATTAATGATTTTCTTTCCTATTAAATAAGAATAATTTTAGATTTTTATAATATATAAGAGGATATATATTTAAGGGATTGTATTAAGTATAAAAGTGATTCTCAAAATCAAAATTTGAAAAATAACTCTTTCCCTACTTTTTAAAATTTGCTATAGTATAAAATAAAATTTATTTATAGATTTTATAAACATGTATATAAAATATTTTTTATTGTGTATAGATAATAATTAATAACTAAATTAAATATTTTATTTTATTAATTTTATTTTTATTTTGTGTTTCTAATAATAATAATAATAACAATAATCCATTTAAAGTTAATAACTTAATTTCTTAATTAATAAGGATAAGTTTAGATTTTTATAATATATACGGAATGGTATTAAATATAAAACATATAAAACAAATTCTTAAAATTATATTTTAAAAAATTACTCATTCCTTATTTTTTAAAATATACTGTAGAATTATATGATTTTACCAAAAGTGATTCCTAAAAAATTTTATTAAACACTAAAATGAACATTTAACTTTTCAAAATCATTTTTAAATGTCCTTAAAACAATCTCAAATAGGCGTTTATTCTTACCGATTCGTGGCTTTCGTCATGTCTAATGTCACATAGTAAGCAAAAACAAGAATAGCCTTTTATTATATTGTGATTAAATTAGATAATGTTAGACCATCTATTACAAGGCAATTACTGTGAATCCGATGTAGAGGTGATAAAAATACCCACCCGGTCCGGACCCGGACCGTACTCGGGCATTGCAGGCCGGGTAATACCTTACTCGGGTATGAAGCTGGGTCGGTCTTAGACATCACTTGATAAACCCGAAACCCAGATTTTATTAAAAAAATTATAAAATATATATTATTTTAAATATTTTATATTTACTTGACTCATTTATTATACATATATAAAATTTTAAACACTTAAAGTTTATATTTTCATGTCAAATTTTATTGAAATAAATTTAAAACTTATAAAATTACCAAAAAATAAAAAATGCATACACATAAAATATTAAAAAATATAAAATTCGGATACCCAAATTAAAACTCAGCCCAAATCCAAACCCGAGCCGATTGCATTCGGACAGGATCCGGTCATGGCAATACCCGAACCTAGACCGGAATTTTGCCATCTCTGATCCGATGAGTATTGGAAGCATATTGACGGAAGGGGGGCGGGGGCAAAGAAGACAAAATTGGAAAAAAGAAAAAAGAAAAAAAAAGGAGAATCGGCGGTCGCAAGAAATTTCCTGAAAAGATTAAGGTAGGCTGAGAATGGCTCCACAAACGAACTGAAAAAGAGCACAAAAACAAAAGAAAAAGACGAGTGCTGTGCATTAGCCTTTTCACAACCAGTGGGGTCATGATAACATTAATGTGGCTGCACGCGTGCACTAACGCGAGTCCACAAATAATGCATGGCTAGATTCGTAGGATTTTTTTTCCTTTTGGGTGGGTTTCCCATTATGTTTCAGCTAATTCCCCCTCAACTGTTCTATCCTTTACGTGACGCTATGTTCTTCGATAATAATCTTATTCTTATGCATTACAAATTGAAGCCGCAGCATGGTCGTTGAAATTTTTTTAATTGACTTCATTTTTTTCGGCTCATTCCAAATGGCTGATGCGACGTTATGCGAATGAAGGTATTGGAGGAGGCAAAATTTATTGTAGAAACAGATTAACATCCGAGAGGGTTATCCTTTACATCATATTTTTCATATTACGTGCAAGTTGTAATAGCACTGAAAGCTGTGGAATGTGGCTGTTGGTTGTTGTGAATGTACTATTACTTTGTCATATTTTTTACATTATTTTTGGGTCTTCTTGTAGCATTGAGTAGAATGATGTAAGGATTCATAATTGTTTCAATGAAATAACGACTCAATATGTCATGTATATGCTACAGTCCAGCAGCTTAGAAGCAATCTCAGAGGCATTTCATTTGCGTTGACGAAGATAGGTCGAGCAATTGGGCTTATGGGCCTACCGCCGCTTAACTCCAAATGCACCCTAAATTGACTCTTCACTATACCCAGCTGTACGGTTACTATAACCTCCCACGAGTAATATAAAAAATCCAATTAATGATTTCGGATAGTTATGTCAATTGAGTCAATCCCATCAATATCCAGTCTCCATCAAAGAACCACTTTAACATAAGATATATGTTATCATTATGCAACCACCCAAACAAACATTAATTATTTAATTTGGAAACTGCGATGTGAAATCTAGGGATTTAGCTGATTTATCTCACAAACTTATAATTTGCTTGAATTTTTTAGATGAACTAAAAGAGCTTGAATGTAAATTACTCAACGCAAAACCAAAAACTCTACTTTCCCTTCGTAACATAAACATCGATGTGTAATTTTCTTTATTCAAAATTGTATCCCCCACTTTCAAGAAAAAAAAAAAGGAAAAATACATTGAATCAGCACACTACGAAGATAATTTTTGCACAAATCATTGGAGTAAAATGAATTAGTAAAGGAATGGGTTAGTAGTTGAGGATATAAATGGGTGTAAATTTTATAAATCTAGGTATTAAATGGGTAACCATAATTCATACTCGAAAAAATTGACGTCTCGGTTGTGGTATGTTATCTATGGAAGTAAATGGTGTGTTAATTATTTTTTAAAAAAAATTATTGAATTTATCTCAGAAATTGTCTTATAAGAATTTTTGAAGGGGTTGACGATAGTATCGCGCGAAAAGAATTTATAAATAAGTGTCAGTTCGGTCTTCAGTGGGCCGAGTTTCTTTAGATCCAACCCAAACTGAAGTAGCCCAACGAGAAAGGGAAAGTTTAATGTGTTTTTCATTGAGAGTCGCGTGCACGGTCCAAATCTCTGAGCATCGGCATCCTTAATATAGTTTAATTGTCCAGCGATAAATTGTTGGAAAACATGCTATCCACTGGCATGAGTAGGCGTGGTTTCTCTCTCTCTCTCTTTCTCTATCTCTATATATATACATAAAAAAATAAACTGCTGCACGATTCGTGCCAACAGCAGCAAACACCCAATAATTTAGATCTACTGCAATAGAAAAAATCGTATCATTTAAAATGTATAGGAAGCCAAATTAGGTAAGGCCGGGCCGCTCGCACTAGCCGGCCAGCCGCCCGACACCCACTCTTACAGTTACATATAGCTTCGCCCTTGAAAAAAGAACTTCCATTGTTATAATACGGACAATGATATATTGTTTGTTCCTTTCTAAAATAATGTTTTCATTTGCATTTTTATTATGCGAGAAATATTATCATCCAATCGTTCCAATGAGGTTGTTTAATAAATACATATCTTATGTTTTAATTTATACAGTTATATTTCTCTGAAAATTTTCGAAAATGAATAAATATGAGTAAAAATTTATTAAATGATTGCTATGGGCTAGTGGTATATAAACTAACACGAGCATCGAATGAGCAACGGTCACGAGTAAACTAGTTTCGAAATTTTCTTAATATCCGAAGTCCCAATAGCTTTTTGACATGATGGCGCCACTTTCACAGCCTGGGTGCCTAAACCATGAAATATCTAAAATTCAAAATAAAAGAAACGGAAAAAGAACACGTGTGGGTCCCACTGCAGCGCAACGCATTACTTTGGGTTTTGGGTACTGCGAGCCCACATGGACCAACGCGGTTTCACGTTCCCTGGCGAATCAGAGACAGGCACACAATTTTAAACGAATAAAAATAAACAAATAACAAACGGACTGAAAAAAAAAAAAAAAATCACTTGTTCAAAACTAGAAATGCCCATAGTTCTGTACATTTATCGTTAGTCAAAAACGTTGACCTCCGGTTTTGTGCGGTGTCCCGGGAAGGGCAAAAATTCTAATAAAAGAGCAAAAGCTTCATTTACTTGGAAAGAACTGCAAGGAAATTTATGTTGGAAGTCTGTGCGGCAGCTGTTGTTGACAAGTCAATTCCGGCCCTCTTTACTCTTTGCTTTCCAAAGCCGCTACCGCTGGGTAGGCACAATCGAATAAAAATAATGCGTGAATAAAATACGAAAGAATTTATTTAAATATGTAATATGTACATATCGGTCGAATTCGAATTTTTCAACTTTTAATGCTTTTCACGTTCTCCTTTATTCTTATGTTTTTATTTTTTTTTGGGAACGAGATGACAAGCACTAACTAGTGCGGTTTCTGTTTCTTTTATGTTTTGTTGACGAGGAAGTTTGGTTGTGATGTGTTGATTGAAGGAGGAGGGCGAGGGCAGCGGCAGCATCAGGAATGGAGAATTACTTGAATGAGAACTTCAGCGACGTGAAGGCGAAGAACACGTCAGAAGAAGCTTTGCAGAGATGGAGGAAGCTCTGTGGATTTGTGAAGAACAGGAAGCGAAGATTTCGCTTCACTGCGAATCTCTCCAAGAGATTTGAAGCGGAAGCCATCCGTCGTTCTAATCAGGTCTCATTTCTCTGAATTTGACATTTTAGTATTACTATTATTATTATTTTTTTCAAAAAAAGTCAGAACAAAAATCCGACATCCAACCTAATTAATTTTACTGTTTTGATAGCCTTTAGCTTTGTAAGTTTCAGACAACAGTTACTAATCGATATACAGATCCAATCGGTAGTTTTATTTCCGCTACCTGGAACTTGGTCGTGTTGATTTACACACGTCTTCCGTTTGCTCGATTGTTTGTGCTTCAAAACCCCCTGAGGATACAGTTTTGCTTTCACTTAAATCATGCAAACCTTATGCTGTCAATTTATTCTTTCAGCTTGAAAGGCTAAATGAACCTGAACATTTTCAATTATTAGCACACTGAAGGATCGACTGAAGTAAATTTTTAATAACCGGACGCCCTACTAGCAGGCTCACTGCTACTAGCTTGTGAATTAGAAGATAGTTTTTTTGGGGGGGGGGGGGGGGGGGGAACTATTGGTCCTATTCTTCTCAAGTTAATTATATTATTTTTGGAGGCAGCTAGTTTCTGTTGACTGTTTCAAAGTGATGCTTTGGTACTGTGTCCTGGTGATGCTCATTAATGCTTCCTATGAATATATTTTCCATTTTTCTAGTTCACTTATTCAAACTTTTGAGTGCATATATTTAACCAAAATTTCTCCTATTAACAAATCTTCTCCGAACATATAATCAATTGGTTACATGGAATTTATTAATTGGAAAAGCAACATCCATCATTCCATATCATATATGATAGCAGCTTTTGTTGGACAGCTAGAATTTTCATTTTATTATTCTGCTTTTTGATGTCCTTTCCCAACTTTTGACATTTTAGGAGAAGTTTAGAGTAGCAGTTTTGGTTTCGCAAGCTGCACTCCAGTTTATCCATGGTATGGATCTCGTAAACTTATTGAATTCTAAGGTTGAGATGTAGTGAGGTTTCTTCTCATTTTCTTTCCATGTGATTCCCCGTGAATGCCTACAGGTCTAAATTTGTCCAGTGAATACACTGTGCCTGAAGAAGTAGCAGCATCAGGCTTTCAAATATGTCCTGATGAGTTGGGGTCCATTGTGGAGGGCCATGACATCAAGAAGCTCAAAGTTCATGGTGGGGTTGAGGGCATTGCAGAGAAGCTCTCCACATCAATCACTGACGGCATTTCAACATCTGAGCATTTATTAAATAGAAGGAAAGAAATTTATGGGATTAATAAATTCACCGAAAGCCCAGCACGGGGTTTCTGGGTTTATGTATGGGAAGCCCTTCACGATATGACGCTCATGATACTTGCTGTTTGTGCCCTGGTCTCTTTGGTTGTTGGTATAGCAACAGAGGGGTGGCCTAAGGGTGCCCATGATGGTCTTGGAATTGTGATGAGCATTCTACTTGTTGTGTTTGTCACCGCCACAAGTGATTACAAGCAATCTCTGCAATTTAAAGATTTGGATAGGGAGAAGAAAAAAATAACAGTTCAGGTAGCCAGAAATGGATTCAGACGGAAGATCTCAATATATGATCTACTGCCTGGTGATATCGTCCATCTTTGCATGGGGGATCAGGTCCCAGCTGATGGGCTTTTTGTTTCAGGATTTTCTGTGCTGATTAATGAATCCAGTTTAACAGGAGAAAGTGAACCAGTTAATGTGAATGCATTAAATCCTTTTCTCCTTTCTGGAACTAAGGTTCAGAATGGTTCATGCAAGATGCTTGTGACAACGGTTGGGATGAGAACTCAATGGGGGAAACTTATGGCTACTCTTAGTGAAGGAGGAGATGATGAGACTCCATTGCAGGTTAAATTGAATGGAGTGGCAACCATCATTGGTAAAATTGGCCTCTTTTTTGCAGTTGTGACATTTGCTGTTATGGTGCAAGGACTATTCACCCGCAAGCTACAAGAGGGAACCCACTGGACTTGGTCTGGAGATGATGCTTTAGAGATATTGGAATTTTTTGCTATTGCTGTTACAATTGTTGTGGTTGCTGTGCCTGAGGGGCTTCCCTTGGCTGTGACATTGAGTCTTGCTTTTGCCATGAAGAAGATGATGAATGATAAGGCACTTGTCCGCCATCTAGCTGCTTGCGAGACAATGGGATCAGCCACAAGTATCTGTAGTGACAAGACTGGAACGCTAACTACTAACCACATGACTGTTTTAAAAGCATGCATTTGTGAGGAAATCAAAGAAGTTGACAACTCCAAGGGGACTCCTGCATTTGGCTCTTCAATTCCCGCTTCTGCTTCAAAATTATTACTTCAATCAATATTTAACAACACGGGGGGAGAAGTTGTCATTGGCGAGGGCAACAAAACTGAGATACTGGGAACGCCCACTGAAACTGCTATTTTAGAGTTTGGGTTGCTGCTTGGTGGGGATTTCCAAGCCGAACGACAGGCATCAAAAATTGTGAAAGTTGAACCTTTTAACTCTGTGAAGAAGCAAATGGGAGTAGTTATAGAGCTTCCTGAAGGGGGATTCCGTGTACATTGTAAGGGTGCTTCAGAAATAATATTGGCTGCATGCGACAAATTTTTGAACTCAAATGGTGAGGTTGTACCCCTCAATGAAGCAGCTGTCAATCATCTTAACGAGACTATTGAAAAATTTGCTAGTGAAGCTCTTCGAACTCTATGCCTTGCCTGCATGGAAATTGGAAATGAATTCTCTGCTGACGCTCCCATTCCCACTGAAGGGTACACTTGTATAGGCATTGTGGGTATCAAAGATCCTATGCGCCCTGGTGTAAAGGAGTCTGTTGCAATCTGTAGGTCAGCTGGCATTACTGTTCGGATGGTCACTGGAGACAACATTAACACTGCCAAGGCTATTGCTAGGGAATGTGGAATATTGACTGATAATGGCATAGCAATTGAAGGCCCAGAATTCCGTGAGAAAAGTGATGAGGAATTGAGTAAACTCATTCCGAAAATCCAGGTGCATTTAATGTTTTTATTACTTTAATTCAACCACATTTAATGTGTATGAAAAACTGATGAAGGATGAATGATTTCCATGACCACTAAAATTTTGGTATGTACTTTCCATGATGAGGCAATTTTATTATACCGAAACTACCCACTAGTTATATGGACAATTTTTAAGAGGTCCAACCTTTGGCAGTAATCTGTTGCACTTTCTTGAAACATCTAAGGGCAATACCATGAAAATTCCCAATTTCTGTTCACATCTATTTCCAATTTTTGTATGACATCAAGCTTATTTACCCTATATTTCTTTTGAAAAACCATTAATGTAATCTGTGCACAAATCGCAAGTGAGAATGATTGTGGTACTACAATCACAATGTCAATCCATATAAATCTTCTGCAATAATTGAAATGTATTCTTTCATAGATTGCCCTTTGATTTCACCTGTAGCTGACCCATAACCTACCGATATTTGGTGTTTCTTCATTTCAGGTCATGGCTCGATCTTCGCCTATGGACAAACATACCCTTGTGAAACACCTAAGAACCACTTTGGGGGAAGTTGTTGCAGTGACAGGTGATGGTACAAATGATGCTCCAGCACTTCATGAAGCAGATATTGGGCTTGCAATGGGCATTGCTGGAACAGAGGTCGAACTTGAGTGCTGCTGCTTTAATTTTTCATCACGAAAGACATACATATTATGATATATTAGATGTTTAGTATTTTTCTGAATTTTTTTTTAATAAATGTCGGGAAAGGGCCTTTTATTTTTACAATGTATTCTTTAATTTGCAGGTGGCAAAAGAGAGTGCAGATGTTATAATACTGGATGATAACTTTTCTACAATTGTGACTGTTGCCAAATGGGGACGCTCAGTTTATATCAACATTCAAAAGTTTGTTCAGTTTCAGTTGACAGTGAATGTGGTTGCCCTAATTGTCAACTTTTCTTCTGCCTGTTTGACAGGTAAGTAGACCCTGATGTCTCTCTCCTGCTAATTTATAATTTGTGCATTCTGTTTCAGATACCAATATTCTTTTCTCTGGCTGTTGTGTTTGTAAATGCTTTTAGGAAATGCTCCCCTCACTGCTGTTCAGCTTCTATGGGTCAACATGATCATGGACACTCTTGGAGCACTGGCTTTAGCTACAGAGCCTCCTAATGGCGACCTGATGAAAAGATCACCAGTTGGTAGGAAAGGAAACTTCATCAGTAACGTAATGTGGAGAAATATCTTGGGGCAGTCTTTATATCAGTTTCTGATAATATGGTATCTTCAGACAAGAGGAAAAGCAGTTTTTCGTCTTGATGGCCCAGATCCTGATTTGATATTAAACACGCTTATTTTCAACACTTTTGTATTTTGTCAGGTATGTCTTTCCACTTGTATTAGGAGCACGGAGCCATAAATATTAACTTGAGTAAATCTCTAGAGCTATGCTTTTTTTTTTTTTTTTTTAATTTTCTAATGTACAAAATTACTACTCTAAATCAGGTTGTTTACTAATGCTTCAGTCTTCACCTAAAATGCACTGTAGTTGATGCGACAATGTCAAAATTATAGCATGCCATCAAGATTCACACCTTTTCTACTTCTGGATTTACTTAAATTTTGTATTTGCTAAGATTGACTTATATTAAGGCCATCTTGATTCTTGGCCAGGTCTTTAATGAGATCAGCTCCAGAGAGATGGAAAAGATAAACGTCTTCAAGGGTATACTGAAGAACTATGTCTTTGTAGCTGTGCTCACTTGCACCGTTCTTTTTCAAATAATAATCATCGAGCTGCTGGGTACATTTGCAAATACAACTCCTCTCAATTTGCAACAGTGGTTTGTTAGCATTTTACTTGGATTCCTGGGCATGCCAATAGCAGCCGTTTTGAAGTTGATCCAAGTTGGATAAGACAGTAAATTCAAACCGTCCAAATTCTTATTTTTGAATTTTTCTTTTTTTGATTTTTCATCACCCTGGTAGTAGTAGCATTTGGCCTGACAGAACTTCCCACGTAGAGTTTGAACTGTGGGCAAATTTGAGGCTCAAGATGGATCCAATTAGTGAAATTGATGCCATTAATTTTGAGAATCATGTTTCTACTGCATTTTAAACTTGCTCTGAAACTCCTGACCAAATGACCTTTGTTGTAGCAGATTGTATGTAATTTGGATAAAAGAGCCTTCTGTTTGATAATAGAATTTATTCTTATGCGCTCATCCGATTTTCTTTCGGCTGGATGCCTCATCTTTTTTGCTTAAACCTTTGCTGTTACTCTGTGCCTATTTTTGCTCTTCACTAAACCCATCTTAGAACCAATTAAGCCATAAATAAAAATGTCCAAAAAAAAAAAATTCTGTATGAATGTTCTCAAAATGGCTGGCATCTTGGTATTTCCCATATAAATCATAAGTTGTAAACATCTATACTGGTTGAAGTTGGAGAATAATGTGTAGCAAAGTATTAATTTTTCTGTTAAAAAATGGAAAAAAAAAAAAGAAAACGGAAAATTCTTAGTGAAGATCAATCGCTGATCCCATATTGGAGACTTATAAGAGCTTGTGAATGGACTGTGGATGGAACCATGGAACCACAAGCAAATGCCATGTTTGAGTTAGATGCCTGAATGGTGACTACTGTGTCATCGTATAACATGAAAGACTGGAGACTGAATAGTATGTAAGCTTTATACAGCTTTCATGAGAGGTAAAAAAAAAAAACTGAAAAAAGGAGAAGCTTTACACATGAAAGCAGCAAGTTTCTACTCAATTTACCATTTTATTGAACCAACAGCTGTGGCAACAGCAAGTGTACTAGTACCGGCGCAGAAAGGTACCAAAAGTCCAAAACCTTCATAGCCAGCTTTGACTATACAACATGATTCTTATCGGCCAGCGCGGACAAATGAACTGTTTGTCGGGGTCTTCGCTTACTCATCAATTCATATCTTAGCTCTGGCAAGATCTTTAGTTTCAGCCAAAGATCTCCATGGCAACAGTACTTGCTCTTGTTTACTGTGGCTTAGCTAATGCTTCACCCTCATCATATCTCATCTTCAGGGAATAAGCAAGTTTTATTTTGTCTCAAGAAAAATGTTGTAAATGGTGAAGACGGCAGTAACTGGTAGAAATTCGTGTTGATTCCATAAACAAAGGCTTTAAAGGCATTGACAAGGAAGAAAAAGCGGGGACCCCGCCTTTAAAGACATCCCTCAAACATTCAAACAAATCCATCAAACTCGCCTTTACAATAATACTTTTCAGATGGCTAACACGCAACATATTTTAGATGCATCAAATCACTGAAAACAGAGTTCCTGATCTTTCTTTTCAGCCTTTTCAAAGACACAACACAAGAAAGCACCCCAAGCATCCTATATAAAGCTAGGATTGCAAAGAAAGCGAAAAGGGAAGAAATAAGGTACAAAGAATGAAAAAACTAGAGAAAATTGAACAATGAGTTGCCTTTCAATACCCCTGAAGCTCAGGCCATTGGTCTAATAATAACCATCAGCTTTATATGTGTAATGTATGGCCCAAAGCTTTGCTTTTATTTTCTTTTCCTTATCTGTTTCTCATTTCTTTAGTTGTCCCTAACGATTGAAAAATACTCATTAGATAATTGCAACAGTAATTATCGTCAATTAAGTCATTGATTAAACCATTGGCATCTGTTTGATGTAATTCTTAGAATATGAATGTGTTTTAGCGGAGTCGCTTCTCGTTTGGCCCGTCGGACCTCTGATCACTATCATTGAATGTAAGCCTTTTCCTCTTGCTGCTAACCGCTGAAGAAGAAACATTGGCTGTCCCAAAATGGGTTGCTGATGGATCTGGCGTTTTATATTTCTCCATCTCCAATTTCTGCATAATACTGTAGCATGTGGACACATCACCCTGTTAAACAAGAGAATCATCAAAGACACTTTTAATCAGATTATAATTAATCAATACGTACTGTCCATTTAATCACAGCAAAATACTTTCTAGCTAAAAATAAAAGGACTCACAACTTCAAGAAATCCACAACAAGACTCCAATGCTTGTCTTGTTAGCTTTTGATCAAACGCTACCAAGGTGGCAGCTACTGCTATTGCAGACGGTCGATGCTCCATCAAATTGATTTCTGAATCAAATTAACACTCCAATTAATGATAGTTAATTCAATAGAAATTGAAGATATATACTTAAGGAAAGGCCATCATACCTCTCATTATAGCCAAAATGAGTGCCACAGTCCTTGGTAAGACATTACTCGGTGAAGAATCCTTGCAGAATTTTCTAATGAAGTGATGCAGAAAAGCGAATGGAGTGATTGATCCCATTCTCCAATCCATTGTTTTTAATAACATGAGCTCCATTCTCAGAATTACACTGTTTCCAAAATTATATCCATCAATATTCTGCAACTCTGATAGTGCTGGAACTTTTACCTCCTCCATCTTTGCAGCTACAGAAACACATGCCACTGATAGTAATTTTATTGCCCATAATTTGTCACTCTGCAACTCAATAAAGAAAAAAAAATTTATCATTGTCCAAATTAAAACCTTTTCAATTATATTTTTGCACACTGAGAACCGAAGACTTACATCAATAAACCTCGTGGACAGGAATCGATCCAAGTATGTGACAGATAGATAAGCCGTTTTGGGCCGAAAGCCAAACACTGCCCTGGTCTGGATTGATCAATACAGCAAACAAACAAGAAACGTCATTAAAATCACAAGTAGTAAATAAAAGTTAGCGAATATTGTATTATCTGGGTTCTTGAAACTAACATACATTGAGAATCCATGCAATAGCTTCCAAGCGGGCACATTTAATGTCATCACTAAGCATCACAGATTTATCAGTTTCACCTCTTTTGAACCCAAAGCTGATCTCTTTATCCCCCAAAGTATTCACATACTCATCTTCATCCTCAACATCTAAAACTGCGCTGTCTTCATCTAAACAAGTCTTGCTTTCTGGACAAAGTAGCCCAGATAAAGAATCATCATGATCCATTCTTATTTTATTTCCAAACAGAAAAACAAATATAATTCTGAGAAGCTATATCAGTATCAGTATTTATCAGATGATACATACTACATTATTAGTAATAACCATGAACATGATGATTTGGAGAGAGAAAATGTGTTTGGCCAACATGATTGAAGAAGTATTGAAGACAGAGAGTTATGGAGATATGATGATATAAAGCTCAAATCTAGCAAAAAAGGATTTGTAATTTTAACTTGAGGCGTATAAAAAAAGAGTCTGATTTTGTTACACGTATGATCATCGTCTTTAAATGTGGCGAAATTGCGGTAAAATGTTTTTTTTTTTTTTTTTGTTTCGGTTTTTTGTTTAGTTTTTAGTTATTGTGTAATGTGCATGTGTATGTGTAAGTGTGCGTGTTGTGGTTGTTGGTTTGTGATGACTGAGATTTGACCGAAAGTGAAGCGCGCTGTGGCTGGTTTCATCGCGCTGCCAGTTTGGGTTCTGAGAGTTATGACACAAACAGGAGACTCTATTAAGTATACGCGAGTGTGTAGAGCGTGGCAAATACGTTCCAATGACAGGAGGTGTCTGTGTTGTCAGGGGAAACCGTACGTCCGGTCGTACCGGAACTGTGCTTTTGATGCTTAGTTGTGGTGTGGCCTCTGTGGGCTCGAGCTGCGGCCTGCGGGTGGAACCCCTGCCAGTCAAACATTGCCACGTCACCGCGGCCGCTTAATCTTGATTTACTACTGGTTTCGATGGGTGGGGGTAAAGGTGGCCAGTGGATTGGAGCACGAGGCACAGCAGAGACACGTCACGTGTCCATACAGCACGGCACGGCACGAGTATGTTTTGATAGAGCATGCGGTACGGCACGCACGTGGGTTGTGTTAAGCTTAGATTTTTGGCACGTGCGCCTTAAAAACACGGTAATTTAGAGATGGGACAAAGCACGACACGCGAAAAAACAAACAATAAGTATGTTTCATTTTTTAATGAAAGTAAACTTAAAATTTTATGATTTTATAAATAACTTTAAATTAAATCTTTTAATATATTTTATTAGCTCAAGTTTTTTAAATTTATTTAATTCTTAATTTAAAAAAATTGATTTATGTTTATAATTTAATAAATAAATAATTGATATTATGATTTTATAAATGTGTATTAATATTATTATAAATTATGATATATGACTCTACGTAATTTCAAGTTAACAATTAAGTTAACCCTTTTAAAAAATTGTTACTGTTGTTGTTTTTAAGTACTAAAAAAATTCTAATATAGAGTCAAACTTAGTAATTAATATTATATTATTTTATCATTATTAATTTATTATTATTGAATATAAACTTGAGTTTTGAATTCTTTATTCTATTAAATTTGAATAAGAATAAAGGCACATGGATCCAAAAAAGCATAAAGGCTTAAAAAAATAAGACAACAACTTGCATGCGCATTTAAAAAAATAAAAAAGGGAAAAAAAACTTAGTAGCCTTTTTTTCTTAAACACGGCACGTGTGGGCATGGCACGTGTGGTGTGCCAAGCCTAAGCATAAAAAAATTAAACACGACAGGGCACAGTACGGCACAAGCACGAGCACACGTGTACTTCTTTTGATGGGCCTGGGCGGCACGGCACGGCCCATTGGGCACCTCTAGGTGGGAGCAGGGACTTTTGTTTTTGGGCTTGGTGCTGAGAAAGATATAGAGATGGCCAATGGGTCGAGCGGCACGTGTCCGTACAACACGGTACGACACGAGCGCGTTTCGGTAGGGCACGAGGCACGGCACGGCACGCATATGGGCTGTGCCGGGCCTTAAAAGTACGGCACGATTAGAAATTGGCCAAAACACAGCACGCAAAAAAGCACATAATAAGCACGCTTCATTGGTGGGCTAAGCACGCGACCCGTGGGCCACCAATAGCACGTGGGCCAAGGTATATCAAAATAAAATTTTTTAATGAAAAATAAACATAAAATATCATTATTTTATAAATATCTTGAAATTAAATTTTTTAATATATTTTTTTAGCACAGGCTTTTTAAAATTGATTTAAGTCCTAGTTTAAATAAATATTCTAATTTTTTATGTTTATAGTTTATTAAATGGATAAATAAATATCATGATTTTATAAATGATAAATAAAAAATTTTATGACATTAATATTTTATTTATGAAATCATAACTTAGTTAATAGTTAATGGAGATAAGTTTCATTTGTGAATGAAATATTTTTCATATTTATGCACAAAAAAATAAAATTATGAACAAAATATTTTTATGATAAATTAAAAATTACATTTTCATTCAATGGAGTTTATGTGCAATTATAATATTAGTAATTCAAATAAAATTAGATGTAATTGTTATTCTAGAATTGTAATTTTATTTTTCATTAATTATTACTGTTGAGTGTTAAAAAATGTATATTTATAAAGGAGAAAATCGTTATTTTACACTTCAAGTTTTACTAACACTTCTACTTTTATGTATTTTAGTCTCTTGTAATTTAATTATGTGTATTTTATTTTAATTAAGTATTTTATGCATTTCAGGGGTGTTGTGGTCATTTCACAATGAACGAGAAATCAGACGGCAAAACGAACATCACTTTTGAACTCAAGACAGTCGAAAACCTTACGAGGAGTATAAAAGGAAAAATGACATTGTTCACATGTACGGTACTGTCCACGTTACTATTCACGACACTGTTCACACAGACGGAACGATGATGTGGCATTGACTGATGAGGTGTCACGATTCCATTGGAGAAAATTCTTATGCACTGTTGATCGATGACGTGACAGCATATTAGTGAACCAAAAATCGCGCGTACGGTACATGCATATACACAGGATTATTTTCAACCAAATCACGTCACTGTTCAGGCCGGTTGACTATTCAAACCACGTGGTCAAACTGTATCACTGTTCAAACCGTGTGGTCAAACTGCTACTGTTGACTGATGACGTGGCGCAATCCTGAGCGTCCAAACTGTTTTTAATTCGATAGCCGTCATTTACTCAATGTATCTATAAAAATGGGGCATTTCCCTCCTAATTTTGCATCTCTGAATTTATTTTTGGGCTCCATTTTCTATAATTCATTCTTCATCTTGTATTTTTTACGTATTTTAATAAATTTTCATTTTGCCCCTAATTCAATTATGAGTAGCTAATTTTCTTTCAAGTTTGGGTTGAAGGTGAAGTCTCAACATGTGTTATGGGCTTTATTTGGTAAATTTATTTTTTCTTTCCCTCTAGTTTTTGTGGATATTTTGATTTCTCGTCGACAAATAATAATAATCTTGTTTAGATACTGCCCTGGTTTCACCGGCTCCCTAGTACAAAGTTATTATTATTTGGCACGATAAGCCCTTAGCACCATATTGATTAGAGTGTGGTTAATGAGGTGTGAATTCCTCCCTCATGATTTAATTGACATTAATAAGGAATATTTAGCCCATGGTGCATGTTGATACGGATCCAGATACACAAGCGCTACAATTATTATAGTTTCCACTTTAATTTAATTCTGCCATTTCAATTCAAATATTATGATATTCCAAATCATCTTTACCATAAATCCAACCATCATTTAGAAAAATTAATTATACACACAATTAAAATCCACCTTCTTGTGGGATCGACACTCGTCACCATTGATCTATTCTACAATAGATTTGTGCACATGCAAGTTCAATAAAATTTACACAACAATTACTATGATCAATAAAATTATTATTATTATTAGGCTGGAGGGCTTAAAAAAGCATACCAAACATGTGGGTTTTTTAAGGCACGCTGGACATATAGACAAAAAAAAAAAAGGTTGGTGGGTTTTTTTTGGGCACAGACCTACTCGTGTCGGGCCCTTATAAAAAAGTGGGCACTGCATTTGGTGGGCCGTGTTGTGCTGGCCTATGAGCCCGTGTGGGCCGATGTTTGGCCGGCACGGCCCATTGACCATCATTAAAAAGATACGAGAGAAATTTGTCTTCTCCTTATCCACCCACTCTCTTCCTTCTCTTTTCTTCTTTATTTCTTTCATTTTTCTTAATTTTAAGAGAATGAACTTTTATAATGTGAAAATTACTAGAATTAATGTATTATGCAGGTTATGGTGGAAATTGTTTTGCAATATTCGTAAAATAAAATAATCAATTTTAATACTATATAATATACCAATCTTACTTGGTTTTAATTCTTGCTCTCGAAACAATAAATAATTGGATCAATTCCCTCTTACACCAACTTGATAAAAAGAAAGTTCTTTAATTTTGAATTTTTTACATGGGATGAAATAGGTTAGGGTGTGTGAAGTAACTGTTATGGTAATAAGAGGACGTAGGTAAATTTACTCGAATTTAATGCAACAACTACTCAAATAGTGTCACATGTATGACATTTTAACTTCTTCTAATTATATTTGAAATATAAATATAATTTCTCATTACATTATAAGTATATTATAGTTGTTTTGTTTAGCAATTCGAAACAAAATTTTTTACCCAATCTGATCCATTGAATTCTCCAAAATAAGAATAATAAATGCCAAATATTTTAAATTTTGTCTTAAAATTTCATCATAAATTACGTACCATTCATAAAATGAATATTAAATTTTCACAAATTATAAGTGCATTTACTAAAATATCTTATCACCCACTTGTTAGGTAGCTGAGATGTCACATTATGTATAAACAAATGTATATTGTTTTGAATCAATCAAAGCAAATTGATCGAATGAGTCCCAGATTTGAATACTGCTACACTAAATAGTGTCTGTAAAATACTATGAAGTTCAAATCCTACATATTATGTAGCAATACTCAAATGATTTCGAGGAACGATTGCACGAATAGCATTTAAAAGCCCATATGTTTCCATGTTAAACGTCTAATTATTTGTTCCTCTTTTAGAATAGATAATTAGGAGGTAAAATTTTATATTAAAGAGGTTTATTTTATTTTTATTATTATTGTTGTTGTTTTTTTTTTCTTTTAAGATAGTTGAACGCGAAATGGGACAGGGGAAATGCAATACTTTTGAAGTCATTAGAATTTTTTTTTTTAACTGATTAAGCATCAGGTTACTGTATTACATAGAGATATATACAACTGCTATGACAGCAGGTCATTACACTGATATTTACAATCAGATATATATATAGAACTTATATTATTACATTTTTATTCTATGAAGTACATGCATATCTAAATACTCCTCACGGAGAAGGGATGTCTATACTCCACTCACATTTCGTAAGGGAGAAAGATGTTATAAGAAGTCTCCACATAATTATGTTTAATTGAGGGAAGTTGAGTCCGTGGGGACTCGAACCATTGCCCTCATAATCATACTTAACTTTGAGGGCAATGATTCACCACTGGACTACAAGCCCAAGTGGCAAGCCATTAGAATTTAGAAACTCCTTTCTTATATAATATTAGAAGATGACACAAGATCCAAAAGCCAACACATCTGCTAGCAATTAATGGCAACCTTGTTGTAGCGCAAGTCTAGAAAAATTTAATTGTAATTTTCTTATCGTAACACTTTCTTCTTTATTCATGCCATCTCTACTTAATTATTTTTAGGAATCTAGTTTTATTAGTTTAATTGTCCCACATACCTCTTTCATTCTGGGTTTTCGATAATGGGAGCAATTGCACTCAATATAAATTACACAGAAACAATTCTTATTAGCTTTAATTTATTTTAAATAATATGAAAAGGAAAAGAAGTTGATAAATTATTTTTATTCTTGTCTTATCTATTCATGTCACCGCAAATAACCTTTAGGGAATCTTTTTAGTTATTAATTAAGCTTTGTTTAATCGTTTTCCAGCTCGCTTTAACTGCATTAAAGGAACTACATGGTTATAAAGCACTGAAGCACAGTAGCTCAAAAAATATCTGCTACCTGAAAGGCCAATTAAATTATCACGACCCTCCAAGTTAACATTGCAGATTTTTCTTTTTCTTGTATGCATATATTTAGCCAGCTGCCTTCACCACTGTGAAAAGTTTTTTTCTTTTTAATTTAAAAAAAAAAAATCCCTGGTGATAAAGGTTGAAATTAAGTTATTAGATAAAATAGTAGAACAAAGAGTTTAAGAAAATTAACAAGAATGTGCTTAATAAATCAAGTAGACGGTTAATTTATATAATAAAAAAATATTCTGTGTGATTATCTGAAAATTGCAGAAACGCTATAAGTTTGTCATTTCAATTAATTTTCTTTCTCTGCGGCAAAATAATTAAACCGAGAATCTTCATTAACATGCATATGCTGCAGGCTTACAGTTGTGTCGCGCAATATGATATATTAAGGGCAACACTCACTCAAAGCTCATCGCCTGTTAATTAATATGAAGTGGTAAGTGGTTTCATGTGGGCACCATGTCCATGAGCAGAAAATATGCTGGTGTTGTTTTCATTTCTAGCAGTAACCAGCATGCGTGCATATGTGAAATGACCCACGAGAAGGTCTCTTTTATGCGCACACACATATTCTAGTGGGAGTATCTCACTTTAATGGATGGTATTAATAAATGAAAAAAATACAGATTCAATATACTTGTAAAAAAAAATAATTAATGGATGTATACACATACACACATATTCTAGTGAGAGTATTCTCACTTTAATGGATGGTATTAACAAACAAAAAAATACAGATTCAATATACTATAAAAAAAATTTAATGTTTTAAAATATGTATTTTTTTTTTATTTTAATGACATTTTCATTTTAGTAAAACGACCCTCACAAGAGAATGACTTTACATATATATAGATCATTCTTTAGTGAATAGTTAATATAGATCATTCTTTAGCGAGGACATCCTCACTTTTAACAAAGTGAGAATGCCAATAAACTACAAAAAATTCAATACATTTACCTGTATTTTTTTTATATTTTACTTGAATTTTGTCCTCAACAATCATTTTACACACACACATTATATGGTGAGGTTAATTTGTAAAGAGCTCTTATCATCGAATGATCCAAATCAAAAAAGTATGGACCAATTTGAAAAGACATTTTGCTTTACTTTCTCAATGATTGCGCAAAGGTTGAATGGACCTTATTTGTGTAGAAACTTTTAGAAAATACCATTTGAATAATAGTGAGACGGTAGGAAGACATAAACGATGGTACTACAATATAAACAAAGATGTCGTAACATTTTAGCATAAACAGTACCCATATTTCTATCTTGCTGTTGTTCAAATAGCAGTACTATAAATTTTTATATAGTCTCAAAACTTAAATTATACATGAGTGGACCCACATTATTTGTTTACACAAATAATATTAATACAAAAAGATTCATACATCAATTAAGAGTAGTTCATGAACTAAAAATACATCAACAAATGATGAGATTATATGCGATGCAAGCTCCATTAACTGGATTCTTATTTTTTAAAGAAATTTCTGCGCTATATTCCACACCCATACAATGAATTTCATCTAATTTAGAGTGCACTCTGTGAGATAAGTTTAGCGTTTGTAGCCTCATTCATGTTTTAACTTAGCGATATAATGGCTTTTCTAGCTCTCCTATTTCACTCTTCATGATGAAATGAATTTCTTACATCTCTATTTTTTTTTTTTAAGGTCACTATCTATATGTATAAAATTGGTCAGAGGGGTAGAGCAACAGGATAGCATTTGAATTGCTTATCCATAATTTTATCTGAGCCTTTCAACCAAATTCACACATATTAATTTGATAGAACTTAAATTATTCACATGCTGAAATAGAACCCAAAAAAAGAAAAAGAAAAAGAAAATCAATCCGCACGCAAGTTCATACTATATGGATATGTACACAACATTATAAACTTGACTGAGATTTGAGAAGGATCTTTCACATAACTTAAAGCACATGATCAATCATCTTTCCTATCCACTCAAACCGAAAAAAAAAAACAAATAAAAGGATTAATTTTGGATTACTTACAAGGAAATGACGAATCTTTAAAATATCTCTAAATTATTGTAAATCTCAACTTATTTTTTATTTTTGTAAAGAAGATAAAAATTTATTTATCAATCCATTTTATTTTTTTCTTATCTTTTAAATAAAAATAAAAATAAATTAAAATTACTAATAATTTAAAAAATAATTTTAAGATTATTATTTCATGAATAGGATAATGGGAAATTTATCCCAAATAAAAAGGACGTTAAAGAAAAATTACTGAGGAGGTTGGTCAATAAATTATTTGGGATTCAATAAACTGATAGCGGCGTCAGGGAGGAAATAACACCCAATACGCCAAAATAATGTTGCCTGGAAGTCACCAAAATATGATGCAGTGGCATTGCATACATGATTATTGGTTGGTGACGCATAAATTTCCGACAAAAAATATAAAGGCTCGTTGTTATACATACCCCACCCACCCAGAAAACAGAACACAGGACTCACCCACACAAACTCTCATGCCATCTCTTTCAACAAAAGTTGCCGCTAATCTTCACAGGGAGTCAATGAGAAAAGGGGTATTAGGAGAGTTGGGACTCCCAATGTGTTGACTGCTTGCCGATTCCAGTTCAAACTTCCTACTTCCAAAGCCCACCGGGCAGTGAGCTCACATGCCCTCTTCCTCTTGTGTACGTGGAGACTGAAGTTTAAAGACAGCCTTAATTTTTGTTTAGGTGGGCTTTTTAAGTCCAATTCCAACAAATAAAATTGGCCTATACATGATGCCGACTGTGTTTTCGGTTTTGGACTTTTTGCACCAGATATAAACACGTAGTTTGTGACAATCTTCGGACGAAATTTAACCACAGTAGTTCATAGAATTGTAGAGATAAAAGAAACTTACCTCTTAAGCTTCTGTAATTATGCTATCACGGGCTCTTGTTTGTTTATATTGCCGGGCAGTATCTTCAATTGCTTAATAATACAGTCGGTATAGACCTGACTCTAATATAATTTTCTATTATTTTGAAAAAGCACAAAAAAAAGACCTGTGTATCTTGTGACCTTCGAAGAATTCAGGTGGCAACTAGAACCAAACTACTAAAATGTTTGACTATAAATATTTACAATTTGACTTTGTTATAGTTTCACAAGTCATTGTGAGGCTTAATTTTCTTTTTCAATTTGAGTGAAGGTAGTATTCTCCCTTTCGAAACATGAGTGGAGTAAACCTCCTTTGAATAGTAGAGATGAAAAAATTTAGGCAGTGCTATATAAAATTTATAAATCTAATTCTAATAATTATCTAATTGTAAATACCAATATAGTAATCTCATGAAATACGAGCTGAGAAATAGTTTTATATAATTCAAAAAAAAAATAACGTTTACTCAACAATTAATGTTGTTTGTTAAGCATTTGTAATTTTTTTTTCCTTAACAACCAAAGCTTCTATTTCACAGCACCACAATACTGGTATCTGTTAAGACAGATATAATTAGAATATTAACTAACCGCGCCATGTATGGGATTTTGGTCAAGAGTAAAGCTTCCAGCAAAGAATGAATGCCTCATTTTATTGAAGCAAAAGAAAAAAGAAAAGGTAATCCACTTCCACTTAACGCGCATCGTTGATAAACCCCATCAATTCATCCAAACTTTGCCGCTGATGATTGAATTAAGGGACAAAAAACAAACAGCCAGACGTAAGCATCTGAAAATTGGTAAGAGGCCACTTTGGCATGGGCATAGTTTAGATCCATAGATTCGTTTGGGACTCATCCGGATTCGGCCCAGTAATCAACACGAGGCCTTCGTCTATAGGAGTCTCCACTTTGCTGCCGGCTGCTGGGCTTGGTGCCATTTGGGGGGAAGAGACAAAGCCTTTAGTTTGTTTTTTTTAAAAGAAGCATTAGGTGATACGCCGTTGCAATCTATGACGGGGTATACTGTTTCTTGGTCTTTTATAAGACGATCAATGTCAAGTGGGTGACCATTTCATAGAATAAAGCAAAATCAGCAGGTTAGCAAATGACATTAATTTAACATAGAAATGAATTTTGGAAGCGGCTCTATTTTTCTGATGATGGTGCTGATATTGTTGATTTTCAAAGGATTTTTTGTATATAATGAATCCGTCCCAGCTGAGCTGTTCGGTCCATCTGCGTATACATGTCGCGACCTTTCTTGCAGGTATTGAACCAACGTAACAACCTCGTGTCCTAGACACATGCTAGTGGTGTTGTTGTTTTTTTCCTTTTTTTTCCCCAAAAAGAAAGAAAAATAATTTTGACTGCTATCTATTTATGTAATGTGGCAAATGAAAGCTTTTGCTACAGGGAAGTTTCAACAGAGGCTGTGTGTTTCAAACATGACCGTATGGTAGAAGGGAAGAGGAAACAGAAAGAGGAAAGATGCGGAGATTAGAAAAAAAAAAGCTAGAAGAAAGAAGGCTACTCAATTACTGAATTCCCCTCGTTCCACGGATTAGTAAAACTTCAGTATGTATCTTTTTCCTTATTTAGTTATCTAGCATAAATAATTATAACGACTGTGAGATTCACTTTAGACTCAGAATTTATTAAAAAGGAAACGACTCAAAAGTCGTGTGAGATATATTTGTCTGACTGTAAATATTGCTTTAAACTCATTAGATGGTGGCAAAACCGGCAAAGGCATCATATGGAATTACTGTAATGTTCATTTCTGTTCTGGTGGGCTTAACCAGCATGTTATGGTACTCTTTTTTTTTTTCTTTTTTTTTTTACACTGATATTATAATTAGAAAATAACTCATATTACATAAGATTAGTGTAAATCAAATTTTTGTCACCTCTAATATTCGAGAAATGTCTACAACACTCACATTTAATGAGAGAGAAAACTACTTCCATTCAATTATTAATAATTGATGAAGAATTGAAATTCTTGTAATACTTTCATAGAGGTCGAATAACTGCTTTAATCACTCGACTAAATGCCGAGTGCTTTTTTTATGTATGTTGTGGTTGATGTTGCTTGTTCGTCCCAAAAAAGAAAATCCATTAAGGCCCAAACCTCCACTTCAAAGATGATGATGACTTCGTTTGACACCCCTCAACATTCTTTCCTTTTAGTTAAAATTACCTAAATAATCAAAGGTAAATTAATTCACCTTTTTAATGAAAATTCAATCAAGTACTTAAATTAATTAATTTTTTAACAAAATCTTTACACTCATCGCATTTCAAAATTTATATGTATATGTATGTGTGTGTGTGTATAAAATTGAAAAACTTTTTCTGGGGAGAAAATTATAAGATTTAAAAGTTTTGAAGATATAAATTTTATAATTAGAAAAAAAATCAATATTTTAGATTTGTATGAATTTATAATTAAAATTTAAAATAAATACACTTTTCGAGTGAATTTTTAAAGGAAGATAGTTAATTTCAGTATACGAATTTATATTTTATCAAATTTATGAATATTTTTAAAAAAATTCAACTACGGTATAACAATAATACCATACTACCGTTACACCATAATTTTCTCCCTTTAAAAAGGATACTCCAAGGATTTTAGTGGGGGGTGTCAAAAGGTCCGCACTTCTTCTTCTGGGCTTTTCCACATGTTGCGGTCCAATAAAACGCTTTGGAAACGTACCGACAAACTCTTAAAGTCATATGCAAGTGCAACTGATGAGCTTGACAGCTAATGGCTGCTCGTTCATTTTTGTGCGTGAAATTGAATCTGTAGGACCAACCAGTTGGGGTTAATTTTAGGGTTAATTTTGTCCTGCCTCCAAATGTTTCAACATTTTTTACCACGCACTTATATGTTTCAAAAATACTCACTTCACATCCAATTTCGTTATTTTGACCGTTTATTCTAACGGTCAAAGGGTAAATTTAGAAATTCATATCCTAAATATTATTTGATGATGATAAATTAAATTTATTTGATAATTTAATTGATGGAATTATTATTAATTACCTTTAAATAAAATTTTTTAATGTAAACATTAATTATTAAATTAACATTTTATCTCATTTTATTTTTCTCTAATTCAAGATAAGGGGTATTTCGCATATTTACTTAAATTTCAAATAGCTCCGTTAAACATAACGGTCAAATTAACGAAATTGGGTGTGGAGTGAGTATTTTCGAAACATATAGGTGCATGACGAAAAATGTTAAAACATTTGGGGGCAGAACAAAATTAACCCTTAATTTTATTATTTTTTGAAAGGGCCGTGCTTTGAATAATAATAACTCACTCTTCTCGCGCCCATTATCCTCAGTCCTCACGCCATGCGTCACATTAGTAACACCTTTTGCTTGCCCGCAACAAATCAAAAACGTCGAAAATTGCCACATCAGTACTCACAAATTCACTTTAAAAATGAAAAGAAATCTGACGCATGAGATCTCATGAAATATATGTAATACAAAAAAAAAATCCTTAAAATGTAAATTAAACAAAAGGTCACCGTTGACTAATAGATCGTTCCTGAATCTTTGAATACAATCAGAAACAACCGGAAGTATCGAAACTTTCTACATCCTTCAAAGCATGTTACCACAATTTGCAGTCACACATCACAAGTCCATATTAGTCAGTCTATAACTGCGTCACGGCACCCGATTTCTCGCACATCCTAAAAATCAGCGAACCAGCCAACCCTACTTCCTCGTGCCATTTGTTTTTGCCCGCTTTACTCGCGGCTCTCCTTCACCCAACCAACTGGCCCCTCAAATCTCCTCTGACAAACAATCAACGGCCTTGAATTGTCCACGTAGTAGACACACAACTGATTTAGTTGTGCCCCTTCACACGTTCACCGAATATTCCATACCACCCAATATGAATAATTCTCCTCGCTCGTAACCTCGCCGCCTGTGATCTCCTCATTTTTAAGCCTCCCTATTTTTTTTTCACCTCAACTTTCGTTTTAGCTGATTCCGTTCTATTCTATAAAGATTTTAATGGCTTTATCCTCCTCCGATTCACTTTCATTGTTGTTGTTGATTTTGTATTCCTCCGTCATTTCAATAAATTTAGGTTCTGTTTTGTTTTCGGATTCTTTTCATTCTCAGTTTCTCAGTCAACGTTTTAACTTTTTCTGACAACCAAAAAAAAAAAAAATATCCATCCATCGAAGGACTGAGCAGCCGCCACCGATGGGAAAGCGTGAGTTCTCTCTCGTCTTATTTTGTCTTTTTGATTGAAATTTATTTGCTAATTTAATTCCTACGTTTTATTAATTAGGGTTCTTCGTACAAGATTTCTTAATTTGTGCTGTTATTTAATTTAATTTAACAATTTGTAATCGATTAATGAATTAATTGAGCTGAATAATTTAATTCAATGGCGCAGGTAGTTCGCAGCGTAAAAATGCGGCGATGTTAGATAGCGACGATGATAATAGTAGTGTTAGTTCGACGTCGACGATGAGGTCCGATCGTATGTCGGTGTCCGGTACTGAAGAAGTCCAGCTTGAGAAAGACACTTTGTTGGACGAAGCCTTAGATGCTTTGTATGAGAAAAGGTGCATATTTCTTTCTCTTAATTTTGCAGATATTATTAGGTAAAATTGAGATACGCTGTGCTATGCTATGCTTTGTTTTTACTTTAATGTTGATTGGATATAGGGGATCCACAAGAGAGAAAGCTTTGTCATCAATTATTGAGGCCTTCAATAACACCCTGCAGCATCAATTTGTTGAAAAGAAGTAAGTTTTGCAATCTTATTAGAATTTGATATGAATGTTATTTTATAAAATCCGATTCGAAATTCAATGCCGTTTTATTTCTTTTCAATTATTATATTCAGTTTATAAATTCTGGTACATCAATGTTGGTTTAGATTCTCACGCATATTTTGTTGTGTTCTGCGTAGATTTGCTACTTTACTCCACCAATGTCTGAGTTCAATCAAACGAGGATCTAGTAGAGAGATAGCTTTAGCATCCCATGCCATTGGTTAGCTTTTAAGCCTTCTTGATATTTTTGCTTAATCCAAGTTGCTTTTATGTAACAACTTATCTTTCTTCAGGCCTGTTGGCTTTGACTGTTGGTTATGGGGAGAATTCTCGTGAAATTTTGGAAGAATCAGTAGCCCCTATTTCCCAGGCACTAAAATCAGGGTTTGACTCCTCAAAGATAGCATCGGTATGTATCATGTTGACATCTCAGTAGGTCTAGATTCAACTGCTTGCTAATAGCAAGGCTTTTTTATGAATTTCACATGCTACTTTTATGCATGGTAATTCTCACCCCATATTTATTCAAAATGTGGTTTATGATTTCAGCTGTTGGAGTGTTTGGCTGTCATTACCTTTGTTGGTGGAAATGATCCAGAGGAAACAGAAAGAACAATGCAAATTATGTGGCAAATTGTTCATCCAAAGCTGGGTTCCAACGTATGTTTCGTTGCTTGGTTTCTTACGTTTGATATGGTACCGTTGTTTGCAGTTCATTTTTTGATGATTGTGGGCTTATGGGAAACTATTAATCATGTTGTTCCATTATAGGTAGTTGCGGCCAGACCTTCAGCACCTATTATAACAGCGATGGTGTCTGCTTGGTCATTTCTTCTCACAACAATGGACGGATGTTCACTTGATTCCAAAAAGTGGCAGCAGTAAGTAACCCTTTGTTCTTCTCTGCCTCTTTGCTCTATCAATTGATGCATGGTTTTATATTAATGTCTTTAAGTTGGTACTAGAACTTTGTCTGATATTGAACTTGAAGAGGCAGATAGATATTATTAGGTTCTGGAGCCAGAATTTGGTGCTGGAATGTTTGGACAAAGAAAAGCAAACTTATATTTTGAAAAATCATGCAGGTCCATTTCATATTTTTCTACTCTGCTAGACAAGGATGACCGATCCATACGCATTGCTGCTGGCGAAGCATTGGCACTAATTCTTGAGACAGGAAGTCTAGAGAAGTTCTCTTCTGAAGCTAAGGGCTCTAATGATGGTTCTCGGGAAGAATATATACATTTACAAGGATTGAAGGGAAAAATCCTGAATCAGGTCAGAAACCTTTCTGTGGAAGCAGGTGGTAAAGGTTCTGCAAAGAAAGATCTTACCAGCCAGCGGAACTTGTTTAAGGATATTTTGGAGTTCCTTGAGGTATCATCTTATTTTTTATTGTGATTTCTCTCTTGGATATCAAGCTAGTATGAAATTCCGATTGCCTCTGGACCTCTTCTTAGTGATTCCACTTTCTTGTTTAGTATGGTTATTGTCCTGAAACCTCAACAAAGATTGGTGGCGAATCCCTTAAGACTTCAAATTGGTCTCAACTGATACAGGTTTTTCTTCCGGCTTTACTCTTGATCATAGCCTCCTTTTTTTTTTCTCTCCCTTCTCCCCCCTCCCTTTCCCCTTTTCATGCAGTGTTTTATGAATCTTAGCAACGTTTGAGGTCTTGCTAACAATTATTTTATAACAGCTGAACTTTCTGAAGCACTTTCTTGGTGGAGGGTTTGTGAAGCACATGCAGGTGAGTTATCTTCTTTATGGGTTCACTTTCAAAACTCCACTCCCATTAGCAATGATAAATGCTTCATTTTGGCTATCGCTAATATCATCAAAATTTATTTCTGTTTGATCCAACAGGAAAATGAATTCCTGCATGATGTCTTTGGATTCACTCCTAAAAGAAAGTATCTTTCAGTTGCTGAACATCATGTATCTAGTACAGACAAGGTATGTTTATACTTCTTCCCTAATATGCCTTGTTCAGATTTCATCTCTCTGATTTATGTTATAGCTGTTCTGTCTCAAGGTCAATTTTTTTTTTTTAAATTATCTATTAGTTGCATACCGAGCTGAATCAACTTAAAAATTTCATAATATTCTTTTTCTTTTTCTTCCCTCCAAACTACTAGCAACTCAGCTGGAATGTATGGTAGTTGGCCTCTTTAGGCAGTTGACTACATTATAATGGAAAATTGGTCAGGGTTTAGACTCTTATATCTCTTAAGCTTGCAGATAATTTGATAGATAACTGTATGAATAATGGACTAGGCAAGATTGGAAGCTTCTTACACACCTCATCTTGATTATCACACTTTACAAATTATCTGTGATGGTATTGGTGTAAGAGATATATTTATGCTTTGCTTGTGCTCATGGATGAGAATATGAAGCATGAGCTTGTCTAAAATATTGGAATTTGCTTGCTGTTAATATTTTTGGTTATAGCTATTGCCCAAGCTGAAAGAGATTTGATAAAAGTTTGAATAGGTCTTAAATATCTGAGTTTGAGCTATCCAAATATGAGATTCTTGATCTGATTTATAACGAGTACATAATTTTGTGCTCCGGAAGCTGGTAAACTAGTTCCTAGAATCAGTGCTTTTCAGTTTGATATTTGATCTATAAAATTAGATGGTCTACTTAGGAGAGGATCTGGATTACGTACTCATGTGTTATTGACTGCTCTGCGGTTTTGGTTTTCCTTGGCATTCCTACTTTGATGTTCTTTAGTTTGCTGCTGATACTTCTGTGTCTATAATGATATTATAAATATCTGCTTGACAGAGGATGTACAAGTCGCCAAACTCAGTGGTCAACAAAGCTAGGACTCAGAAGCTCAATAAGCAGCGGATGCTGTCTGAGGTAGGAATTTTCCCAAGTTGTTTAGATGTTTGCTTTCTCGTTCCTTACAGGTGGATTTGCCCTATAATTAAAACATTTACCAGAATCATCCAGTAATAATTGGCTTATTTTAGATGCACTAGATGAGCTACTGTGCATTTAAAAGAGAGTTCCATGATTAGGGGGCTCTTGTCCTTGAGCTAGTTGGTGGGTTAATTTGTCTTACTGAAGTAATGTAGTGAATGTTGAACAAGATATGATTCCAGAGTATTTGAATCAGTGTTAAAACTGAGTTTCTCAAGTATTTGCAGAAGTAAAAGCCATCAAAGGGTGGTTGGTAGCAGTGAAATATGTTGGTGTTGCTTGAAATGTTATACTATTTCTTTATCATTATCTGGACTGTCTGAAACTGAAATTTCTGTGTGATTTTTCAGGGTAGGAATGTGGGGCACTATGCTGTCAATGTGGACGATGATGAAGTTTAAGGGCGTTTCCTATCAACACACTATCATTTGCTGGAATTATGGACATTGCAGGCTTCATTTTTAATCCCGAATTGAATAAATGGATGGAATGTTTTTGGTGGGGTCGGTGGTGGTTTTTGATCAAAAACTTGTAGATGTGCATTATGTATACATTGGTAGTTCCCATTGTTGCTGATTGAAGCAATAAATGATTTAATTACATCATTAAAACCATGCGCTAGCCAAAATCTGGCTTTGCGGAAAATTAGAATTCCCAAAGATATCTTTCGGTTGTTACAGAAATTCTCCTTACCTTTATCTTTGTTTTTCGCACAGCTGTCCCAGGATAAAATTTTGCAGGAATGCATGAAAATTCCAGTACCACATAGTCCGCGATTTTTTTCCCTGTTGAGTCGATGTCTTCTTATGACGATAACGATGTTCTACGTACTGAGCCTTGGAAGGCTTTTGCATCTTTTCGAACAGGTGCAGAAGAACATATCATGATACCGATGAGTTAACTCCAGTGTTGATTGGCACATTCTGTTTCTCTTAAATTCAGTTCTGAGAAAATGTCCCTGGTTTCTGGCGAATCTGATCAGAACTAATGCTCTGGTTGGGTTCCAACGTGTCCTTGCGATAATTGCCAACTCTCCAGGTATCGCGAGGTACGTGATCAAATCAAATTGGATAACGGGATTTCATTTCCTAGTTGCCCGATATCCCTGTATACAATGGCCTATTGGTCAGGGCAAAAGAAACCAACCTTCCATGTATAAAACGGACAATAAAGGGCTCTCAAAAACTATTTATGTATTGACAACCTCATCCGTGACTTGATCTGGATACTTGTGTGTACAAGGGGAGAAAAAAATTATGTTTAGAAGAAGAAGAAAACTGGTGTATCTAATCCTTTTTACTTCATGGTCCAGTCAATCCAGAAAAGTGTTTACCGGCAGCCCGATCCTTCCTGTAATGATTTCTTCCTCCTCCCCTCCTTCCCCTGCCCCTATAATTTCCGACATTTCCTTGCCCTCCCATCTCAGTACCTTCAGATTTGTTTTCTTGTTCATCACGAGAGCCCGTTCTTCCTCCTCTCCTACCCCCACGGAACCCACCCCTAGCATTTCTCATATTCCCTCTCCCGTCCACCTCAGGGACATCAGACTGCTCCAGCTCCTGCTCCTGATACTCCATTAGCTTTTTAACTGCTCCTAGAGGACGATTGCCGCCACGCCCTAGGCCATATATTAAATCTTCTTGAGCTTGAGTGATTAATGATGCTTCCTCAGCATTTGCAACTGCAACTGAACCTGCAACCTTGTAACTGTAATTCTTCCCATCCTTAACATAGTACTGGGGCTTTTTCCTGGAACCCCATTTTGCACTAGGAGCTCTCTGAGCAGTCTCTTCATTATCTGACCTCCGTGAGTTGCCCAAATTTGACTTGATTCTGTCACCCAACATCTCATTTTCCTCCAATCCTGACTCCACAACAGTCTGACCTAGATCATCAAAAGAGTCATCATACTCATCTTCATATTCATACTGAGAAATAAAAGCACTGATCTTCTCATTATCCTCTTCATCCCTGGCATCAAGGGTATTAGGATCAGCCAAGTCAGTTTTAGACTTCCTAAGGTACCTCCCAACCGTAGATGTAGATGTCGCGGGGATTTTAATTTGTTGCTCTGCAACAACATTGATATGGCTAGCAGGTTCAAGTAGTTTTCCTTTCCCTTTGTCATTCTTGCTTAGGGTTGAAGCAGACTTAGGTACTGGCATTGACTCTAAAGAAGTGTCCAGCGACTGCAGATCTTCATGGAGTGTGTTCTCAAGGATCCTCTGAATCACATCTTCTGGATTGTGGTTATAAACTTCCAGACATGCAGCCAGAAACCCTTTACCATAATCAGGAAAAAGGTCCTTTATTTGACTGATTTTAGATTCCACAATTGCAGCATCTTCATCCAGTTGTACCTTGCTGCTGGTCACTGGAGGTGGCACAGGGGGTCGCTTCTTCGCAAAGGCTTTCGAAGACATCATGATCCCAGACAAATATTGAAATTGTTCATCATCCATGACCACCCATCCTGCACCAAGGAAGTTCATCATAAACTTATTTAAACAATATTAGAGAACGACTGAAATTAAGATCATGCACAAAAGGTGATGCAAGATAGTTACCAAACATCCAAACTTATGGAGGGTTCCTTATTTGCATTTGTAATAAAAAGATTTGGGTTTGAGATTTAAATAAAGTTCCAAAAATAAAAATTCTCAGATAGTAGGAACTGGAAGAATTTTAAAGTAACCAAGAATAGTTTGCCTTAGACTATACTGGTTCTTTGTTGTGTAAAAGACCTATGATTTTGCTTTCATCTTCCAATAAGGTAAAATGTTCTCCACCCACTATTCAATGGTTATGGATAAGTTCAATACCCAGTTCTGATAGATAGGTGTGGGCATGGGCACGAGCATGGTTCGGTTAGGTTTTTCTGCCGAACTGAGCTGAACCGAATGGTTATTTTTAAAAATTATGAACCAAACCAAACCAAAATGAGTTCAGTTTGGTTTTATTTTCTTTAGGGCAACGGGTTTTGTGCCCACTCCTACTGATAGCTTTTACGGCCTCTGATTTTAAAATTTGACATGCTTAATGCTTGTAACAACTAAATAACAAGAGAGTAAAGCATAAAGAATGTAGTTAGTCAAAGTAGCACCTACCAGTTTCCTGTAGATTCTCAAGTCTACTAATTAGATTGTAATTCTTTTCAACACTTGCGAGAAATGCGTCTTTGTTTTGGTCCTGAACATGTAGTGAAACTCCATTGATCTCCCTAACAGTTTGAACCAAAATATCTGCCCTAATGAAGGGGTCCTCAACTTTGGCTGGAAACATTTTTGTAGCGGCTGGAAGCGGGAGGCTATCTTCAAACACTCCATCAGATAGGTAGCAAATATCTAACAATCTCCAACCAAATTTGACTATTCTCATTGATAACATCTTCAAACTCATAGCAATTTTGGATATCATTTCATCTTCTCCAGCTGTAAAAATGATACGGAAACCCCGCTGAAAAGATGGAAGTAATGAATCATGCAATTGCGCAAGGGTGGTGAGCAGTTCCTCATTTCCATAACTGCATTGATAGAAATTTGAGATGAGATTAAATCAATACTTCCAAGAAATTTGTGAAGAAAAAGGCATCGTGACAGTTCTGTCATTCCAAACAAATATGCAGCCAAACCAAGTTTTTATTTTATTTCATTTTTTTTTCTTTTTAAATATATACATGTTCCAATGTGACTCAGCATTCTTCCAGTTTTGAGCTCTTGACTTAATCGTAAGTCCACCGCATTAAAGACTCAAAACCCCTGGAACTCCAAGTTAAACATACCAAGGGTTCATAATTGAGGGGGGAAAAATTTTCAAATTAACATAGATTCAGAATTTACTAATTGAAAAGGTACCTTGTTTCAATGGGGCTTGAGAAGAACACAGCTGCTGGTTTGTACGCAGTAACAAAAGCATCCATAGATACAATTGCATCATTTATAAAGTCCATCACCTGAATAAGTAAAGCAATAGTCCATAGTAAAGTTCATGCATCCAGCTTACAGACTTGGTTTATTACTAATGTTTAATTTCAATGCTCCACGTGTTGTACAGTGATTCAACATCAAGAAAGACAAATGTTTTACCAGGTTAAATAATCAGATGAGTTCAAATTTTAACAGATAGCATTAATTGTTTCAGAAACACAAACACAACACCCTCTGAGACTAAGGAAGCGGTGGAAAGATTGAAGCCACTGTGGCTATAAATATCAACATAGAAATTACTAAATGATTCCTATTGCAATGAAAACTAACTCGCCTCTAAAAAATCAAGATGAAGCCGACTCGATCCACAGTCTTCACTGCTTCCAGAGGAAAATAAGGCCTGCTCACAAAGCCACAATTAGTGCAAGTAACCTCTTTCACCAAACTTGAACAATCAGAAAATCAGCGAAAACAAGAATGCATGATCATATATAAACATAAAAGCATTTTTAGCATAATAAATATTGCGTATTATTAAGAGAATTATTGGCCCGATAGGTTTATAAAGTTTAACAAGATGAACCAGAAATGACTAATAGCGACCCAATGTGAGGCCTAATTTTCATTTTTATTTTTTTAATATGAAAACTATGAGTATTTATATTAATAATAATGGACTTTACATTATCAATCCCCAAAAGTCTGATTTAACTCCAACGAGACTGCCCAACCCAAAGCAAAAATGAGCAGGATACACTGTAAATCCCTCAAACTCCCCCCCAATTAAGATGAATGAAGAAAAATGTTCATGGCCAGAGTTGCTTAAACTACAGAAAAATAGGGAGAGGATGGGTTCAATAAGTATCCATCAGATAGGATGTGTGTGTAATGAAATTATTATTTCACACATCTACCTTCAGAACTTATGGATTCAAAGGAAAAAAAAGAGTTTGTGTTGATCAACAAGTGCCTGAAGGTATAGATACAAGTTATATGAGGAACTAACAAGACATCAACTAAATCTCCACATCAGCAGAAAAGTTCCCGAAGGAACGGGGAATAATCTTTAACATATGTGGAAGATTAAAATAATACCTCCAAAGATTTACTGCATCGTTGCTGCATTGTGTGGACAATACCCAGAAAATGAGACAATACTCGAGACAAACTATCACGAATTCTTGGCTGGGCTTTCAGAGCATTCTCAACCTGAAAAACAAAAGCACATGGATAAGAAACTGACAAGAAGAACTACTAGCTTAGTAATAGACCAATTTTTGTGGGAAAAAAATGCTTACCAGCAATCTGGTCAGATCATCATTTTCATGACCATATATAGCACATAAGTCCAAAAGCTTAGGCAAGTCAAGCAACTTCTTTTCCTGCAAAAAGACTACATGCAGCATTAGTGAACAAAGTGTATTGGAGGAAAAAATCAAAACCAAAATAATATATCATCCTAATTCCAAAAGAAAGCAGAGTAACTTAGCAAACAAATACCATTACCATGAAATAACTTTCACACACAGTAATTAGGCAAAAAATTACACAAAGCCAATGAAAATATCTTGAAAGATTGATCCATTTAGTAAGCATCTTTACAACATTTATCAAATCCATTCAAATTCAAACTACATAAAATAAACTGAGAGAGGCACACTAAAATCTGCAAGGGAAACCCCTAACCCACCTGCATGGTCTTTTGAACTAAGGCTATCAGCAGTACGAGCACCAGGATCCCTGTTGGAAGATCTGCATTGCGTATTTGCACACCCAAAAAGAATGACCAATAAGTAAACGATCCAAAATTGAAAATCAAATGGGGTGTTGGCATAACTAATAACTGAGACTTACATTCGATAAAATAGCATAAAAACACGGCGGCTTAGTTCTACCTCCCCTACAATGACTCCTGCAACTACTCCCTTGGCTCCTCGATATGGAAAATCATACCATCTGCTCCTATACTTTAGGAAACTATCCAAAAAATCATGCAAAGACGCGTCACTAGCCACTACACATATCAAACACGCAACAAAAGCAGTCAGAATATTGATCTATTGAAAGTGGAAAGACTATTAAGGGTTTCAATGCAAAATAAATAAATAAATAAAACCTTGTCGCCAGAAATCTCTAGGGTTTAATTTGAGCAACCTGGACAACTCTCTGTTCAAAAGATCCACAACTCTCTGGGACTCGACGGGATCGAGACCTCCTTCGTCGGCGCCCAGCCCAGCAGCGACGGCTTCATCATGGGGCAAGTAATTTACGAAATTACCACTAGGAGATGGGGCCGCTGCTCTGCTCGATGACGTGGAGCTGCTGCCGGATGCAGCTGCGACGTTGGATGATTGTTCTCTAAGGGAATTAGAGAGCGTCGTGGTGGCGGAGGCCATGTTATGGTTTTTTGGGATGAATTTTTTATTGTTTTTGGGGATATACTCCTGTTTGTTGTTCTGACAATAGCGCTGCGACTGCGACATGATGTTCGATTACTATCAATTATCAAACCCCTTGTCAATTATACGCATACAATTAAGAAACAGAGAGCCCTTGAGATCTTGAGTTTGAGAACAGGAATTTTTTTCCTAGTGAACGACTTCCTGTGGCCCCTGTGCAAAGAAACTGAAGAGTTGTCTTTCGGGCCAAGAGGCCCTTCTATTTAAGAATAAACTTAATTATTTTTAAGACAAGAAATTAAAAAAAAATGAACACAATAATAATATTGGATATTTTGAATTTTCGTTCACACTCTAGTTTATATTTTTCAAGGAATAAATAAAAATTAAGGGTGGTTAATTACTTTAAGTTTGTTATAAATTGAGGTGTAATTACAACTTAAATTTCGTTTTACTTAATTCTATCATACGGTTCTATCATTGGAGCAATAGTATTTCTATAAACAAAATCAAATGTCGGGAGTCGAGACTTCCAAACAAACTCCGTTCTGACTGTTAAAATCAAAATATTGCAGCAGCATAGCATTGTTTACGAAAATTAACAAGAAATCGTTGCACATTAACCCGGCCACTTCCGAATTACACTTGCACGCTCACCATTACAAAACCTTCAAATCAACGGTAAAGATTAAAGAACAATCATTTGTCTTCGAAATATGAAAGAACTGATCTCGGTAAAAGATCCTACAAATTAACTACAAAACTGGACATGAAATGAAACTCTCCCTTCTGATCTCTGATAGAGCTTCCACATCATGCACTTGATATCATCCCATCGAACAGAATGAGCACTCTCTCCCTAAGCTTCTTTCCCATCATATACTATGAGCATCATACCCATTCAAAGTTTGTTTCTTTAGGCAAAACCAAAGCAACGAGACAGTCAGATGAATTAGGTGCAATTGAAAGCATAGAGCATATGTCCTGTGAGTATGGCAGTATGAACATAAGCCTTGCCCAAATAGATTTCACAGCTGGGATCTTAATTACTCCTGCACATTCTCTCTGCTTCAAGTATGATACAAAATCCTGAAACTGCAAACAAATGAGCTAATTAATCACTACATGCCTTATTAGAATGTTAATGACAGATATCTCATCACCTGGTTTAGGATTCAACCACTAAGCCGAGATTATGGGCACAACTGAATAATTAAAAGGCTAGGTTGGATAACATGTCTAAGCTTTTTTTTTTTTTTTTTTCCCCACAGTGATGGATCTCTTAAACAAGCTTCACGTTCAGCATAAATAAAAGTCAGTATATGATTTCCAAAAAGCTTTTCTCTCCCTCTCTAGGGTGGTGCAAGTAACAACTGTGTAGAGAAACAAAGTTTATACTTAGTCGAACTGGCTGTGATATGTTTAGCCAAGATTCCAAGAGGCAGGGTTGCAGCTGTGCAGGCATTCAATATTTGCATAATAAACTATGTCAAAAAAGTAAATGAATGAGAAAACTTACGCCTTTATGGTCTCCTGGAGAGGAGGGGACCAGCCGGCAAACCTCTCTCTGCAACAAACGTCAAAAAACATTTATCAATTGTAATAATGCCAGTGAACTTCATCAAACTGTTTCACACCAAAAAAACAACCTAGCAGAAATCAGTTACTGAATTAGCTTAAAAAAATAAAGAAAAAGTGTGCCCTCCAAAATATATTTGACCAGATTTCAGGGTCCAACCAATCACTCGGTTATCAAATCACTTTCCTATGCATGAAAAGAAAATGTTTACTTTTACTTGACAACACGATCATTACCAAGCACCAAAACATGACAGAGAAAGAAAGAGATATGATGGTGAGGAGTGGGGGAGAGTGGTAGTTCACATAGAAATTCGCATAAACTCACTTTATTTGGTGGGGTACTAGTAAATGTTGATTTGACATGCCGAAAATCTGTTCGTTTGGTCATATCTAATTTAGCAGGCCATCTGCATCAAATATTATCCAGAGAAAGAATTATTAGAAATTAGTTTTTATTTTGAGAAAGGTACAATCAAATACAAAAGAAAATATCAGGACAAGTTCTTACTCTGCAGGTTCTGAAATGTCATGTGTGTACTTGCAAATATCAGACTCCTCTCTCTGAGCATAAATTGTGCAGTAGTGAACACCACTTTTGCATAATGCTCCCTGCCACTGATACTGCAGCAACTGTCCAGATCTTTCCACTTGCATTGGTTCCACAACAGGAGGAGGCGGAGGTGGAGGAGGAGAATTAGGTGGAGGAGGAACCAGAGGGGGCTGTGATTGAGGCAAAGGTGGCGGAGATGGAGGCAGTGGAGGTAGCTCTGCAGGCTGAGGTGGAAGAGATGATAAATGCGGTGGTGCAACAGGATGAGAAAACATTTGGTCATAATTCTGCATTGGAGCTCCTTGTATTTGTGCAAGTGGAGTCACTGAAGGAGGTATGAAAGGAGCTGCAACTGCATTCACATGAAATGTATTAGGCACTACATTGGGTGATATTGGGTTTGAAGGCAACTGATGATTTGAACCTCCTGCATCCCAGGAACTGTTTGGAGGAAGGTAAACAGGATGTAAATATTGAGTTGGCTGGATTGGCTGTGGTGGTGGAATAGGTCCCTGTGTTGCCATAGGTAAGCATGGCATGTTCCCTGAAACAGAATGTATCTCATTTCAAGTCAATTATTTCACACCAAGATAATATGACCACCTAAAATAGAATCAGTCAAATATACAACTTCAACATGAAGTATAGATTAGATTTCTCTAAACGAAGTATCACCTCCTTGTGAAGGATTAACCATTATGCTACTATCATGGCCATCAATTTTTCTAAAGCCAGCTTCGGGCATCTCTGTACGACCTGAAACAGACCAGTTTGACTGAAATGAATGTCCATCCTGTACTGCAGCTCCATGATTCTCAGATATTACTCTGGGTGATGAAAGCTCCATTGAGCTAATTTCAGGTCTAACAGTGAATGATGTAGCATGGTGGAATCCTGGTTGACTGTTCAAAAAAAGGTAAAAATTCATAATCAGGTAGAGATAATAGGTGATAATGTACATACTATTACTCCATCACGGGATACAACTACCTTAAACAATGAAACCTCAATTTGTTCAAATAACATGCTTCTGGTTGACAAAAGGAAGGTAAAGTCATTAGAACAGGAAAAGAATTAAAATGAAATTGAATCAAACATCAAGGATTGTTCTGGGTATTCAGTCATTTGACTACCTGAGGCACTCTTTTACAACTTATCACCAAGCATCAGACTGAAAAGAACATTATCTTTTCCCTTCAAAAAAGTTTTAACTTTCTGGAGCATATTTCAATTATCATCCTAAAAGCCTAAATTATCATTCTGCAGAAGGTTGAAAGTTATTCCAGACACACTAAATGCAAGGTCAAATTCAAAAATAGTGCAGAATAAAGGACAGCATGCAATCACTTAGCCTTGATACCTATTACCTGGACAATATTGACAAGGCAAACAAAATAAGTAACAACTGTGTCTAGATAATGAAATTAACCCAATGCATCCTACAAGGATTGAGAGACTGTAATAAGACCTTGAATGGAAAGGGGCAGTGTGAGGCGATCCAAAACCACCAGCAGAAATGTTGCCTAGATGGTTGCTTTTGATGTCAACGTGGATAGGAGCAGCAGGCACAGACCTTGCACCATCAATTTGGGACATTGCTGCATTAGCCGGTCCAGTATTCGGAGGCAAATAATTACTTCTGCTCTTACGATGCTGTCTAAGATGAGCTATTGCAGTGGTAGCTTCTTCAGGAGTGCGAAATTCCATCAGTAATGCACCTTCACAACTAAGATCAGTGACCATGTACGGACCCTTGTAAACAACTTTATACGATTCATGCAAAATCTCATCCTTGGCCCATTGGTTCGGGATATTGCCAACATAAACATGAAAACAAGAACCGACTGCAACACCGTTTATGACCCCCTTAGTTCCCAGTCCTACATCCATGAACTTTACACGCCATGGAAAATGGTTGCGGATATATTCCCGAGCCCTTATGGCATCAATTATGTTTATATACTCAACTAAGGCAAATCCTTTGATTGGGAAGAAAAAGAAATGTTCCAAGGGACCAAATCCGTCAATCTGAAATCTTATATGAGCTTCAGATGCTTCAGGTCCAAAGGAGCCCAACCATAACTGCTTAGAAGCAGAGAAAATATCCATGGCAGCAGGATCCTCATCAAAATACCAAACAATTTGAGATGTTGTAGAAGCATATGGCACTGGTAAATGATGATTAGGAGACAACAATGCATTGCTTGCACCTTCACTAGAAGATCTTCCAGGAAAATGGTTTCTCCCCTCAAAAGAATTATTCCTAAAGTGTAATGGTGTTCTGGCTGCAGGTGAAAGCATTTGGGGATTGGGTAAGTCTCTGGGCATGGAAGACCTGCCGCATGAGAAATCACCAGGGTCACCAGTATCATATTCCATTGACCTAGTGCATCCGCTATCATGACTAGAGCCTGCATTTGAGTGGAAATCTGTTTCACGAGGACCAACTGAGCCGTGAGGTCTAGGATATTGACCAGAAAATTTGTCAGCAAAACTAACATCACAGGATTCCTCATTAACTCTTGAATTACTCTCGTTACCAGATAGTTCCCTGGAGGTTTCGTGTTGATTAGCAGACCTAGCCACCAAATACTGCTGATTGGCATATTTCGATGGATCAGAATCATCCTCATCACTATCAACTTCACTGCCTTCCTCCTTAGCCACTTCAGAAAATGATTCAAAGATTCTTTTAAGAGCAGATGATAATTCTGGTAAGGCATTAGAAGAGGACAAGTTACATAACTTCTTGTACCTTGAAAACATCCACCTTCTTAATGATGGATTTTTGCCAAGAGCCTGCACAAGACGAGGTAATTGAGAAGAAAGCATAGGTAAGTGGACAGACATACCTCGAAATCAACAGATAAACCAGAAAAATTCACATTGCATTAACTATGGGAAACTAATAAGATATACTCCTTCAGTGCAGTATCGAAAGTAAGAGCAAGTATATAGCACAATATTTATTTGAAATAAGAAGCAGTTATCAAGTATTACCAATCCCAACAAGCAACTCTTCAGAACAGATGTGCCTACATGGTTGTCATCTGATACTAGTTGCTCACTGCTAGCCTCTTTGCCTTTTGTGCTTGTTTCAGGAAATTTAGGCCCATCATCTTTTATAATGAAAGAATGAGTCATATTATCATCGTCAAACCTACTTGTGATCTGACTGAAAAAATATTGTCCTTTATGAATTCCCTCCAGTACAGAAGGGTTGAAGAGCTCAAAACAGGCTGCAAGCAAATTTTTAGGGCTCGAGAAGAAAATCTGGAGTAGACTGAGTAGACGAAACTTAGACAACTTAATTAAAGAAGATTCATCTTCATCTGAAAACTTTTTCTTTAGCCCCAAAAACACTTCATCAGAATCTAACATCTTCGTGATCTCTTTATCAACAGTATGGATAATATCCTTTCCATCAAAGGAAGATATGAAGAAGTCCAGCACATTATGAAAAACAGCAGAGCAAATGCCTCGGATGACAGACGATGTTGGTACCTCTGAAGAAGCAGTGCGACAAATATCACCTAGACCAAAAATGCAAGCTGAAGCAGTCTGAAATGCAACACCGTCTGCATCCTCTCCTCTATTTATCAATGCCACGCTCGAGTTGTGCATATAAATAACAACTTCGGTTGCAGCTTCCAGTGCAGTTGGACAGTACAATGCATATCTTGGAACCAGATCAGCCACTATCCGCTGCACACTTGTACAGCCTGCAAAGTTGGCAGCATTTACAAACATAAGAAATCTCAGCCTGCAAAGATGTTTAAGATGTATAAGTATTAGCATCTTTCTAAAAATGTCAGAACTCCCTTCCAAGTTATATGAGAAATTCTTAATGCAATTTACAAGACTTTTAGTAACAACATTTGAATGTCATGGTCGGTCCAGCTCTATACTAAAGAGGATGGTAAACCATAAAATATTAGCCGGCTCTGTCGAGCAATAAATTGGCTACCTGGCACTTATTCAGGCAAATTAATTCATTTCATGTGATGTAAACAAGTGCCAGTGAGAACCTCAAAAAACACAGCACATTAGCTGTCAACAAAGCTACCACCCAAAAGTCTTGTGCACAGCAGCGGGTCAATCAACATGGCTGCTGCTCACTCCAATAATAAGCCACCTGGCTATAAAGTTTCATTCCTTAGAACTGTATCAATTGCATTCCTATTTCAATAGATTTACAATAAAAGTGGCCATCTTTGCAGTTCTAACCTATATAAAGAAAACGAAGCATAATTTATATTGCCAGTAAATAAACCCTAAGGCAGCTTTGAAGCATTTTGGTTCAGTTCAGTTAGAGTGAGTATATTAATCAAACATCATCATCAACAACAACAACAACAACAACAAATTATTTAAAAGGTTAATGAAGTTCACTGCTTAACCAATTGCGTGGAAATTTAACAAAATAAATAAAAGGACAATCAATTAAACCAGAAAATTAAGGGAAAATGAAAATAAAACCTCTAGAAGCAGTAATGAGGGAGAGATAGGCTTGTTCGAGCTCAGGCAAGCGACGGGCGTCCTTTTGGGCGATACAAGCTTTGAGTCTTCTATAACATTCGTACACGGTCCGAATCTCGTCTTCGTTTCTTCGTCTAGACTGAATTTCATCTTGAGAGAGCGGAGGTGGTGTTTGTGGAGGAACGACGTCGCTTTGAGGCTCTCCTACGGGTTTCGGTGATTCTGGCGGGAGATCGTACAATTTTCTTTTCTTTAGTGGCTGCTCGGCCGTGTCCATGGCTTTTTCTTTTGGGAAGAGATCTCCCTCCCTCACGCGTTCTGGCGGACAGTGTGAGAAGCCAACAGCACTACAACTACTTCGTATGAATCAAAATAACGCATGTGCCACCGTATGGGTCCCACTAACAGAAATGATCGACGCCTAGTCATCGAAAACTTATATTTGTAAAAAGTAAATTCATAGAACTTATATCAATCTCATTAAATTTATTTTTTGGAAGAATAAATTTTGAGATTACTAATCTTGGTTAAAATATTATGAGATGGCTTTGATTAGATGTTTTGTTAAATTGCATCATGTATCAAATATATATCAACGTCATTACATTTATCTTTTACAATAAGTTTTGCGATTACAAATGCTGCTTAAAATATTATGAGATAGCTTGACTAGATGGTTTATTAAATTGCATCATGGCAAACCGCATAAGAAACATAATATCATTTGAACAATTGAGCTCATTTCAAGCTCAAGATATTCTCTGTTAAACTTACTTATATGAACATAAATTTTAAATTTTAAAGTAGAGCTTCAGTGAAATCATGATAGTGCTTCAGTGAAATCATAATACATGTAGAAATAATTTTAAACATAAGTGAATTAGACAATTACTTAACGTCCCATATTTTAGAAAGGTCGCATTTATTATTTTTTTTAATAATACTTCAATTAATAAATTTTTTAACTTAGGCATAGTTGGAAAGCCTAGTCTTTAGACCTGTCTCTAATTAATGACTATTTAACAATTTTTTTTATATAGATTCTATATATGATAACTTCTATGTTAAAGCGTTCTAATGATTAATATTGAAGAACTATTAATTCTCATTATTATTTTTTCAAGACAAAAATTAATTATTAATTATTTTACACTGAAAAATTAATTGTGCTTTTCTCTACAATGAAAATTATTACATTTATTGACTCACTTTTGAAGTGAAAAAAAAAATAGTTTCTTAAAATAATGGTTCTAAAAAAAGTAAAAATGCTATCCTCTTAACTATTTTTTCCTTTGAATTTTTTTTTTAGATCTTGTTAAATTAAGATATAGTTTGAGATTAATTCAATTTTTTAGATCTGTTTCTTTTTTTTCCTCTTATTCTCTCCTAATTTAATAAGTGGTTAAAATTGAATTTTAAATTTTAATGTTAACAGTCATATCGTTAGTTTTACTTTATTTATAATTAAATCAATTTTTTTTAATAACTTTAAAAAGTTAAGAGAGGAAAATAAATAAATAAATAAATAAATAAAAGAGTGGTATTGTGCATCTTGCAATAGGAAGAATGCTTTCAGATCATTCACAGGCATCGATACAAACGCTGGAAATAGATAAAGACATAATTAATTATATATAAAACAAGGATTGCCACTCTACTTGTGTTTGAAAATTAAATTTCATTCGGGATCGGTTTATTACAAATTACATGTTAGCATAGATATATAATTAAAAGAACGTCAAAAAAAGGTTTGACCATGCAGGTCTCCATTGGATGTCATCATAGAAGCGAAGAAATCTTCTGGTTGAGACAGAGATAGTCGATTCCGTTGTAAGCAAGAGGAGCATACATCCATAGCTCATCGGAGCTTAAAAGCTGCACATACATTTAGATAAAGCAATTTAAATTAGAAAATTTTGCTAGCTGAGTTTCTTTCTTTCTTTCTTTCTTTCTTTCTTTAAACAAATTCAATAAATCATCATTTTCACTTAATTAATTACCTTGATCTGGACCTGCAAAAACTTCACATAATGGACCGCCTCTTCAAGCATAGTGCTAATATCAACCTGCAAATTAAACAATCACAAAGATGTGATCAGTTGAGGTTCACAGATATGCATCTTCTTATTAATTGGAACGATTAATGATTTAGTGCTTCCCCTTCATTTAATTACCTTTGTTCCATTGGGGACAAGATTCTGTAAGATTTTCAATCGCTCATTTATCCTCTCTCTTCTTTTCTGCCAAAGGAGTCAGTAAAGGTTAATACTTGATTATATTCAAATAAGATATGAATACAATTGGTAAGCTTAGCCAGCTAGAAGTGGAGTGGCAGCTGTTACCCTAGCATAAAGGCTCTGGGGATCAGTTGCCGACCCTCTACTGGCTCTTTGTTTGCCACTTAAATTGAGAGCTGCTGAAGATGCCTTGGAATCTTCATTATTAGTCTCCTGAGAAGCATTATCGTCATCTGAACTGTATGTACTGGTTGAGCTTTGTCCATCTGATCCGCCATTAATATTGCTCTCTTCTCCTTCATTGCCTTTTGGACGCACTTTCTCATTCTGCTGCTTCTTTGACTTGACAGCATTCTTCTTAGTGGTTTTCTGTACCTGCATTTAGAAATTGACACAACTCAAAACATTAGTACACATACATGAACGTTTGACAATACCTCATGTTGATGTAAAGTTTCAAATTAATTGTACTTACATTTCTTGTAACGCGGGGTTTTTTCTTCCCGTTATTCTCAGATGAATTTACATCAGGTTCTGCCGGTCCATGATCAATTAACTTCCTTTTGAGCTGCAGGTCATGGGCATGGACAAGAGCAGTTGTGCATTGATTGATGGGGGAAGTTTCTTCCATTGCAATGTCATGAAAAGCTGGGGCATCATGCAAGCCAATTTTTTCTTCGACCATAGACATACACACAGCATTTGTAACCGGGATATGGTTATTAGAAATATCGCTGAAGAAGAAGCTACTATTATTAAAGGCACTGGTGCTACAATTGCTACCAAAATTACTATCTTGAGAAAGATTGTGCAAATTAGAGTTGAGTTGACGATCAGTGGAATTTGAATAATAAAACAAACTCTCATTATCGACCCCTGCAGTCATGCTCACTACATTGGTGGCTTCAGAAGTGGGGCAAAATGCTGATGGGGTCATGAAATGCAAACCCTCATCATCGTTTTGCTGTTGTTGGGCCTGTGCAAGAAACTCTTGTGCGAAATCAAATTCTTCAGTGGGGAACATTTTGTTAAAGGATTCCCATTCTCCATCGGCAAATAAAACTCCAAAAGAATCCATATTCTTTTTGTTTAACTTAACTTAGAAGCCTATATGGAGAATGAGAGTTGATCTGTACTCTGAGTGTTGCTTCTAGCAAAAACTAGAGACGCACATATATATACACACACACTACATACCTCAACTATTGAGAATTAATTAAGAGAGAATGTTGTTGTGTTAGAGTAAGGATTTGACTTAAATTATTTTAATCAATTAAAAATTCCCAATGATTAACTGGTGCAGGGTCCTAATTCTATGTAACGAACCTGAACATCAGGAGTCCACCGGTGGGGCCAAAACCAGGCGAAGTACAACTCAGAGGGGCCCGGGCCAGCCAAGTTCATGCACGGATAAATTAAAATAATACAGTTCTTCAGTGGCCCTTCAAAGGTTCTTAAGACTTGTCAAAAGTGCAATTAAAATGATAAACGAGGGTGCAAGGGCAATGATTAAGAGGTTACTAACAGTGATTAATTAGTCTCTAAACGGGGATTAGAGCTAGGGAGAATGATAGAATGAGAGAGCATGAGCATGCTTACTAATTTGAAATCGTCAGAACGTGGGGGGTGTTGTTGAATAAAATAAAGAGACGGAATTCTGTTGGCAGATTAAAGAAATAGGGGCAAAAGGACGGCTAACATCGTGGGAGATTACTCTCCTGGCGGGAATTGTTTAAAGTACAGGAAAAGTATCTGACACGGAAACCGCTAAACTCGTTCCTTGTCTCAGTTCTCAAATACGCAGAAACCTAACGAGTGTTTCTTTGCTTTGTACATGAGATCCAGGAACTCAGGATTAAAATTACATGTAGTGTTTAATTGCTCACAATTACTCAACAGCTAGCTGTCATCCTATCTAGCCACATAAATTTATATTCCTTTTTAACCGTTCAAACTCGTGACTTCTGTCACATCTGGATCTACTAGTTTGCAGCTTTCTAAAGAGCTATGACTACTATGGATGTGTCTTCCTTCCATGAACTGACCTATTCACAACACAAGTCACCCTAAGAGAAAAGAAAATAAACCTGCAGCTTAATTTGATGGGATAATTGAATTTTTGCAATGGATACTTCGTCTTGTGAACAAATTGACAGGAGCAAGCTGGCATCTATAAAAAGCTCGATGACATATCCATGTAAGCAGGAATCATCACAAACATCTTAGTTAACAAATGTACGGAATTGAAGACACGCATGCATGTTTAAGTAGAAGTTTAATTCTTATGTGACGTTTCTATTTGGTTATACAGACCTACGCCCACACCTAAACAACATAATGATCATGAATAATTGAAAAGAATGTAAAAAGTCAAGTCACAGAGCTATTACATCAATAATCTCACATAGCTATCTATCTCTCCACCACAGCACTCCACAGTGCACATGGTGGAATTCTTCGTATCTTTTGTTGGATAATTTGTTAACAGTTAAATCTGCAAGTAAACTGAACCTAAATAAACAAACACCAATTCAAGTACCAGCTGTGATATCTTACTTGAGAATAATAATCCGAAACCCTAATAAAATTTTTCTAGTATTCCAAATCCAATACGTTTACATTGCCTGAACAAAGCCATAAAAACACACCAAGATATAACTGTGCTTCTGTGTTCTGGCCCCTTAGATTCCGCCGATCCTCTCGTTCAAATTCCACGCGTTGGATTGAGACTATTTCCAGACTATTTCCTTTTTTCTTTTTAATTTAATATTGTTTTCTTTTTAAGCGGAAATTAACCCGGAAAAAGTTGATTGGAACTGTTCTTGGGAAATTGCACCGGCCATTGCACGACCTATTCCCTTATCCTAATTAAAGAAATAAAAACCAGAACATATAACACAATAAAACTAATTTAGTGGAATAAAATCAAATCTATATATAATAAAGATAGAGTAAACATTTATGAACCCTCAAAATTTGATTTTATTCTCAGTTAATTCTCTCGCCGGCAATGGTTAGGGCTTGTCTCTAAGACAACATTAATAACGAATAACAAAGAGCTGTCTCTTTGCGTTTTTTGCTTCCCAGTTCGCATTATCATTTTCTTAACCTAAACTAAAATAAAATGGCTTGACAGACAGCTAGTTTCTGTATCATCAAACTACCAAAACGATAATTAATCTGATTTGGTCTATTCCACCACCCACTTCCCACGTGTTATTCTTTTGCATTGAGCTACGTGTTCCTCCATTCCACTTATTCCAATTTTTATTTATTTCTCTCTATCATTTAAATATAAATTGCTCCTCTGCTGCATGCTGTGTAAATTTTCCTTTTGGTACTAAATTGATATAAAGTTGCATTGCTTCTTAGTTATAAATTGCTTTGCTATTATCAGTGTTATTAGTCAGTTTAGTCCAATTTACTTGTTTTTTTAACTTTGCTACGTTATAGACAAAAGGACACTTGTAGCTCAAGCCCTAGGCTATCATACAACCAACCTGTTTGAAGATTGGGGGAAATCAGATTAATTTAAGTGCTAATGAATCATAAATTTGACCCATAACTGTAAAGAATAAATGACTAAATGTATATGTATATATGTATGTGTGTGTGTGTATAAAGTACAAATGACATGCAAATACATTTGAAGAAGCTTTATTGGAACAAGAAGTCTAACCCAATTTTTACTGGGATGTGCTTGTTGCCTCGATCTATTACAGGAGAAGTTTAATTCGAAAATCCTTTGATTTAATTGGCTTTTAAAAAAGGAAATAAATATGTTCACGTAAATGGCGGACTCAAACACTTAACCCAAAAGATGAAGTGATTATATTAAGGATTTTAGTCGAATAACTTTCTCAATTTTTCGATATTTTAATTAAATGTTTATTTTATTAATTATACTTTTTGGGTTTTATTTTATATTATTAAGTTACATTATGCATCCCTTAATCAATACTCCAATTCCAAGACTTGGGCAATTTTTTGTTAACTACCTATATCATAATAATAATAATAATAATGATGATGATGATAAAATAATGCCTTGCTAGATGAATTTTAAAATAATTTGCATGGCCAAGGGCTGTTGAGTTACATGATGAGTCTTCCAGTTCGCAACCATTTTCAGCATCAGCAAACGCGCTTGAACGACAGTTCGTCTGTCATTATCATCCCCATTCCCTTATATATATGTATTAGGTACATAAAAAAAAAAATAAAGAAAAAAACGAAATTAACATTTAATATATTTTTTAATTTATTTTCCTATTCAGTTGACATTATTTTATTTGTATCATGTTTATATTTAGCAACGATTTCTACCTCAACTGGTATAAGTGTTCAGAACTATAATTTAACGGGATCATAATTTACAAACAACAAATTTGGAGAAGCAATAACCCAAAAAAAAAAGGTTAAATCGGGCCACAACATGAACTTCATGTAAAAGTAAGCTATATTTCAATTAAAACATTACTTTTCTCAGAAATATTTTTTGGCTTTCAGAGCCTCCAAGCCCCTTCCGCTTAGTTCCGTCGTCCCTTATCAATGTGTGGTTTTCTTGTGATATTATTTGTGTAAAACGGAAAAAAAAAAATTGTTTCATGAAGTTATAATCAAGCTATTACTTTTTCTTGTTGACCCTTTTATTCTTTTATATTTTCAATTTTATTGACAAACTTGAACCTGTATGTGGGATACCTCTAAAAGTCTTATATCAAGAACTTGTAAACATTAAACACAGTGGGTATTTTAGATCGAAGTTCATAATTAATTCGAAGAATTTAGCTTTAATTATCTAACCATTTCTAGTGACTTTTTTTTTTTTCTTTTTCCAAACTGTAAAGCTCAAAATACAAACTTTGTCTATACGGTAGGCGTACGTACAGAGCTCGGATCCTAATAAGTTTATCATTTTAATAGAAAATAATTATACCGACACCTAATAGAATAATTAAAGGATCAAACATGTGGCTAATTACTTTTAACTAAAAGATGAGCTTATACGTATATTTGTATAAAATACATCTATCTAGTAGACTTTCTAATTTTCATAAGGTATTTTATTAACTAGCTATTACATGTAACTACCAGAACTCGAAGTCAATGCACTGCTTTTCCTTTTTACGAAGGCATATAATTATTGATGGGGATATTAATATATAAATGAATTGTCAAACTACGAAAACTTGTTAAATTGGGGGGAAAAAATTAAAAGCTTAATACATTATTTCATGGATAATAGACCACCAAACATAAGCATGGAAAAATATTTAATTATTTATTGAGAAACGGAGAAATAAGTTATGACTACCAAATTAGTCATGAAGAGCATGGGCTATATAATTTTTACATATAGAATGATAATTTTATTTTTCAGTTGACTAGCTGGTGTGAACTATACCAAATATAAATATATTTAATGATGGTTGTTTTTCCGAAACTTAAAAGTCCAACCAGCATCTTATATTTATAGCTCGGACACATGCAATAGTTGTACGAAAACTTATTATGTAAAAGATTTGTACATATATAATATATTTGTTTATTTTTTGAAGTTCGGGTTTCTCTGAAGTAATAGAATATTAAACAATAAGGAAATGTGTTGAAAAAATGAAGCTAATTAAAACACCAATTGAGTATTTAAAGAGCGATGATCATTGACATTGAAATATGATACAACGTTGACAATGCTTTCAATAAATGTAATAAAGCAAACACTTGTTGTGGTCAAAGTATTATTCTTAAAAAAGTAACACCCTTTCTTCTTCGTCTTTCGTTTGTTGATTGGTGTTTTGTTTTCACTCACGAAAGGAAAAATTAAGTTGGAAGCATACGGTGCATGGGGAATACTAACAAAATTTATGATGTTAATCATACAAAGTGTGCCTCATCATTTATTATGCACATCTAATGAAATGATATTAAGTAACTTTCATAGATGGTCTAAGTGTCCTTTTATTTTTTGATAATTGGTATGGTTTTACTAATAGTCATAAGAGTTTTTTTTTTTTCCTAAATTTTTATGTGAGAAACTCTTTTTAATTTTTTTTAATTTAATTTACATAGTTTAGTTGTAAAATGAGTAAAGTTTTAATGATTTAAAAAGGTATATTTTGCTTCTACAGGATGAAGCTCAAATTTTGAGCTTTTGGAGTTGTAGATATTTTAAAGAGTTAAATTATCTATAATATCAAAATTTTGTTTTACAATCTTATTCTATTTCTTTTCTAACTTATCTTCTAAAGAAAATTAATAATTTTTACAACCAAATTTGTGTTTAATTAATAGCTTTACTAATAAAAAAACCCACATAGAAACTCTATTTAAAAACTTGTACTAAACAAAGCCTAATATTTTTTCTAGAACAACAGCAATTTATTATGTATATAATGAGGTAAATTAATTGTAAATCATACGTTAGACATGAAAATATTTGAAAAAAGAAGCACACTAGTATATTTTTACATCAATTTCATATAATGAGGACATGTAAAATTTAATATGAATTTTAACCATACTATACATTTACTAAAATGAAAGAAATAAAAAAAAAATTATGACACAAAGTTCTTGCTGCCTCTTTACCAACGAAGATGTGTGATATCTAAGAACCTTATATTTGTATGTTTGAAAATTTTATATTATTTTAATGATATTTTTGTAAATATGAAAATTGAAAATTAAACTATTTGCTATATTTTAAAACATGAAGGACTTTAAAAAATTGTTCCGAAACGTAAAACTTTCTAACCTGGGAGGGAACAAATCGGATAACTGATTTTTTCAGTTAACCAATTTTGCCCATACGACTTACCAATTTGTTTGAATTTTTCAAATAGTAATTAGCCACATCATCGAATGATTAATCAGTTTCGTGCAGATTTACTTTTCCGTCCATGTTATAATAACTAATTTTAAAAAAATGTAAAAATATCTAATTTTAAGAGTGCACTTGATAGTGATATTTTGTATTTTAAAAAAACGGTTGCTCTAGAGTAAAAACTATAGTCATAGAGTAGAAACTAATAGTATTTGAAAAATTAAGTTACTATTGTACAGTAAAAAATAAAAGTTTTAGCCAAATATTTTACTAATTGGAGTTTAACAGTCCAACTAACACACATCAGTTTCAAACACACCTTAAATCTATTAAGAAATTTTCACGAACCTCATTTACATATTTAAAAAGGTCATTAAACTTTCATTTCACATCTTTCATAAATTAATCTTAGGGTATTATTTATAAATCAACTCTACGTGAGGAGTGGGTAGATTGTGAACCATTTTTTCTCATTCAATTTGAGTTGCTGCAAGCGTTGGGATATAAGTGAATGTAAATGTGCAGGATAAACACTTTTAAGTATAGAGGTCCACTGAAACCTTGGTTTATAAAGCATACGGTCCACTACTATAAGTTTATTTGTATTCATTTTTTAAGCTTTCTTGCTTTTAAGTTCATTTACATTTCAACTCATTTATTGTAATAAATTGTTTGTGGGAGGGATATCACTAAATAAGTAACTATTCAGTAAAGTGAAGCCAATGCCTATGATGAAAAAAAAGGGGGGGGGAGACACTTTATTAGGTATGGTGTTTTCATTTTCTTTCTTAAAATAAATCCAAAACACAAAACCGGACGGAGACCCAAAGAGGATGGCCCAAAACATAAATAAATAAATAAATATAAAAAACAAGGGCTAGAGTCCAAGAGCGGGCGCAGCTCAAGCCAAAAAGGGGAAGAAAATGTAATGACCATTTTCCAATGAGGCAAAGCTCCCACGTACTGCTTGTTTATGCTTGATGATCTTGCCTGCGTCCAGTAAATGAATTTACCTTTTATTTCCTTTTCTTTTAATAAAGAATAAGCAGGCCTCTCTACCATTCCCTAATCTACGCGTAGCAAACGGACTCAATAATGATTAAATAATAAAGAGACGAGTTGAATTCGGTTTAATTCACACATGATACATCAACAACCATCAGATAGAATCTCCAGATAATTTGAAAAGCATCAAATACAGCTGTTTACGGGAAGATGGAATTTTTTCATAAGCCTATCATTCTTAAACCCAACAATAGCAGACAGAACCCAGCTTCCCCACCACTCTTTCCCCAACGTCTTAAATAAAATAAAAAGCCAATGAAACTGCTCTTATATTACCAGATGGTTTTATGAAGTTCTCAAGCTTTGAGCAGAGCCCGAGCGACTAGAAACCCATATGGTCCACAAACATTGCATTTAAACCATAACCTGAGGTCAAGTTTAGCTTACAAGAACAAATAGTGGTTTCTCTCCCAGCCGTTCCCGACCCTGTAATAGAAACAAAGAAAGACACAACAACCCACTTAACTTACACGTACAATAACTCAGAAACAAGCGAAGAACAAAAGCAAATAGCTATAGCTGTCATCAATATAAAATAGTCACTGCTGCCATTAATATAAATTGAGAGGGAACCACAAAGGTAATACTGTGACAATAAATTCAGCAGCAGTGAATTGACCAAAATTTAATACATCAACAATCAATCAAGCAATTTACTTACCACTGTAATGAACAGAAAATGCATACTGCTACTACATTTAGATGTATGAACTTCTTGGACGAGACATTTTTGTCAAGCATAAATCATATGTTTGCATGTCTGTGGCTCTCATTTGTTTAATGGCAATATTTTAATATCTAGCTGACTTTGATCTAAAACTAGCACAGATTTAAATTGATGCTATTTGTATATGACATTTTCATATTCATCAACAAGACTTAAATTAAATGCTATCATCCACTGGGACATTCAAAGATATGCTCCAACTACACTTAGTGAGCAGATTAATCTAAATAATGCTAAGAAACATAAGAAAGAGAAGTGTACATATATATATATATATAATTTGGACACCAGATCCCTTTTTGGACTTTCAAACAAACCTTTAGCTCTGGCAGTTCAATCACGCATGCACACTCAACCACATGCACCCCAACTCGCTCTGCAACAAACAATTGATATGATGTGAGTGGGCATACTTAATAACATGATCAGATGGAAGACAAAAATGCTATTCCTGAAATGAAACACACTCAGAAACAGCATATTCCTTATCTGGGGATCTACTTTGAAAGTGCAGCAGCTAAATAACAGTCGGTAAAATATATTAATAAAACAGCACAGAAATTCCAATAAATAAATAAAACAATCATGCATAGCAACAACAGGAGTAACAGATAAAACCATAAGGCAGTAATTAGGTCATTTGATTGATCAACCCCATCTTAGTCTAATTCCAAATTGTAAAGCTCTCCATAACATTTGATTCCATTTGTTCCACCATACTGATCACAAAGCCACTTTTGACAGTCTGGTATTCCAACAAAGATGTGCCTGATGATTTAAACAGATCAAAACTCAAAAGACTTGACTCTCAATGACACTCCACCTTCCTGTTCAGATTAAGGGCATAGCTCAATTTCATTCAAAAATTACATGCCAGCATCCACCCCTTCAGAAGTAATAGTAAATTGTGTAAAACTCTTTGTAGCATATGAAAAAAGAAGAATGTATGAAGAAAAGCAGGCATTCAGCATTTGTATGCATATCAATATAAATATATGGTTTTGAAAACTACCAAGTAGCCTGATTGCAGCAGACAAGGTCCCACCAGTTGCAACTAGATCGTCTACTATTAAAGCACGCTCCCCTGCTTGTACAGCACCTACATGCATCTCCATTACATCTTTTCCATATTCCAAGGAATACTCTTCGGAAATAACCTCCCCTGATGAGACCATCAAATGGCAAAACAGTTAGCATTCAATAAATATAAAGGTACCAATCCTCGTAACAAGAGTTGCATAACCAATATTTGGTTAAGTGAAACAACCCCAAAATTTTCATTTAAGAGTACCACAGCCAAAAGTAATCATGTTGCTTTATAGCTAAGCGTTGACTCTAGCTAAGGTGCCTGCAATTCCAACTTGAAGTCACTTCTACTCTTTATTAAACTTTTAAATATTGGAACATACTTTTTCAGCTACAACACAACCCCTCCGTTTATTTTAAGTTACATGTTTTTTGTAGCAATTTCATGGGAAGTAAATCTTAATATTCTTCTCATTTTAATTAGAGCAAAAGAACTGAGAATACTACAATTTAGAATGGTTACTCAACCACCAATATGATCATATTCACACTTTCCATAATAAGAATCTGTTGAGTTGGTTTCATAGAGCCATTGTCCATTTATCAAGGTGGGAAAATAACATATGAAATTGGAGAAAGTATGCTTCAAAAAGATTCAACCGTGCACAATAATTTCTACAGAAGTATAAAATATTTGTGGGAACAAGTAGAGAGCAACAGTAAGCATGTGAGGCCAGTTAACACCAAACTAGTGCAAAATATTATAAAATCGTAGAAATGTTGTCATCTGGGATATTCAGACTTCCAACAAAACCGAGTAAAATACCATGCACACTGAAGAGTATGAATGCAAGTGTTGCCAAACGTCTAAGCATTTTGACATTACTGTGATTTGTTCTGTCACTGAAACGGGTACTAAAGCATGTGACTTTGAGCCACACTTCACACCTTAAATTATTATAGATTCTTTGGTTATCCAGAATTTCTCTGGAAGCCAGAAAACTACACAGCCAAGCAGGAGATTACTAAAGTAGATGTAAAGATTTACCAGGAAGCTTCTTAGGTTTCCTCATAGGAACAAACTTTGCCCCAATAGCCAATGCAATAGGAGGCCCAAATATAAAACCCCTAGCTTCAATACCTGCATTATGCGACCAACGTAAGATCTCATAGGAAAGCACAAAAGCTTTAGCTGCATTAAAAAATTCAACTTATCAATGAATTAGAAAGCTGTCACCCAAATATCTGCTATTCCAAATTCATTAATTCTTTAGAAATTGTGTCAGTCAACTCTCCTAGTAGGAAGTCTATTTTTTGCAGCAGTTGGTTAAAGACTCCCAGCTTTCATCGTCAACTATTAAACTGTGTCCAACTCCAATGATGATACAAGTAAAACTAGACACTATAATACTTGAGCATAGCGCTAAAACTCTATAATTTTGATATAATAAATTCATAATTAGTATAGTTTTCCTTAATTTTGAAGGTACAACAGCTAGAGTGTTTGGTAAATGCCCATGTTTTCTTCTTAGAATCATATGTTTTCCACCCACCCACCCAACCGCAGCAGCCATGGAATAAAATCCACAGCCCATGCAATTCAAAATATAGGCACACTCTGGGGACACCTAAAACTTATGCTAGGAAGTGAATTCCAATTTGTTTTCCAATTATAATTTATGCACAAGTATGGGAATAATAATCACGGAATATTAATGTCTTCGGCTCCATTTGGTATTATGATGTCCTAGGTTTCAAGCCACAGCTGCCGTGAAATAACAATTGAAGGTGTTTGGTTAACATGACACATTCAAAGTTGATAATTTCAACAAAATAGTAATAAGAATAATATAAGCTTTTCATCAGATAATTATGGGGTAAAATCAATTCAACTTCCAAACAACATCTGCAAGTGTTTACCAAACATTTGGCAGCTGTGGCTTGGAGCCTTAACAAAACTTGTATGACAACTCATAGCCAGCTTTAATAGTGTTCCACATATGCAATGGAGAGAAAGCAGATAATACCTGCAACAACAGAGATGTTTTTGTCCTTGTACCTCTCAACGAACAGATCAATAGTATCTCTAAAAGCCTTGGTATCAAGAAGCAATGTTGTGATATCTTGAAACATAATCCCTGACACAGTATAAAACCAACTCTGTAATATTAACAGTAAAGCCAGAAGAGTGCGCACCAACCATATGACAAAATGCAGTAGCCATACAGAACAAATTAATATGCACTCCAAATCAACCATCCTCAACGCATAATCGATAAACTACCTGGTTTAGGGAAGTCTGGGATGACACGAATTGCTGAGGAAATCCCAGCGATTCGAGGGTCTTGTGCTTTTACGTCAGCTGAAGCCATTTGTTGAGGTTGCGTCGAGTCACCACTCACTACTCAAAACGCCGGTTATAGTCAGTGAGTCAGCCGTCAGCGAAGGAGAAAGAGAAGAGAAACTCGTCTGTTGTTCTATGCTGACTAATATCGACTAAATTTTTATGGAAGAAAATGGACCAATCTGGTTAAAATGTTTTAATGACAGAATTGCCATTTTTTCGTAAATATCTCAACTCTTGTCTTTTTACTATAATGACCCTTAAACCTGCAAGTTTACTTTTACCCTTGGCAACGAAATCTGATCATTTACGTGACTCAAGAGGTTACAAAAATGTGAAGTCAAAGTGAGAAACATTACCGGTGGAATGCAGAGGAGGGAGTGCAATTCTGTAATTTTGCGAGCGGTTCAACGGTAGGCGAACAGAGGAGGGAGCGGCGATCCAGGGAGAGAGTCGTGTCTGCGTTTGAGATGCAAAGCGAAGGGAGAGGTTTGAAGAGTTAAGAAGTGAAGCTGCAGCATGCATCACGCCTTTCCTTTGGTAGAAAACCAGAAAAGGCAAGTCTGCGCTGGCTTGGAAGCACAAAATTGAAAATCCAGGTTGCATACATGGTAAGTTTACACTGCAGTCCTTTTTGTTTACCGAAACTGCAACGAAGCTAGTAGATTTTAAAAGTCTTGAATTAAGTCCTTATTGTTTTTGACGTTAAAAATATCATTTTTACAGCTAAGATATTTAAAAGACCGTAAATAAGACAATACCTTTCGAGTATTTTTTTTTAATATTATATAAATAAAAAATAAAATATTATTCAAATATTAGTACAACAAATTTTTTAGAGATGACCCGTGGGGTTCAAGTTGACAAGCCATCTTCAATTAATTTTTTATTTTTTCAAAATTTTTAATTTGTTCCGCTTTTTAAAACTTTATACTTTGACCTTTAAATAAAAATTATAGTGAATTGAGTGTACATTAGAGATGAGATCTGGTGGTGAGAATAGGAATGAAGGACGATACTTGGAGGTAATTACTAGGAAAGGACCTTTATTGGCGTGAGGAAAAAATTGAAACATTAGACTTTGTATAGATGCTATTGATTGCATAGTGTATTTTTTAAATTCATGAAGATTATACGGAATCTTAGTTTTGGAAATGATTTGTCTATGATATAGATTATTAAAAAGAAAAAAGAAAAATATAATTAAATTCTAAAAAATGGAGAAAAAGAAAATGAGAAATAGAATTAAAAATAATTCGATGATAGTATAATTTTACCTCAACAATCCTAGTAAGTATTTAAATAGGCAGCCAAAAATGGTCAATGGACCTATCTGCCAAAAAAACTAATTCAGTGAGGACTTGATAAAGATATGTTGGAAAATAGTGATCTAATTGAATTTTCTGAAAACAGCAAGGACTGCAGTATCAATTGCGCTTTCCCCAAGAATAAGGAATAGGACAGAAGTTAGTTGAATGGAGGGCAGTTTGGTCCGACAAAAATCGAAACTTGAGTATACGGCCGTCTTAAAAGCCTAAAGCGAACCCTTGATATGGGCGCAGGTGATTAGTGTGGTGAACAGTAATAACCTCTATCCTACGAGTCACATTTAAGGATTAGGGTAATTGGACTACTTGGACATAAAAAAATAATAATAATGTTGACGCCTGGTTTTTTTTTCCCGGTTAGGGTCGAATTGGTAATCTACGCACATAGTAAACAAAAAAAAAGGGTGAAATGGGTCGGAAGTGGGGGGTTTTTTAGTTTGTACACTCCAATGCTCAAGTCAATAGAGTGTTTTTTAAGTTGAATTTTAAAAGTTTTTATTTACACAAGTGTCCATACATTACGTTTTTGCCCTCCCTTCCTTAAAAATACCTTTTGAAGATAAAAATAGGGCATGATTCATGAAGTGGGTGTCATTACCTTATTTTTGGGGTGTGTAGTGGCTTAGTTAGCTACTTTTCCTCGTACTCTTGCGATTCTTTCATGTTAATAAACGTTATCTCGATATTTTAACTTTATTAACTTGTCTTTTTTTATTTATTTAAGATTTAAATCGAGATCTCTCAACGAACACCTTGAGGGTTCTTAAATTCCCACCTATCCACCTTTGTCTTTACCTTTGAGGGATCCAATTCCTCTTTTTTGGAGACCCTGAACCCCCTCGAGATGATATCAGTCATCAATTTCCAATATCAACAATGAACATCATTTTATTTTTGGACTTAAAATCTATTAGTGTACATTGTATAGAACCTTTTCAGTTTTCAAGATAATCCCAAAAAAAAAAAAAAAGTGACTGAAGTTAACGCAAATTTTGCAATTTTTTCTTTATGTACGATGATGTATTGTGATTTCTCAGTTCTTTGCTGAGTACAGCATTGAAGTGACTCTTACCTAACATAACAACTAGAACCAAACAACAATTGTTTAATTAACAGATATGGCAACTAGGCCTCGTTAATGGGCCCAATCCGGAATCCCCTACGCAGGTGCTTAAGTCGGCTACCGATAATGGCCAGCACCATAATCAAAAATCACATTTCACAACTACTACTATTAAGCAAGTTGGAGCAAATAAATTTACCCAAACTTTTGCGCAATCAGTGACGGTGGTTCATGTTTGGTGACGATATATGTTGCCATTTACATTGAACTTACTGCCGAAAAGAAATAAAGGCAGTATTTGAATCTGATGCTTCGCAGTATAAAATATACAATTCAGAAAGAGAGATGGGTTGATTTGGAGAAAGTTGAAAAGTTGTGATTAACTGTACAAAGTGGTTCGTGTAGACAAGTGATTTTGTCCAAAATTGCTTCTGATACTTATCTAGACATACTTATCTAGACATGTCATATTCATTTTAGGTTCGAACAATGCCAAGCTTTTCATTTTCTTAACTTGCAGTGGGGGAATGTATCTGGGACGTGTAATTTTCAGTGTTTAATTGAAAACATGGAAATCGCCGCCGTCCAAAAACATGTGCTGCTAAGTGCTTCTTAGCAAATTAGCACTCAGTTTCGTCTGGAGGCTAAACTTAAATTTTGTCTATGTAAGCAATGACTTCAGGTAATTCAAAGGGGAAAAAATTTAAAAAAAAAAAAAGCAAGGACTTCCAAGTACCTAACAAATGTATTTCACTTGTAAGCACGGCTCAGAAGTCTAACGAGCATAGATAAAAGATCTACGTATACTAGATGCGAGATCTCACTAAAATAAATGAGTGATATATTACTACCACTATTCATATTACTGGAAGGAGATTTAAATTTTAATTTAATGGGGCTCAAACTTTGACTCTCATGAGTGAAACAGTATGGAGACGGGACATATAAGAAATTTGAAAAAAAAAATGTAATGCTATATGATAAATACTAAGAAAAGTTGAAAAATTCCTAAATTAGTTAGTATTTCCAATATTTTTTCTTCTAATCACTAATACTTCTAAAATCCTAAAAATTAATTATGATTTTATTAGTCTATTTCTCTTCATAGGGATTAACGAATCATAATTCTCTTCTATACTTTAATATTTAATTCAAAAATATATTTTTCAACTTATTTCTAAATCTATTGTTGTTTAAGCTTTGACAGTGTTAACTTATTATATAGTTTCTTTTTCAATTTCTAAACAAATATTTTATTCTTTTTTAATGTTTTGGATGGGGATGCGAATCCTCATCTATTATAGACTAACACTTGCTCAAATTATAACTTAAACTAATAGGCATAATATGCATTTACGGTTGGTTGAGCTACACCCAAGGGGCAAGTAATATTTTATTTTATCCTTTGATAATTCAATAATGAATAAGTTTTATTACTTAAAATGATATCAGATTGAAGTTTAACAGTTTTTTTTTTTTTACCTTTTTGAGTATATATCTAAATCTTATTTAACCAAATATTTTTTTAGAATATGAATAAGTCTATTGAAAAATGAACATATTAACATATTTCAATCTTTTGAAGTATTTTACTTTTAAATGATGTTAGTAAATTGTTATTCAAAATAAATTTATATTATATCTATATTTCAATCTTTATTTTCAGCTTCCGCCGCCTACTCTCCCCACATTGAGAGCAACAAATCGCCATTGGGCTTATTTTTTAGAAAATGACCTTTTTTTTTTCAAAGGATTTTAGATGGGTGCTAATGGCAGCACTCTTAGTATTGACTTGGTCAATGGTTCAATGCATCACAGTTCACGACGTCACGGTGGGGGCTACGGGGGGCATAGTCGAGCAAGTTGCACAAAGTCTAGAACGGTACCTCAAGGCCGCCATTTTATTTTTGGGTTTTTTTTTGGGGCCGGGGGGGGGGTTTGGGGTGAAGAAAGCTCACCTTTTATGGCCACTTGCTCTATAATATTGTGACACTTTTTTTTCTAATATTATACATAGCTAAAAAGGGAACTGATTGCAGTCAAATTTATTACATATTTACATAGCCGACTGAACTTACAGCTCTGTACAAAATTCTGCGTAATAGAATCACAATCACCAAAAGTTGAGACATAAAAAGCACTCATCAGTACCACCTTTACTTTCCATGAATGGCCAAAAATCATAGATTTATTATGTAATAATCAAGGCTGCCTTTTACAAAAGTCAGAGCGTTCACGATGCATCGCTGTAATCAGCCCATGGAATCGGTTTGCTGATTATTTGCAGTGCTAAAATTGCTTGCTCCTCGCATTTGGATTCGATATCAAAGTTCGCCGAAAAATGCGCAGGCATACGGATGCGGATGCTTCCTTGTATAATCCAAGCGTTCTAGAAATATTGGATACATTAACCAAATCCTCAACTCAATAAGAAGATTAAAAGGATGAACGTATAATCAAACTAGCATTCAATGAATCAAAGATTTGCTTATAACTGAGTATTCGACTGTGTTAATTAGTACTACAATTACTAATTTGATTTCAAAGATTTAATAAATACTTTAAACCTTGCAACTTCCAAAAAAAAATGTGCCTTTTAATATGTTATTATATAAGTAGAGGCAAAAATGAATGATTGCAAATTTTAATATTAATATAATAATATCCATTGTCTATTAGCTCGAAGCGTAAATGAACACACAAAAATAAGTTGGATGTGTGTGGCGCAATGCACGCAAGAATTTTCACCTTAATTAACATGTGCGCTGCCAGTTATAAGAATAGAGAGGAATTGGTTCTTTCTTGAATCCTCAACAACCACGTGGGGAAAAACATTTAAAGTAGTGAAAAACGAACACGTGGCATTAGTGACCGATGCTAAAATTACGGACTCTATTAGCCAGTACTAACTCCCGGTGAATGTTGTGAAACCATAACCAGAATCAATCGGATCAAGATTCTCTCATGATCTGATTATATCATGAGTAAATAATTTAATTATTGATTGGTTGTTAATAAATAAAAAAATAAAAAAAATAAATTTTATTCATATATTATTACTAAAAAAATACATAATAAAATATCCTTAAAAACTCAATAATTCTCGTATCAACTGAAGATCGTGTTCCGAATCAACCACCACAATATTCGTGAAATATCTTGTAGTGTAAGATTTCAAACACAATTAAGAGGAAGCGTCCCATCATATTAACAGAACACATTGACTGTGAGCGCACTTGTCTTGCCCAATCACATTTAATTTACTTCCTTTTGGCCCTAAATGAAAGTTGATGATAGAGCACCGATTCGAAACTTTTCTCCACCACGCTAAGAAATCGTCCCATCTCCCATGTGATTTGGCTTTGGCCCTTAAATAAATAGTTGATAATACCAATGGGCGACCGACTTGTTGCCCAAGTTTTTTCAAAAGAAAAGAGCACATATGGCGAGAAAGGTTAACTACTTATTTATTTATTATAATTTATTTAATGAACATAAATATTTATTAATTTTATAATTTTTTTAATTTTTTACCACTATTTATTTTTAGCAAAATTTTTAAAAATTAAATGAGTTATTTTAATTTTATTAATAAAAATTTAAATTTTAAGTTTTTAAGAGTGAAGACTGAAATTTTTTTATAAAATATTAAAATATCTAATTAAAATAATTTTAATAAAACTTTATTTATGCAAACACTAAGGTGGCGTTTATTTTTTTGTCTGAAATCTGAATAGACCTGAATTAATCTGAATTCTGAATAGATCTGAATGTCTGAATCTGAATAATATGTTTATTTTTTTATCTGAATCTCAGAAAATAAGTATTAAGTTGTTTATTTTTTTCAACTTAAAAAGCTGAAAATATATACTTTTACATTTGTATCCTTATTAAATTTGAATGTCAAATAAATAATAAATTAAATACCACAATATTTTAACATTTATAAATAAAACTATATTCAAGTGAATACATAATTATTTTAGAATTTTAATATATAAAATACTATAAATTTTAAATTTTATCGTATATAATATGAGAAAGAAAAAATAAGGATATTTTTCTGTGGGGTAAATGTTTATGGGTGAGTTTTGCGATAGACATGAAAAATAAATTATAAAGCAGGGATATTTTTAACATTAGCAAGTAATTGACTTAATTCAGATTTCTCCATTAAGTAAAAAGTAAAAAAAAATGACTTATTTTATTAAGTCAAAATTATCTAAAAAATCTCATTAAATTATAAAAATAAATACCTCTAATTAACTTAATTAATTAAATTAAGTCACTTTAAATTATTAAGTTAAAAAATAAACGCCACCTAATAGTAAAAATTATATTTAAGGAAGCTCCGTGAAAACTACCTAAGTAAGCTCAAAACTAAGAAGAAAAATCCCCGAGCTTGGCTGGCTGCTGGCTGCCGGCTGCTACAAGATAACAATAACACCGCGTTTGGTTGGAAAAGTAGGTGATTTGACTTGGAAGAAGTCTGCAAAGACTGACTGACTAAAAAGCTTAATAGCCCCACATGTAGTAAATATTGGGCAGGGGTTTGACCGACTTGAACCGCCCTTGGTCACCAAGAAAGCTCATGCCTCAATCCAATAGCCAAACGTGCTCCACTCCCTTCTGCCCATTAGTACAGTATAATACAAAATATAAGCTTTATTCTTTTATATTTTTAATTTAATTAAACTTGTTGCACACCGTCGCTTACTTTCGCACCACTTGTCACGCAACTTCCTTCTCTTCTCGTCCGTCTTCGCCCCTTTATAAGCAAACCTACACACACTCTTACTCAACTCACAACTCACACCTCAAACATTCTGAATCTGAAATTAAGCTCTCTCTCTCTCTCTCGCTCGCTCTTTCACACTCACTCTTGGTTTTAGATTCAAAAGAGTAACGGAGATGGCACTGGAAGCTCTCAACTCTCCAACTACTTCGACGCCGCCGTTTCACTTCGAAGAAGCTAATCTTCACTGCCTTGAGCCATGGACCAAACGCAAGCGCTCAAAGCGTCCACACAATCCTCCAACTGAAGAAGAGTATCTCGCGCTCTGCCTCGTCATGCTTGCACGTGGCACAACCTCCACCGCCGCCTTAACTAACTGCAACACGACCACCACCGCCTCACAGCGACAGAAGTCTCCTGCTCCATCTACTGCTGCAACGACGTCGTCCTCTGACCAGAAGCTTGTCTTCAAGTGCAGCGTGTGCGACAAGGCGTTTTCTTCTTACCAAGCCTTGGGTGGTCACAAGGCCAGCCACCGTAAGGGATCTGGGGGCGGCGACGAACACTCCGCTTCCACTACCACCAACACCAACGCAACCGCCACGACCACCGGCGTACCGAACGCCACTGGTAGGACCCACGAGTGTTCCATCTGTCACAAGTCCTTCCCCACCGGCCAAGCCTTGGGCGGACACAAACGTTGTCACTACGATGGCGGCGAGAAGAGCGGAGTGACGTCATCCGGGTCCAGTAGCACTCACAGCCAAGTCAGCCACCGTGACTTTGACCTCAACCTCCCTGTCTTACCGGAGCTCTCCCCTGCTTTCTTCTTCTCTGGTGATGACGAGGTGGAGAGTCCACTGCCGGCGAAGAAGCCGCGTCTCTTCTTGCCCCCCAAAATCGAAGTTTAATTTACTTAATTGCCACTTTTTTTTTGTTTTTGGGCTACTTTTAAGGATGTTAAGTTTAGGCAAATATATTTCGTGTATTTCTTTACTGTTACTTGCGTCAGTGACTAATTTTTTTGTGTACATAAGCATTTGAGATTCTCACAGTTGCTCAGCTGTGACTTCGTGATTGTGATTTATTCAATTAATTTTTTTCGACTTTAATTAATTAAGAAAAACGCAAATTATTTATTAATGGGTTTAATTACAATTTGTTTTTTAAAATTTTTGGAATTGTAATTACAGTTGTTGAATTATTCTAAAATGCGCCGCGTCAACTTTAGGGTACTTGCGTACATGCGCAACAAGTAAAAATGGGCAGGACATGATGTAGAGCTCAGCACAACTGAACCGCGTGAGCGGCGCGGCAGAGTTTGTTGAGACTTGGGTTAAAGCCACTTACTTTAAGCATGAACCACGACAAAACACCTTTGATACTTGAGAGAGACGGTTTTTTTCGCTCAACTGTTAGATCAGCAATGCAACACACGCACATACTCCATCCAATGCATGAGCTTCGAGCTCACGCTCATGTGCAATTATTCTGTCAATTGCTTAACAATATTAATTATTACTATTAATTATTATTATTGATTAATTGTTAGAACTAAATTTAATTATATTAATGAGGTTGGATGAGGATGGCTTGATGATAGGGGATGTTTGGTGTGGTAGTGCGGATAAGAAGATCAGCTTCGGCCTTGGGGATATTTTCGCACGCGGTTTACGTGTGGAGGTGATTAGGATGACAAGTGTCCTTACTTATGCCAATTCCCCTTCAATGTATTTTTTTTTCACCGGCTCCCTCTCTCTCTTCTTTCTTTTCTTGTTATGGATGCCGACTCTTCAATTTTGATTCTCGAGTGTCATACTATTATTTGCCCACGACATGTACAGGTAGCGTTTTGCATTAAAAAGCTAGAAAGGTTTTTGTTCTGCCTTTGTGTCCTCACGTTACATGTGCCCAGTGTTGACATGATTTCATCCACGCAACTTCCTTGAATTTGGTATGTGGAATCACAAGCATAATGTAACTTGTATGCGGGTGAGAGAAAGTTGAACTTTTCAATTAGTTACGTTCAATAATATTGTCAAGTGTCACCGCATTGCTTTTATGCTCAAACACCTTCGGGTGAGCTTTCACATTCGCATTGCTCCCACAAAGTCTCCTAAAACGCGTATTGCACGACTGATAAAGAATTGGATGATGGAATGGAACTGAACAAATTAAGCTTTTTAATTAAGTTCAATGCTCCTTTCTGTGGGGATCTGGCGCAATTTCCGTTTGTTTGTACATACAGCTAAGAAATAAGATGACGGGGAAAGAATTAGGCTATACTTAACAAATTGGGCTGGCGCAAACCAGCGGTGCCCATGAGACCAAAGACCCTTTCTTTCCCTAGGTTAAAGCCTCATAATATACGAAACAAAATTGAAGAAGAATTGCGTGCGGGACTGGTCTGGTGTTTTGACTGTTATCGATCTCGTCCAAATTAAAAATAATGAACGAGATAAACGTTATGTTAATAATATAGTATTAACTAGATAGACTTCATGTTAATCTAGTATTAACTAGATAGATCTCGATGGTTATTACAGCAAATAATGATGAAAGATAATTTTAGAGAATAACCAAAGTCAACTACCATAGCCAGTGACAACAGTGAAGTCTCAACAGAACACCAATTGGAGCACAACAACCGCGTTGAACTGGAATTGGAAAGAGTCGAGTCGCCCATTGAGAAGTGTCAGCAATGTTTCCTGTCAAATTCTTATTCAGAGGAGGTCACTGGAAGCTTCCATATCAGGTTTCATTCAACTCTCTAACTCCAGAATTCTCTCTCCAGTCATTCATATGAATACCATTAAGGCATTAACCCCTCAGCACTCAAGCAGCTAAGTACTCCAATCTCCCTACGAGCTTTTCAGGGTAGCCCTAAGCTGATCTCAACTCTCGTGAAGTTAGAGAGATCTTGTATAATATATGTATTAATAGTAACGTACGATTAATTTAATTATTTTCATATAATTAGGAAAAATTCAAATGAGAATTTTAGTCGCAGTCGTCTTTTTTATTCATATTATAGAGAAATGATAGCACGTAGGATTTCCAAACGTGGCCCACCCAAGCCCCCAGAGTTTTATTAGTTAATTAAATAAAACTCAATGATTAAGGACAGGTCGGCAGACTGACTCAAGTAATTAAGTGGGTCTGTGGGTGGATCATAAGGATGACGATAGCATGACCTGCATTAATTAGGATACCCCAAGTCAATATTAACAAATTTAGCATCTTATTTCCACGGTTTGATTTTTTTCAACAAGAGGTTGAATTTGCATGTGGCGTCTAATGAAATTGGTTAGTATGCTGCCAAACAACCCTTCTTCTTCATACTCGAAGCTTCTCTCTTTGTAACAAGTTCTTTGCATCATTTGACCGTACGGTAAGCCTTATCAAGAGGACGGCGTTCTAGTTTGGTAGGCGAGGAAAAAACGGATCGGAAGGTGTGAAGTCAAACATTTACTTTGGATACATACATACATACATATACACACACATACATACATACGTAGTGTGAGAGCTCTTTTTTTTTTATGCAAATATATTATTAAATCATGTAATTAATATAAAGTCATTTTTTTTTTTTTGATTAGAATGGGCTCTCAGGGAGCTAAGGCAACACTAATCGGGAGTGTGCAATCCCATACGCATCCTTACAAAGTATGCCAACAATTCCAGGAGGAGGAGAAAGGAGAACATGCAGTCATATAGGGAAATTTAATGGTGTGTTCGCACAAAAAAATGAGAATGTTAACTTATTTAGTATGCACGCTATTATTTATTTTTATATGGATACATTTTTAAGTCGTGCTGTATAATAAAATTATTTTTTAGTGATATTAAAGCATATGATTTTATATTGTAATGAAAATTAATTTTATTAAATCGATTTAACATCTTCGTATTTAAAAAAAAAAGGCTTATATATTTAAAGCGTCACTAGTTGCGGTAGATAACTAGTAAAGTTTCCCATCACAACTCCTTTTTCGTTTTCTCAATTTCTTTGCTCATTGTATAAAAAGGGTTTGATGCTGATTACATTAATGAAGTCAAGTTATGCACAGTTAATCGTTCACTAGATTCAATGTAATAAAACCAAACGCAAAAGAATAATAATATATATTATTTGGGTTTTTCCGGCATTAACGAATATGCTCATTTCTCTTCCACGTGCAAGTAGCAGCACAGAAAAAAATGGTTTATTAATTATTAATATTTAATAAGACTTTTAAAATAAGAATTTGTGGGGCTGGACCACTGCATTGGGCCGATGACGATCCCCATTGATGTTGAGCTGGTGGAGTATGTAGAAGTCTTGTTCCCCGCATTGGATGAAATCAGACCAAGTGGATGACATGTGTCTTCTTTTGCTACCACTCAAGATGCCGGAGTATTATTCTCATAAAAAGAGATGGCCCAAAAAATAAAATAAAAAGACTGCCATGCCCCTGCTACGCATACCACAAATGAAGCTCGAGGTCATTGAGAGTTGTGGAAATGCCAAGTGCAAGTTTTGAGGGCTGTGGAAATGCCAAGTGTCAGTTTGTGCTTGGACTACCAGAGCGCACGGTGGAATTTGTTTAATATGAATAAATAAATAAACAAATTGGAAGGCAACTAGTTCGGAGATTGGATTTGCTTGCTGGCATGGTGTTATTCGAGTTTGTCATTTATGTTAAAATTTTGGTGAAATTAGAGGAACACGAAACATTGAGAAATTTTCCTCTCTTATCTGTGCGTTTTGACGCTAATTTTGATGTCGTTATTGTGTACAGAGGGTCACCTTAAAACAGTCCGTTGCTTATGGTTTTCACTTTTCAGGGTTACTCTTGCTCCTTCCCCAATTAAATCCATAAAAATTAGACCACCCCCCAAATTAAGCTCATATCTAAAAATGATCAAAGATACAGTAACACAAACAGTAAAACAAAAAATTATTACATACAATGTCTAAGAGTAATTGGCTACTCAACCAGGCCGAGTGATGACCAATTGCCCTCAATAATGTTAAGAGTAATGATTAAATCTCTTTTTACGAATTTATCATTCATCTTTTATTTATATAATTTGGGTGGGTGTAAATTACCCCCTACTAACATGTTTTAAGTAGATATTACTATTTAGGATAGTCCAAATATATTTCTAATTATACTAGTAGATTTCCGATTGTTGTATAACAATAAATATTAGACAAAAGAGAGTTTAAAAAAAGAATATATGCACTCAAGAAAACCTCAGGTCGAGGTGGGAAATATGTTAGTTTGGTTCGGTATCGGACTAAATTGAAAAATTCAATTCAGTTCGGTATTGTCTTTTAAAAACTCATTAACAACTGGAATGAAACTGAGATTTTTATTATTTTATTTTCTTACGTCCATTAAATGATGCTACATGGCACCATTTTAATATAAAAAATATTGAGGGATTTTTTCGGTTCAATTTCAATTTTGAGAATTTGAATTGAGAATCGGATAAAAAATTTCGGTTGAGTTCGAATTTTTATACGTAGATATTTATTAAAAAAAATCGAATCAAACCCAAAAAAGAACAAAAAATCAAAATGAATCAACCTTCAGAACCGGTTTGTTATTTTAGTTACTATTAATTATTGTTAATATTAATTTTATTAATATTATCGTTATTAAAATTTATTATTATTAAATTATTATTTTATTTATTATTAATTAAGTTGCTGATTTATATTAATTTTATT